>NW_027043032.1:812328-1147157 GCF_036013475.1 Columba livia
AGAAAGAAGTAAGAAAGAAGTAAGAAAGAAAGAAGAAAGAAGTAAAAAAGTAGTAAGAAAGAAGAAAGAAAGAAGTAAGAAAGAAGTAAGAAAGAAGTAAGAAAGAAAGAAGTAAGAAAGAAGTAACAAGTAACAATGAAGTAAGAAAGAAGTTAGAAAGAAGTAAGAAAGAAGTAAGAAAGAAGTATGAAATAAGTAAGAAAGAAGTAAGAAAGAAGTAAGAAAGAAGTAAGAAAGAAAGAAGTAAGAAAGAAGTAAGAAAAAAGTAAGAAAGAAGTAAGAAAGAAGAAAAAAGAAGTTAGAAAGAAGTAAGAAAGAAGTAAGAAAGAAGTAAGAAAGAAGTAAGAAAGAAGTAAGAAAGAAGTAAGAAAGAAGTAAGAAAGAAAGAAGAAAGAAGTAAGAAAGAAGTAAGAAAGAAGTAAGAAAGAAGAAAGAAAGAAGTAAGAAAGAAGAAAGAAAGAAGTAAGAAAGAAGTAAGATAGAAGTAAGAAAGAAGTAAGAGAGAAAGAAGAAAGAAGTAAGAAAGAATTAAGAAAGAAGTAAGAAAGAAGTAAGAAAGAAGTAAGAAAGAAGAAAGAAAGAAGTAAGAAAGAAGTAAGAAAGAAATAAGAAAGAAGTAAGAAAGAAAGAAGTAAGAAAGAAGTAAGAAAGAAGTAAGAAAGAAGTAAGAAAGAAGTAAGAAAGAAGTAAGAAAGAAGTAAGAAAGAAAGAAGAAAGAAATAAGAAAGAAAGAAGAAAGAAGTATGAAAGAAGAAAGAAGGAAGAAAGAAAGAAGTAAGAAAGAAGAAAGAAAGAAATAAGAAAGAAGTAGGAAAGAAAGAAGAAAGAAGTAAGAAAGAAAGAAGAAAGAAGAAAGAAAGAAGTAAGAAAGAGGTAAGAAAGAAGTAAGAAAGAAGTAAGAAAGAAGTAAGAAGGAATGAAGAAAGAAGTAAGAAAGAAGTAAGAAAGAAGTAAGAAAGAAGTAAGAAAGAAGAAAAAAGAAGTTAGAAAGAAGTAATGAAGAAGTAATAAAGAAGTAAGAAAGAAAGAAGTAGAAAGAAGTAAGAAAGAAGTAAGAAAGAAGTTTGAAAGAAGTAAGAAGGAATGAAGAAAGAAGTAAGAAAGAAGTAAGAAAGAAGTTTGAAAGAAGTAAGAAGGAATGAAGAAAGTAGTAAGAAAGAAGTAAGAAAGAAGTAAGAAAGAAGTAAGAAAAGTAAGAAAGATGTAAGAAAGAAAAAAGAAAGAAGTAAGGAAGAAGAAAGAAAGAAGTATGAAAGAAGTAAGAAAGAAGTAAGAAAGAAAGAAGTAAGAAAGAAGTAAGAAAGAAGTTAGAAAGAAGTAAGAAAGAAGTAAGAAAGAAGTTAGAAAGAAGTTACAAATAAGTAAGAAGGAAGTAAGAAAGAAGTAAGAAAGAAGTAAGAAAGGAAGAAGTAAGAAAGAAGTAAGAAAGAAGAAAGAAAGAAGTAAGAAAGAAGAAAGAAAGAAGTAAGAAAGTAGTAAGAAAGAAGTAAGAAAGAAGTAAGAAAGAAAGAAGAAAGAAGTAAGAAAGTAGTAAGAAAGAAGAAAGAAAGAAGTAAGAAGGAATGAAGAAAGAAGTAAGAAAGAAGAAAGAAAGAAGTATGAAAGAAGTAAGAAAGAAGTAAGAAGGAAAGAAGTAAGAAAGAAGTAAGTAGTAACAATGAAGTAAGAAAGAAGTTAGAAAGAAGTAAGAAAGAAGTAAGAAAGAAGTATGAAATAAGTAAGAAAGAAGTAAGAAAGAAGTAAGAAAGAAGTAAGAAAGAAAGAAGTAAGAAAGAAGTAAGAAAAAAGTAAGAAAGAAGTAAGAAAGAAGAAAGTAAGAAGAAAGAAAGAACAGAACAAAGAAGTAAGAAAGAAGTAAGAAAGAAGTAAGAAAGAAGTAAGAAAGAAGTAAGAAAGAAGTAAGAAAGAAGAAAGAAAGAAGTAAGAAAGAAGTAAGGAAGAAGTAAGAAAGAAGTAAGGAAGAAAGAAGTAAGAAAGAAGTAAGAAAGAAGTATGAAAGAAGTAAGAAAGAAGAAAGAAAGAAGTAAGGAAGAAGTTAGAAAGAAGTTACAAATAAGTAAGAAAGAAGTAAGAAAGAAGTAAGAAAGAAGTAAGAAAGAAAGAAGTAAGAAAGAAGTAAGAAAGAAGAAAGAAAGAAGTAAGAAAGAAGAAAGAAAGAAGTAAGAAAGAAATAAGAAAGAAGTAAGAAAGAAGTAAGAAAGAAAGAAGAAAGAAGAAAGAAGTAAGAAAGAAGTAAGAAAGAAAGAAGTAAGAAAGAAGTAAGAAAGAAAGAAGAAAGAAGAAAGAAGTAAGAAAGAAGTAAGAAAGAAAGAAGTAAGAAAGAAGTAAGAAAGAAGAAAGAAAGAAGTAAGAAAGAAGAAAGAAAGAAGTAAGAAAGAAGTAAGAAAGAAAGAAGAAGAAAGAAAGAAGTATGAAAGAAGTAAGAAAGAAGTAAGAAAGTAAGAAATAAGAAAGAAGTAAGAAAGAAGTAACAAAGAAGTAAGAAAGAAGTTAGAAAGAAGTAAGAAAGAAGTAAGAAAGAAGTAATAAAGAAGTAAGAAAGATCTTAGAAAGAAGCAAGAAAGAAGTAAGAAAGAAGTAAGAAAGAAAAAAGAAAGAAGTAAGAAAGAAGAAAGAAAGAAAGAAGAAAGAAGTAAAAAAGTAGTAAGAAAGAAGAAAGAAAGAAGTAAGAAAGAAGTAAGAAAGAAGTAAGAAAGAAAGAAGTAAGAAAGAAGTAACAAGTAACAATGAAGTAAGAAAGAAGTTAGAAAGAAGTAAGAAAGAAGTAAGAAATAAGTATGAAATAAGTAAGAAAGAAGTAAGAAAGAAGTAAGAAAGAAGTAAGAAAGAAAGAAGTAAGAAAGAAGTAAGAAAAAAGTAAGAAAGAAGTAAGAAAGAAGAAAAAAGAAGTTAGAAAGAAGTAAGAAAGAAGTAAGAAAGAAGTAAGAAAGAAGTAAGAAAGAAGTAAGAAAGAAGTAAGAAAGAAGTAAGAAAGAAAGAAGAAAGAAGTAAGAAAGAAGTAAGAAAGAAGTAAGAAAGAAGAAAGAAAGAAGTAAGAAAGAAGAAAGAAAGAAGTAAGAAAGAAGTAAGATAGAAGTAAGAAAGAAGTAAGAAAGAAGTAAGAAGGAAAGAAGTAAGAAAGAAGTAAGAAGAAACAATGAAGTAAGAAAGAAGTTAGAAAGAAGTAAGAAAGAAGTAAGAAAGAAGTTAGAAATAAGTAAGAAAGAAGTAAGAAAGAAGTAAGAAAGAAGTAAGAAAGAAAGAAGTAAGAAAGAAGTAAGAAAAAAGTAAGAAAGAAGTAAGAAAGAAGAAAGTAAGAAGAAAGAAAGAACAGAACAAAGAAGTAAGAAAGAAGTAAGAAAGAAGTAAGAAAGAAGTAAGAAAGAAGTAAGAAAGAAGTAAGAAAGAAGAAAGAAAGAAGTAAGAAAGAAGTAAGGAAGAAAGAAGTAAGAAAGAAGTAAGAAAGAAGTATGAAAGAAGTAAGAAAGAAAGAAGTAAGAAAGAAGTAAGAAAGAAGAAAGAAAGAAGTACGAAAGAAGAAAGAAAGAAGTAAGAAAGAAGTAAGAAAGAAGTAAGAAAGAAAGAAGTAAGAAAGAAGTAAGAAAGAAGTTAGAAAGAAGTAAGAAAGAAGTAAGAAAGAAGTTAGAAAGAAGTTACAAATAAGTAAGAAGGAAGTAAGAAAGAAGTAAGAAAGAAGTAAGAAAGGAAGAAGTAAGAAAGAAGTAAGAAAGAAGAAAGAAAGAAGTAAGAAAGAAGAAAGAAAGAAGTAAGAAAGTAGTAAGAAAGAAGTAAGAAAGAAGTAAGAAAGAAAGAAGAAAGAAGTAAGAAAGTAGTAAGAAAGAAGAAAGAAAGAAGTAAGAAGGAATGAAGAAAGAAGTAAGAAAGAAGAAAGAAAGAAGTATGAAAGAAGTAAGAAAGAAGTAAGAAGGAAAGAAGTAAGAAAGAAGTAAGTAGTAACAATGAAGTAAGAAAGAAGTTAGAAAGAAGTAAGAAAGAAGTAAGAAAGAAGTATGAAATAAGTAAGAAAGAAGTAAGAAAGAAGTAAGAAAGAAGTAAGAAAGAAAGAAGTAAGAAAGAAGTAAGAAAAAAGTAAGAAAGAAGTAAGAAAGAAGAAAGTAAGAAGAAAGAAAGAACAGAACAAAGAAGTAAGAAAGAAGTAAGAAAGAAGTAAGAAAGAAGTAAGAAAGAAGTAAGAAAGAAGTAAGAAAGAAGAAAGAAAGAAGTAAGAAAGAAGTAAGGAAGAAGTAAGAAAGAAGTAAGGAAGAAAGAAGTAAGAAAGAAGTAAGAAAGAAGTATGAAAGAAGTAAGAAAGAAGAAAGAAAGAAGTAAGGAAGAAGTTAGAAAGAAGTTACAAATAAGTAAGAAAGAAGTAAGAAAGAAGTAAGAAAGAAGTAAGAAAGAAAGAAGTAAGAAAGAAGTAAGAAAGAAGAAAGAAAGAAGTAAGAAAGAAGAAAGAAAGAAGTAAGAAAGAAATAAGAAAGAAGTAAGAAAGAAGTAAGAAAGAAAGAAGAAAGAAGAAAGAAGTAAGAAAGAAGTAAGAAAGAAAGAAGTAAGAAAGAAGTAAGAAAGAAGTTAGAAAGAAGTAAGAAAGAAGTAAGAAAGAAGTTAGAAAGAAGTTACAAATAAGTAAGAAGGAAGTAAGAAAGAAGTAAGAAAGAAGTAAGAAAGAAAGAAGTAAGAAAGAAGAAAGAAAGAAGTAAGAAAGAAGTAAGGAAGAAAGAAGTAAGAAAGAAGTAAGAAAGAAGTATGAAAGAAGTAAGAAAGAAAGAAGTAAGAAAGAAGTAAGAAAGAAGAAAGAAAGAAGTAAGAAAGAAGAAAGAAAGAAGTAAGAAAGAAGTAAGAAAGAAGTAAGAAAGAAAGAAGTAAGAAAGAAGTAAGAAAGAAGTTAGAAAGAAGTAAGAAAGAAGTAAGAAAGAAGTTAGAAAGAAGTTACAAATAAGTAAGAAGGAAGTAAGAAAGAAGTAAGAAAGAAGTAAGAAAGGAAGAAGTAAGAAAGAAGTAAGAAAGAAGAAAGAAAGAAGTAAGAAAGAAGAAAGAAAGAAGTAAGAAAGTAGTAAGAAAGAAGTAAGAAAGAAGTAAGAAAGAAAGAAGAAAGAAGTAAGAAAGTAGTAAGAAAGAAGAAAGAAAGAAGTAAGAAGGAATGAAGAAAGAAGTAAGAAAGAAGAAAGAAAGAAGTATGAAAGAAGTAAGAAAGAAGTAAGAAGGAAAGAAGTAAGAAAGAAGTAAGTAGTAACAATGAAGTAAGAAAGAA
Organism: Columba livia; assembly: GCF_036013475.1. NCBI lineage: Eukaryota > Metazoa > Chordata > Aves > Columbiformes > Columbidae > Columba > Columba livia. The sequence goes on from NW_027043032.1 coordinate 817,559, forward strand.
GTTAGAAAGAAGTAAGAAAGAAGTAAGAAAGAAGTATGAAATAAGTAAGAAAGAAGTAAGAAAGAAGTAAGAAAGAAGTAAGAAAGAAAGAAGTAAGAAAGAAGTAAGAAAAAAGTAAGAAAGAAGTAAGAAAGAAGAAAGTAAGAAGAAAGAAAGAACAGAACAAAGAAGTAAGAAAGAAGTAAGAAAGAAGTAAGAAAGAAGTAAGAAAGAAGTAAGAAAGAAGTAAGAAAGAAGAAAGAAAGAAGTAAGAAAGAAGTAAGGAAGAAGTAAGAAAGAAGTAAGGAAGAAAGAAGTAAGAAAGAAGTAAGAAAGAAGTATGAAAGAAGTAAGAAAGAAGAAAGAAAGAAGTAAGGAAGAAGTTAGAAAGAAGTTACAAATAAGTAAGAAAGAAGTAAGAAAGAAGTAAGAAAGAAGTAAGAAAGAAAGAAGTAAGAAAGAAGTAAGAAAGAAGAAAGAAAGAAGTAAGAAAGAAGAAAGAAAGAAGTAAGAAAGAAATAAGAAAGAAGTAAGAAAGAAGTAAGAAAGAAAGAAGAAAAAAGAAAGAAGTAAGAAAGAAGTAAGAAAGAAAGAAGTAAGAAAGAAGTAAGAAAGAAAGAAGAAAGAAGAAAGAAGTAAGAAAGAAGTAAGAAAGAAGTAAGAAAGAAAGAAGTAAGAAAGAAGTAACAAGTAACAATGAAGTAAGAAAGAAGTTAGAAAGAAGTAAGAAAGAAGTAAGAAATAAGTATGAAATAAGTAAGAAAGAAGTAAGAAAGAAGTAAGAAAGAAGTAAGAAAGAAAGAAGTAAGAAAGAAGTAAGAAAAAAGTAAGAAAGAAGTAAGAAAGAAGAAAAAAGAAGTTAGAAAGAAGTAAGAAAGAAGTAAGAAAGAAGTAAGAAAGAAGTAAGAAAGAAGTAAGAAAGAAGTAAGAAAGAAGTAAGAAAGAAGTAAGAAAGAAGTAAGAAAGAAGTAAGAAAGAAAGAAGAAAGAAATAAGAAAGAAAGAAGAAAGAAGTATGAAAGAAGAAAGAAGGAAGAAAGAAAGAAGTAAGAAAGAAGAAAGAAAGAAATAAGAAAGAAGTAGGAAAGAAAGAAGAAAGAAGTAAGAAAGAAAGAAGAAAGAAGAAAGAAAGAAGTAAGAAAGAGGTAAGAAAGAAGTAAGAAAGAAGTAAGAAAGAAGTAAGAAGGAATGAAGAAAGAAGTAAGAAAGAAGTAAGAAAGAAGTAAGAAAGAAGAAAAAAGAAGTTAGAAAGAAGTAATGAAGAAGTAATAAATAAGTAAGAAAGAAAGAAGTAGAAAGAAGTAAGAAAGAAGTAAGAAAGAAGTTTGAAAGAAGTAAGAAGGAATGAAGAAAGAAGTAAGAAAGAAGTTTGAAAGAAGTAAGAAGGAATGAAGAAAGAAGTAAGAAAGAAGTAAGAAATAAGTAAGAAAGAAGTAAGAAAAGTAAGAAAGATGTAAGAAAGAAAAAAGAAAGAAGTAAGGAAGAAGAAAGAAAGAAGTATGAAAGAAGTAAGAAAGAAGTAAGAAAGAAAGAAGTAAGAAAGAAGTAAGAAAGAAGTTAGAAAGAAGTAAGAAAGAAGTAAGAAAGAAGTTAGAAAGAAGTTACAAATAAGTAAGAAGGAAGTAAGAAAGAAGTAAGAAAGAAGTAAGAAAGAAAGAAGTAAGAAAGAAGTAAGAAAGAAGAAAGAAAGAAGTAAGAAAGAAGAAAGAAAGAAGTAAGAAAGTAGTAAGAAAGAAGTAAGAAAGAAGTAAGAAAGAAAGAAGAAAGAAGTAAGAAAGTAGTAAGAAAGAAGAAAGAAAGAAGTAAGAAGGAATGAAGAAAGAAGTAAGAAAGAAGAAAGAAAGAAGTATGAAAGAAGTAAGAAAGAAGTAAGAAGGAAAGAAGTAAGAAAGAAGTAAGAAGTAACAATGAAGTAAGAAAGAAGTTAGAAAGAAGTAAGAAAGAAGTAAGAAAGAAGTTAGAAATAAGTAAGAAAGAAGTAAGAAAGAAGTAAGAAAGAAGTAAGAAAGAAAGAAGTAAGAAAGAAGTAAGAAAAAAGTAAGAAAGAAGTAAGAAAGAAGAAAGTAAGAAGAAAGAAAGAACAGAACAAAGAAGTAAGAAAGAAGTAAGAAAGAAGTAAGAAAGAAGTAAGAAAGAAGTAAGAAAGAAGTAAGAAAGAAGAAAGAAAGAAGTAAGAAAGAAGTAAGGAAGAAAGAAGTAAGAAAGAAGTAAGAAAGAAGTATGAAAGAAGTAAGAAAGAAAGAAGTAAGAAAGAAGTAAGAAAGAAGAAAGAAAGAAGTAAGAAAGAAGAAAGAAAGAATTAAGAAAGTAGTAAGAAAGAAGTAAGAAAGAAGTAAGAAAGAAAGAAGAAAGAAGAAAGAAGTAAGAAAGAAGTAAGAAAGAAAGTAGTAAGAAAGAAGTAAGAAAGAAGAAAGAAAGAAGTAAGAAAGAAGAAAGAAAGAAGTAAGAAAGAAGTAAGAAAGAAGTAAGAAAGAAGTAAGAAAGAAAGAAGAAGAAAGAAAGAAGTATGAAAGAAGTAAGAATGAAGTAAGAAAGAAAGAAATAAGAAAGAAGTAAGAAAGAAGTAACAAAGAGGTAAGAAAGAAGTTAGAAAGAAGTAAGAAAGAAGTAAGAAAGAAGTAAGAAATAAGTAAGAAAGAAGTAAGAAAGAAGTAAGAAAGAAGAAAGAAAGAAGAAAAAAAGAAGTAAGAAAGAAGTAAGAAAGAAGTAAGAAAGAAGTATGAAAGAAGTAAGAAAGAAGAATAAAAGAAGTAAGAAAGAAGTAAGAAAGAAGTAAGAAAGAAGTAAGAAAGAAGTAAGAACTAAGTAAGAAAGAAGTAAGAAGGAATGAAGAAAGAAGTAAGAAAGAAGTAAGAAAGAATTAAGAAAGAAGTAAGAAGGAATGAAGAAAGAAGTAAGAAAGAAGTAAGAAAGAAGTAAGAAAGAAGTAAGAAAAGTAAGAAAGATGTAAGAAAGAAAAAAGAAAGAAGTAAGGAAGAAGAAAGAAAGAAGTATGAAAGAAGTAAGAAAGAAGTAAGAAAGAAAGAAGTAAGAAAGAAGTAAGAAAGAAGTTAGAAAGAAGTAAGAAAGAAGTAAGAAAGAAGTTAGAAAGAAGTTACAAATAAGTAAGAAGGAAGTAAGAAAGAAGTAAGAAAGAAGTAAGAAAGAAAGAAGTAAGAAATAAGTAAGAAAGAAGAAAGAAAGAAGTATGAAAGAAGTAAGAAAGAAGTAAGAAAGAAAGAAGTAAGAAAGAAGTAAGAAGTAACAATGAAGTAAGAAAGAAGTTAGAAAGAAGTAAGAAAGAAGTAAGGAAGAAGTATGAAATAAGTAAGAAAGAAGTAAGAAAGAAGTAAGAAAGAAGTAAGAAAGAAAGAAGTAAGAAAGAAGTAAGAAAAAAGTAGGAAAGAAGTAAGAAAGAAGAAAGTAAGAAGAAAGAAAGAACAGAACAAAGAAGTAAGAAAGAAGTAAGAAAGAAGTAAGAAAGAAGTAAGAAAGAAGTAAGAAAGAAGTAAGAAAGAAGTAAGAAAGAAGTAAGAAAGAAGTAAGAAAGAAGGAAGGAAGAAGTAAGAAAGAAGTAAGGAAGAAAGAAGTAAGAAAGAAGTAAGAAAGAAGTATGAAAGAAGTAAGAAAGAAGAAAGAAAGAAGTAAGAAAGAAGTTAGAAAGAAGTTACAAATAAGTAAGAAAGAAGTAAGAAAGAAGTAAGAAAGAAGTAAGAAAGAAAGAAGTAAGAAAGAAGTAAGAAAGAAGAAAGAAAGAATTAAGAAAGAAGAAAGAAAGAAGTAAGAAAGAAGTAAGAAAGAAGTAAGAAAGTAGTAAGAAAGAAGTAAGAAAGAAAGAAGAAAGAAGAAAGAAGTAAGAAAGAAGTAAGAAAGAAAGAAGTAAGAAAGAAGTAAGAAAGAAGAAAGAAAGAAGTAAGAAAGAAGAAAGAAAGAAGTAAGAAAGAAGTAAGAAAGAAGTAAGAAAGAAGTAAGAAAGAAAGAAGAAGAAAGAAAGAAGTATGAAAGAAGTAAGAAAGAAGTAAGAAAGAAAGAAATAAGAAAGAAGTAAGAAAGAAGTAACAAAGAAGTAAGAAAGAAGTTAGAAAGAAGTAAGAAAGAAGTAAGAAAGAAGTAAGAAATAAGTAAGAAAGAAGTAAGAAAGAAGTAAGAAAGAAGAAAGAAAGAAGTAAGAAAGAAGAAAGAAAGAAGTAAGAAAGAAGTAAGAAAGAAGTAAGAAAGAAGTAAGAAAGAAAGAAGAAGAAAGAAAGAAGTATGAAAGAAGTAAGAAAGAAGTAAGAAAGAAAGAAATAAGAAAGAAGTAAGAAAGAAGTAACAAAGAAGTAAGAAAGAAGTTAGAAAGAAGTAAGAAAGAAGTAAGAAAGAAGTAAGAAATAAGTAAGAAAGAAGTAAGAAAGAAGTAAGAAAGAAGAAAGAAAGAAGAAAAAAAGAAGTAAGAAAGAAGTAAGAAAGAAGTAAGAAAGAAGTAAGAAAGAAGTAAGAACGAAGTAAGAAAGAAGTAAGAAGGAATGAAGAAAGAAGTAAGAAAGAAGTAAGAAAGAAGTAAGAAAGAAGTGAGAAAGAAGTAAGAAAGAAAGAAGAAAGAAAGAAGAAAGAAGTAAGAAAGAAGTAAGAAAGAAGAAAGAAGAAAGAAAGAAGAAAGAAAGAAGAAAGAAAGAAGAAAGAAAGAAGTAAGAAAGAAGTAAGAAAGAAGTAAGAAAGAAAGAAGAAAGAAGTAAGAAAGAAGTAAGAAAGAAGTAATAAAGAAGTAAGAAAGAAGAAAGAAAGAAGTAAGAAAGAAGAAAGAAAGAAGTAAGAAAGAAGAAAGAAAGATAGAAGAAAGAAGTAAGAAAGAAAGAAGAAAGAAGAAAGAAAGAAGTAAGAAAGAAGAAAGAAAGAAGTAAGAAAGAAGTAAGAAAGAAGTAAGAAAGAAGAAAGAAAGAAGTAAGAAAGAAGTAAAAAGAAGTACGAAAGAAGTAAGAAAGAAGTAAGAAAGAAAGAAGTAAGAAAGAAGTAAGAAAGAAGTAAGAAAGAAGAAAGAAAGAAGTAAGAAAGAAAGAAGAAAGAAGTAAGAAAGAAGTAAGAATGAAGTATGAAAGAAGTAAGAAAGAAGAAAGAAAGAAGTAAGAAAGAAGTAAGAAAGAAGTAAGAAAGAAGTAAGAAAGAAAGAAGTAAGAAAGAAGTAAGAAAAAAGTAAGAAAGAAGTAAGAAAGAAGAAAGTAAGAAGAAAGAAAGAACAGAACAAAGAAGTAAGAAAGAAGTAAGAAAGAAGTAAGAAAGAAGTAAGAAAGAAGTAAGAAAGAAGTAAGAAAGAAGTAAGAAAGAAGTAAGAAAGAAGTAAGAAAGAAGTAAGAAAGAAGTAAGGAAGAAGTAAGAAAGAAGTAAGGAAGAAAGAAGTAAGAAAGAAGTAAGAAAGAAGTATGAAAGAAGTAAGAAAGAAGAAAGAAAGAAGTAAGAAAGAAGTAAGAAAGAAGGAAGGAAGAAGTAAGAAAGAAGTAAGGAAGAAAGAAGTAAGAAAGAAGTAAGAAAGAAGTATGAAAGAAGTAAGAAAGAAGAAAGAAAGAAGTAAGAAAGAAGTTAGAAAGAAGTTACAAATAAGTAAGAAAGAAGTAAGAAAGAAGTAAGAAAGAAGTAAGAAAGAAAGAAGTAAGAAAGAAGTAAGAAAGAAGAAAGAAAGAATTAAGAAAGAAGAAAGAAAGAAGTAAGAAAGAAGTAAGAAAGAAGTAAGAAAGTAGTAAGAAAGAAGTAAGAAAGAAAGAAGAAAGAAGAAAGAAGTAAGAAAGAAGTAAGAAAGAAAGAAGTAAGAAAGAAGTAAGAAAGAAGAAAGAAAGAAGTAAGAAAGAAGAAAGAAAGAAGTAAGAAAGAAGTAAGAAAGAAGTAAGAAAGAAGTAAGAAAGAAAGAAGAAGAAAGAAAGAAGTATGAAAGAAGTAAGAAAGAAGTAAGAAAGAAAGAAATAAGAAAGAAGTAAGAAAGAAGTAACAAAGAAGTAAGAAAGAAGTTAGAAAGAAGTAAGAAAGAAGTAAGAAAGAAGTAAGAAATAAGTAAGAAAGAAGTAAGAAAGAAGTAAGAAAGAAGAAAGAAAGAAGAAAAAAAGAAGTAAGAAAGAAGTAAGAAAGAAGTAAGAAAGAAGTAAGAAAGAAGTAAGAAAGAAGTAAGAAAGAAGTAAGAACGAAGTAAGAAAGAAGTAAGAAGGAATGAAGAAAGAAGTAAGAAAGAAGTAAGAAAGAAGTAAGAAAGAAGTGAGAAAGAAGTAAGAAAGAAAGAAGAAAGAAAGAAGAAAGAAGTAAGAAAGAAGTAAGAAAGAAGAAAGAAGAAAGAAAGAAGAAAGAAAGAAGAAAGAAAGAAGAAAGAAAGAAGTAAGAAAGAAGTAAGAAAGAAGTAAGAAAGAAAGAAGAAAGAAGTAAGAAAGAAGTAAGAAAGAAGTAATAAAGAAGTAAGAAAGAAGAAAAAAGAAGTTAGAAAGAAGTAAGAAAGATGTAAGAAAGAAGTAAGAAAGAAGAAAGAAAGAAGTAAGAAAGAAGAAAGAAAGAAGTAAGAAAGAAGAAAGAAAGATAGAAGAAAGAAGTAAGAAAGAAAGAAGAAAGAAGAAAGAAAGAAGTAAGAAAGAAGAAAGAAAGAAGTAAGAAAGAAGTAAGAAAGAAGTAAGAAAGAAGAAAGAAAGAAGTAAGAAAGAAGTAAGAAAGAAGTACGAAAGAAGTAAGAAAGAAGTAAGAAAGAAAGAAGTAAGAAAGAAGTAAGAAAGAAGTAAGAAAGAAGAAAGAAAGAAGTAAGAAAGAAAGAAGAAAAAAGTAAGAAAGAAGTAAGAATGAAGTATGAAAGAAGTAAGAAAGAAGAAAGAAAGAAGTAAGAAAGAAGTAAGAAAGAAGTAAGAAAGAAGTAAGAAAGAAAGAAGTAAGAAAGAAGTAAGAAAAAAGTAAGAAAGAAGTAAGAAAGAAGAAAGTAAGAAGAAAGAAAGAACAGAACAAAGAAGTAAGAAAGAAGTAAGAAAGAAGTAAGAAAGAAGTAAGAAAGAAGTAAGAAAGAAGTAAGAAAGAAGTAAGAAAGAAGTAAGAAAGAAGTAAGAAAGAAGTAAGAAAGAAGTAAGGAAGAAGTAAGAAAGAACTAAGGAAGAAAGAAGTAAGAAAGAAGTAAGAAAGAAGTATGAAAGAAGTAAGAAAGAAGAAAGAAAGAAGTAAGAAAGAAGTTAGAAAGAAGTTACAAATAAGTAAGAAAGAAGAAAGAAGTAAGAAAGAAGTAAGAAAGAAAGAAGTAAGAAAGAAGTAAGAAAGAAGAAAGAAAGAATTAAGAAAGAAGAAAGAAAGAAGTAAGAAAGAAGTAAGAAAGAAGTAAGAAAGTAGTAAGAAAGAAGTAAGAAAGAAAGAAGAAAGAAGAAAGAAGTAAGAAAGAAGTAAGAAAGAAAGAAGTAAGAAAGAAGTAAGAAAGAAGAAGAAAGAAAGAAGTATGAAAGAAGTAAGAAAGAAGTAAGAAAGAAAGAAATAAGAAAGAAGTAAGAAAGAAGTAACAAAGAAGTAAGAAAGAAGTTAGAAAGAAGTAAGAAAGAAGTAAGAAAGAAGTAAGAAATAAGTAAGAGAGAAGTAAGAAAGAAGTAAGAAAGAAGAAAGAAAGAAGAAAAAAAGAAGTAAGAAAGAAGTAAGAAAGAAGTAAGAAAGAAGTAAGAAAGAAGTAAGAAAGAAGTAAGAAAGAAGTAAGAACGAAGTAAGAAAGAAGTAAGAAGGAATGAAGAAAGAAGTAAGAAAGAAGTAAGAAAGAAGTAAGAAAGAAGTGAGAAAGAAGTAAGAAAGAAAGAAGAAAGAAAGAAGAAAGAAGTAAGAAAGAAGTAAGAAAGAAGTAAGAAAGAAGAAAGAAAGAAGAAAGAAAGAATAAAGAAAGAAGAAAGAAAGAAGTAAGAAAGAAGTAAGAAAGAAGTAAGAAAGAAAGAAGAAAGAAGTAAGAAAGAAGTAAGAAAGAAGTAATAAAGAAGTAAGAAAGAAGAAAAAAGAAGTTAGAAAGAAGTAAGAAAGATGTAAGAAAGAAGTAAGAAATAAGAAAGAAAGAAGTAAGAAAGAAGAAAGAAAGAAGTAAGAAAGAAGAAAGAAAGATAGAAGAAAGAAGTAAGAAAGAAAGAAGAAAGAAGAAAGAAAGAAGTAAGAAAGAAGAAAGAAAGAAGTAAGAAAGAAGTAAGAAAGAAGTAAGAAAGAAGAAAGAAAGAAGTAAGAAAGAAGTAAGAAAGAAGTACGAAAGAAGTAAGAAAGAAGTAAGAAAGAAAGAAGTAAGAAAGAAGTAAGAAAGAAGTAAGAAAGAAGAAAGAAGTCAGAAAGAAGTAAGAAAGAAGTAAGAAAGAAGTAAGAAAGAAGAAAAAAGAAGTTAGAAAGAAGTAAGGAAGAAGTATGAAAGAAGTAAGAAAGAAGAAAGAAAGAAGTAAGAAAGAAGAAAGAAGTAAAAAAGAAGTAAGAAAGAAGTAAGAAAGAAAGAAGAAAGAAGTAAGAAAGAAGAAAGAAAGAAGTAAGAAAGAAGAAAGAAAGAAGTAAGAAAGAAGTAAGAAAGAAGTAGGAAAGAAGTAAGAAAGAAGTAAGAAAGAAAGAAGTAAGAAAGAAGTAATAAAGAAGTAAGAAAGATCTTAGAAAGAAGCAAGAAAGAAGTAAGAAAGAAGTAAGAAAGAAGTAAGAAAGAAAGAAGGAAGAAGTAAGAAAGAAGAAAGAAAGAAGTATGAAAGAAGTAAGAAAGAAGTAAGAAAGAAGTTAGAAAGAAGCAAGAAAAAGTAAGAAAGAAGATAGAAAGAAGTAAGAAAGAAGTAAGAAAGAAGTAAGAAAGAAGTAAGAAAGAAGAAAGAAAGAAGTAAGAAAGAAAGAAGAAAGAAGTAAGAAAGAAGTAAGAAAGAACTAAGAAAGAAGTAAGAATGATGTAAGAAAGAAGTAAGAAAGAAAGAAGAAAGAAGTAAGAAAGAAGTAAGAATGAAGTATGAAAGAAGTAAGAAAGAAGAAAGAAAGAAGTAAGAAAGAAGTAAGAAAGAAGTAAGAAAGAAGTTAGAAAGAAGGAAGAAAGAAGTAAGAAAGAAGTAAGAAAGAAGTAAGAAAGAACTAAGAAAGAAGTAAGAAAGAAAGAAGAAAGAAAGAAGAAAGAAAGAAGTAAGAAAGAAGTAAGAAAGAAGAAAAAAGAAGAAAGAAAGAAGTAAGAAAGAAGTATGAAAGAAGTAAGAAAGAAGAAAAAAAGAAGTAAGAAAGAAGTAAGAAAGAAGTAAGAAAGAAGTAAGAAGAAATGAAGAAAGAAGTAAGAAAGAAGTAAGAAAGAAGTAAGAAATAAGTAAGAAAGAAGTAAGAAAGAAGAAAGAAAGAAGAAAGAAAGAAGAAAGAAAGAAGAAAAAAGTAAGAAAGAAGTAAGAAAGAAGTAAGAAAGAAAGAAGAAAGAAGTAAGAAAGAAGTAAGAAAGAAGTAAGAAAGAAGTAAGAAAGAAGAAAAAAGAAGTTAGAAAGAAGTAAGAAAGAAGAAAGAAAGAAGTAAGAAAGAAGAAAAAAAGAAGTAAGAAAGAAGAAAGAAAGATAGAAGAAAGAAGTAAGAAAGAAGTAAGAAAGAAGTAAGAAAGAAAGAAGAAAGAAGTAAGAAAGAAGTAAGAAAGAAGTAATGAAGAAGTAAGCAAGAAGAAAAAAGAAGTTAGAAAGAAGTAAGAAAGATGTAAGAAAGAAGTAAGAAAGAAGAAAGAAAGATAGAAGAAAGAAGTAAGAAAGAAAGAAGAAAGAAGAAAGAAAGAAGTAAGAAAGAAGAAAGAAAGAAGTAAGAAAGAAGTAAGAAAGAAGTAAGAAAGAAGAAAGAAAGGAGTAAGAAAGAAGTAAGAAAGAAGTACGAAAGAAGTAAGAAAGAAGTAAGAAAGAAAGAAGTAAGAAAGAAGTAAGAAAGAAGTAAGAAAGAAGAAAGAAGTCAGAAAGAAGTAAGAAAGAAGTAAGAAAGAAGTAAGAAAGAAGAAAAAAGAAGTTAGAAAGAAGTAAGGAAGAAGTGTGAAAGAAGTAAGAAATAAGAAAGAAAGAAGTAAGAAAGAAGAAAGAAGTAAAAAAGAAGTAAGAAAGAAGTAAGAAAGAAAGAAGAAAGAAGTAAGAAAGAAGAAAGAAAGAAGTAAGAAAGAAGAAAGAAAGAAGTAAGAAAGAAGTAAGAAAGAAGTAGGAAAGAAGTAAGAAAGAAGTAAGAAAGAAAGAAGTAAGAAAGATGTAAGAAAGAAAAAAGAAAGAAGTAAGAAAGAAGAAAGAAAGAAGTAAGAATGTAGTAAGAAAGAAGTAAGAAAGAAGTAAGAAAGAAAGAAGAAAGAAGTAAGAAAGTAGTAAGAAAGAAGAAAGAAAGAAGTAAGAAGGAATGAAGAAAGAAGTAAAAAAGAAGAAAGAAAGATGTAAGAAGGAATGAATAAAGAAGTAAGAAAGAAGTAAGAAAGAAGTAAGAAAGAAGTAAGAAAGAAGTAAGAAAGATGTAAGAAAGAAAGAAGAAAGAAGTAAGAAAGAAGTAAGAAAGAAGTAAGAAAGAAGTAAGAAAGAAGTAAGAAAGAAGTAAGAAAGAAAGAAGAAAGAAATAAGAAAGAAAGAAGAAAGAAGTATGAAAGAAGAAAGAAGGAAGAAAGAAAGAAGTAAGAAAGAAGAAAGAAAGAAGAAAGAAAGAAGTAGGAAAGAAAGAAGAAAGAAGTAAGAAAGAAAGAAGAAAGAAGAAAGAAAGAAGTAAGAAAGAGGTAAGAAAGAAGTAAGAAAGAAGTAAGAAAGAAGTAAAAAGGAATGAAGAAAGAGTAAGAAAGAAGTAAGAAAGAAGAAAAAAGAAGTTAGAAAGAAGTAATAAAGAAGTAAGAAAGAAGTAAGAAAAGTAAGAAAGATGTAAGAAAGAAAAAAGAAAGAAGTAATGAAGAAGAAAGAAAGAAGTATGAAAGAAGTAAGAAAGAAGTAAGAAAGAAAGAAGTAAGAAAGAAGTAAGAAAGAAGTTAGAAAGAAGTAAGAAAGAAGTAAGAAAGAAGTTAGAAAGAAGTTACAAATAAGTAAGAAGGAAGTAAGAAAGAAGTAAGAAAGAAGTAAGAAAGAAAGAAGTAAGAAAGAAGTAAGAAAGAAGAAAGAAAGAAGTAAGAAAGAAGAAAGAAAGAAGTAAGAAAGTAGTAAGAAAGAAGTAAGAAAGAAGTAAGAAAGAAAGAAGAAAGAAGTAAGAAAGTAGTAAGAAAGAAGAAAGAAAGAAGTAAGAAGGAATGAAGAAAGAAGTAAGAAAGAAGAAAGAAAGAAGTATGAAAGAAGTAAGAAAGAAGTAAGAAAGAAAGAAGTAAGAAAGAAGTAAGAAGTAACAATGAAGTAAGAAAGAAGTTAGAAAGAAGTAAGAAAGAAGTAAGAAACAAGTATGAAATAAGTAAGAAAGAAGTAAGAAAGAAGTTAGAAAGAAGTAAGAAAGAAAGAAGTAAGAAATAAGTAAGAAAAAAGTAAGAAAGAAGTAAGAAAGAAGAAAAAAGAAGTTAGAAAGAAGTAAGAAAGAAGTAAGAAAGAAGAAAGAAGAAAGTAACAAGAAAGAAAGAACAGAACAAAGAAGTAAGAAAGAAGTAAGAAAGAAGTAAGAAAGAAAGAGAAAGAAAGAAAGAAGTAAGCAAGAAGTAAAAAAGAAGAAAGAAAGATGTAAGAAGGAATGAATAAAGAAGTAAGAAAGAAGTAAGAAAGAAGTAAGAAAGAAGTAAGAAAGAAGTAAGAAAGAAGTAAGAAAGAAAGAAGAAAAAAGTAAGAAAGAAGTAAGAAAGAAGTTAGAAAGAAGTTACAAATAAGTAAGAAGGAAGTAAGAAAGAAGTAAGAAAGAAAGAAGTAAGAAAGAAGTAAGAAAGAAGAAAGAAAGTAGTAAGAAAGAAGTAAGAAAGAAGTAAGAAAGAAAGAAGAAAGAAGTAAGAAAGTAGTAAGAAAGAAGAAAGAAAGAAGTAAGAAGGAATAAAGAAAGAAGTAAGAAAGAAGAAAGAAAGAAGTATGAAAGAAGTAAGAAAGAAGTAAGAAAGAAAGAAGTAAGAAAGAAGTAAGAAGTAACAATGAAGTAAGAAAGAAGTAAGAAAGAAGTAAGAAAGAAGTAAGAAAGAAGTAAGAAAGAAGTAAGAAAGAAGTTAGAAAGAAGTAAGAAAGAAAGAAGTAAGAAATAAGTAAGAAAAAAGTAAGAAAGAAGTAAGAAAGAAGAAAAAAGAAGTTAGAAAGAAGTAAGAAAGAAGTAAGAAAGAAGAAAGAAGAAAGTAACAAGAAAGAAAGGACAGAACAAAGAAGTAAGAAAGAAATAAGAAAGAAGTAAGAAAGAAGTAAGAAAGAAAGAAGAAGAAAGAAAGAAGTAAGCAAGAAGTAAAAAAGAAGAAAGAAAGATGTAAGAAGGAATGAATAAAGAAGTAAGAAAGAAGTAAGAAAGAAGTAAGAAAGAAGTAAGAAAGAAGTAAGAAAGAAGTAAGAAAGAAAGAAGAAAGAAGTAAGAAAGAAGAAAGAAAGAAGTAAGAAAGAAGAAAGAAAGAAGTAAGAAAGAAGAAAGAAAGAAGTAAGAAAGAAGTAAGATAGAAGTAAGAAAGAAGTAAGAGAGAAAGAAGAAAAAAGTAAGAAAGAAGTAAGAAAGAAGTAAGAAAGAAGTAAGAAAGAGGTAAGAAGGAAGTAAGAAGGAATGAAGAAAGAAGTAAGAAAGAAGTAAGAAAGAAGTAAGAAAGAAGAAAAAAGAAGTAATAAAGAAGTAATAAAGAAGTAATAAAGAAGTAATAAAGAAAGAAGTAAGAAAGAAGTAAGAAAGAAGTAAGAAAGAAGTAAGAAAGAAGTTTGAAAGAAGTAAGAAGGAATGAAGAAAGAAGTAAGAAAGAAGTAAGAAAGAAGTAAGAAAGAAGTAAGAAAGAAGTAAGAAGGAAGTAAGAAAGAAGTTTGAAAGAAGTAAGAAGGAATGAAGAAAGAAGTAAGAAAGAAGTAAGAAAGAAGTAAGAAAGAAGTAAGGAAGAAGAAAGAATGAAGTAAGAAAGAAGTAAGAAAGAAGTAAGAAAGAAGTAAGAAGGAATGAAGAAAGAAACAAGAAAGAAAGAAGAAAGAAGAAAGAAAGAATTAAGAAAGAAGAAAGAAAGAAGTAAGAAAGAAGTAAGAAAGAAGTAAGAAAGAAGAAAGAAAGAAGAAAGAAGTAAGAAAGAAGTAATAAAGAAGCAAGAAAGAAGTAAGAAACAAGAAAGAAAGAATTAAGAAAGAAGAAAGAAAGAAGTAAAATAGAAGAACGTTAGAAGTAAGAAAGATGTAAGAAAGAAAGAAGAAAGAAGTAAGAAAGAAGTAAGAAAGAAGAAAAAAGAAGTTAGAATGAAGTAAGAAAGAAGTAAGAAAGAAGTAAGAAAGAAGAAAGAAAGAAGTAAGAAAGAAGTAAGAAAGAATTAAGAAAGAAGTAAGAAAGAAGTAAGAAAGAAGTAAGAAAGAAGAAAGAAAGAAAGAAAGAAGTAAGAAAGAAGTAAGAAAGAAGTAAGAAAGAAGAAGTAAGAAAGAAGTAAGAAAGAAGTAAGAAAGAAGTAAGAAAGAAGTAAGAAAGAAGTAAGAAAGAAATAAGAAAGAAAGAAGAAAGAAAGAAGAAAGAAGTATGAAAGAAGAAAGAAGGAAGAAAGAAAGAAGTAAGAAAGAAGAAAGAAAGAAATAAGAAAGAAGTAGGAAAGAAACAAGAAAGAAGTTAGAAAGAAAGAAGAAAGAAGAAAGAAAGAAGTAAGAAAGAGGTAAGAAAGAAGTAAGAAAGAAGTAAGAAAGAAGTAAGAAGAAATGAAGAAAGAAGTAACAAAGAATTAAGAAAGAAGTAAGAAAGAAGAAAAAAGAAGTTAGAAAGAAGTAATAAAGAAGTAATAAAGAAGTAAGAAAGAAAGAAGTAGAAAGAAGTAAGAAAGAAATAAGAAAGAATTTTGAAAGAAGTAAGAAGGAATGAAGAAAGAAGTTAGAAAGAAGTAAGAAAGAAGTAAGAAAGAAGTAAGTAAGAAGTAAGAAGGAATGAAGAAAGAAGTAAGAAAGAAGTAAGAAAGAAGTAAGAAAGAAGTAAGAAAGAAGTAAGAAAGAAAGAAGAAAGAAATAAGAAAGTAGTAAGAAAGAAGAAAGAAAGAAGTAAGAAGGAATGAAGAAAGAAGTAAGAAAGAAGAAAGAAAGAAGTATGAAAGAAGTAAGAAAGAAGTAAGAAAGAAAGAAGTAAGAAAGAAGTAAGAAGTAACAATGAAGTAAAAAAGAAGTTAGAAAGAAGTAAGAAAGAATAAGAAAGAAGTAAGAAATAAGTAAGAAAGAAGTAAGAAAGAAGTAAGAAAGAAGTAAGAAAGAAAGAAGTAAGAAAGATGTAAGAAAAAAGTAAGAAAGACGTAAGAAAGAAGAAAAAAGAAGTAAGAAAGAAGTAAGAAAGAAGTAAGAAAGAAGTAAGAAAGAAGTAAGAAAGAAGAAAGAAGTAAGAAAGAAGTAAGAAAGAAGTAAGAAAGAAAGAAGAAAGAAGTAAGAAAGAAGTAAGAAAGAAGTAAGAAAGAAGAAAAATAAGTTGGAAAGAAGTAAGAAAGAAGTAAGAAAGAAGAAAGAAAGAAGAAAGAAAGAAAGAAGAAAGAAGTAAGAAAGAAGTAAGAAAGAAGTAAGAAAGAAGAATGAAAGAAGTAAGAAAGAAGTATGAAAGAAGTAAGAAAGAAGAAAGAAAGAAGTAAGAAAGAAGTAAGAAAGAAGTAAGAAAGAAGTAAGAAAGAAGAAGAAAGAAAGAAGTAAGCAAGAAGTAAAAAAGAAGAAAGAAAGATGTAAGAAGGAATGAATAAAGAAGTAAGAAAGAAGTAAGAAAGAAGTAAGAAAGAAGAAAGAAGTAAGAAAGATGTAAGAAAGAAAGAAGAAAGAAGTAAGAAAGAAGTAAGAAAGAAGTAAGAAAGAAGAAAGAAAGAAGTAAGAAAGAAGAAAGAAAGAAGTAAGAAAGAAGTAAGATAGAAGTAAGAAAGAAGTAAGAAAGAAGTAAGAAGGAATGAAGAAAGAAGTAAGAAAGAAGTAAGAAAGAAGTAAGAAAGAAGAAAAAAGAAGTTAGAAAGAAGTAATAAAAAAGTAATAAAGAAGTAAGAAAGAAAGAAGTAAGAAAGAAGTAAGAAAGAAGTAAGAAAGAAGTTTGAAAGAAGTAAGAAGGAATGAAGAAAGAAGTAAGAAAGAAGTATGAAAGAAGTAAGAAGGAATGAAGAAAGAAGTAAGAAAGAAGTAAGAAAGAAGTAAGAAAGAAGTAAGGAAGAAAGAAGAAAGAAAGAAGTAAGAAAGAAGTACGAAAGAAGTAAGAAAGAAGAAAGAAAGAAGTAAGAAAGAAGTAAGAAAGAAGTAAGAAAGAAGTGAGAAAGAAAGAAGAAAGAAGAAAGAAAGAAGTAAGAAAGAAGTAAGAAAGAAGTAAGAATAAAGTAAGAAAGAAGTAAGAAGGAATGAAGAAAGAATTAAGAAAGAAGTAAGAAAGAAGTAAGAAAGAAGTAAGAAAGAAAGAAGAAAGAAGTCAGAAAGAAGTAAGAAAGAAGAAAGAAAGAAGAAAGAAAGAAGTAAGAAAGAAGTATGAAAGAAGTAAGAAAGAAGAAAGAAAGAAGTAAGAAAGAAGTAAGAAAGAAGTATGAAAGAAGTAAGAAAGAAGTAAGAAAGAAGTAAGAAAGAAAGAAGTAAGAAAGAAGTAAGAAAGAAGTAAGAAAGAAGTAAGAAAGAAGTAAGAAAGAAGTAAGAAAGAAGTAAGAAGGAACGAAGAAAGAAGTAAGAAAGAAGAAAGAAAGAAGAAAGAAAGAAAGAAGAAAGAAGTAAGAAAGAAGTAAGAAAGAAGTAAGAAATAAGTAAGAAAGAAAGAAGAAAGAAGTAAGAAAGAAGTAGGAAAGAAGTAAGAAAGAAGTAAGAAATGAAGAAGTAAGAAAGAAGTAAGAAAGAAGTAAGAAAGAAGTTTGAAAGAAGTAAGAAGGAATGAAGAAAGAAGTAAGAAAGAAGTAAGAAAGAAGTAAGAAAGAAGTAAGAAAGAAGTAAGAAAGAAGTAAGAAGGAATGAAGAAAGAAGTAAGAAAGAAGTAAGAAAGAAGTATGAAAGAAGTAAGAAAGAAGTAAGAAAGAAAGAAGTAAGAAAGAAGTAAGAAAGAAGTAAGAAAGAAGTTAGAAAGAAGTAAGAAAGAAGTAAGAAAGAAGTAAGAAGGAATGAAGAAAGAAGTAAGAAAGAAGAAAGAAAGAAGAAAGAAAGAAAGAAGAAAGAAGTAAGAAAGAAGTAAGAAAGAAGTAAGAAATAAGTAAGAAAGAAAGAAGAAAGAATTAAGAAAGAAGTAAGAAAGAAGTAAGAAAGAAGTAAGAAAGAAGAAAGAAAGAAGTAAGAAAGAAGTATGCAAGAAGTAAGAAAGATGAAAGAAAGAAGTAAGAAAGAAGTAAGAAAGAAGTATGAAAGAAGTAAGAAAGAAGTAAGAAAGAAGTAAGAAAGAAAGAAGTAAGAAAGAAGTAAGAAAGAAGTAAGAAAGAAGTAAGAAAGAAGTAAGAAAGAAGTAAGAAGGAATGAAGAAAGAAGTAAGAAAGAAGAAAGAAAGAAGTAAGAAAGAAGAAAGAAGTAAGAAAGATGTAAGAAAGAAAGAAGAAAGAAGTAAGAAAGAAGTAAGAAAGAAGTAAAAAAGAAGAAAGAAAGAAGTAAGAAAGAGGAAAGAAAGAAGTAAGAAAGAAGTAAGATAGAAGTAAGAAAGAAGTAAGAAAGAAGTAAGAAGGAATGAAGAAAGAAGTAAGAAAGAAGTAAGAATGAAGTAAGAAAGAAGAAAAAAGAAGTTAGAAAGAAGTAATAAAGAAGTAATAAAGAAGTAAGAAAGAAAGAAGTAAGAAAGAAGTAAGAAAGAAGTAAGAAAGAAGTTTGAAAGAAGTAAGAAGGAATGAAGAAAGAAGTAAGAAAGAAGTATGAAAGAAGTAAGAAGGAATGAAGAAAGAAGTAAGAAAGAAGTAAGAAAGAAGTAAGAAAGAAGTAAGGAAGAAAGAAGTAAGAAAGAAGTAAGAAAGAAGTACGAAAGAAGTAAGAAAGAAGAAAGAAAGAAGTAAGAAAGAAGTAAGAAAGAAGTAAGAAAGAAGTGAGAAAGAAAGAAGAAAGAAGAAAGAAAGAAGTAAGAAAGAAGTAAGAAAGAAGTAAGAATAAAGTAAGAAAGAAGTAAGAAGGAATGAAGAAAGAATTAAGAAAGAAGTAAGAAAGAAGTAAGAAAGAAGTAAGAAAGAAAGAAGAAAGAAGTCAGAAAGAAGTAAGAAAGAAGAAAGAAAGAAGAAAGAAAGAAGTAAGAAAGAAGTATGAAAGAAGTAAGAAAGAAGAAAGAAAGAAGTAAGAAAGAAGTAAGAAAGAAGTATGAAAGAAGTAAGAAAGAAGTAAGAAAGAAGTAAGAAAGAAAGAAGTAAGAAAGAAGTAAGAAAGAAGTAAGAAAGAAGTAAGAAAGAAGTAAGAAAGAAGTAAGAAAGAAGTAAGAAGGAACGAAGAAAGAAGTAAGAAAGAAGAAAGAAAGAAGAAAGAAAGAAAGAAGAAAGAAGTAAGAAAGAAGTAAGAAAGAAGTAAGAAATAAGTAAGAAAGAAAGAAGAAAGAAGTAAGAAAGAAGTAGGAAAGAAGTAAGAAAGAAGTAAGAAATGAAGAAGTAAGAAAGAAGTAAGAAAGAAGTAAGAAAGAAGTTTGAAAGAAGTAAGAAGGAATGAAGAAAGAAGTAAGAAAGAAGTAAGAAAGAAGTAAGAAAGAAGTAAGAAAGAAGTAAGAAAGAAGTAAGAAGGAATGAAGAAAGAAGTAAGAAAGAAGTAAGAAAGAAGTATGAAAGAAGTAAGAAAGAAGTAAGAAAAAAGAAGTAAGAAAGAAGTAAGAAAGAAGTAAGAAAGAAGTTAGAAAGAAGTAAGAAAGAAGTAAGAAAGAAGTAAGAAGGAATGAAGAAAGAAGTAAGAAAGAAGAAAGAAAGAAGAAAGAAAGAAAGAAGAAAGAAGTAAGAAAGAAGTAAGAAAGAAGTAAGAAATAAGTAAGAAAGAAAGAAGAAAGAATTAAGAAAGAAGTAAGAAAGAAGTAAGAAAGAAGTAAGAAAGAAGAAAGAAAGAAGTAAGAAAGAAGTATGCAAGAAGTAAGAAAGATGAAAGAAAGAAGTAAGAAAGAAGTAAGAAAGAAGTATGAAAGAAGTAAGAAAGAAGTAAGAAAGAAGTAAGAAAGAAAGAAGTAAGAAAGAAGTAAGAAAGAAGTAAGAAAGAAGTAAGAAAGAAGTAAGAAAGAAGTAAGAAGGAATGAAGAAAGAAGTAAGAAAGAAGAAAGAAAGAAGTAAGAAAGAAGAAAGAAGTAAGAAAGATGTAAGAAAGAAAGAAGAAAGAAGTAAGAAAGAAGTAAGAAAGAAGTAAAAAAGAAGAAAGAAAGAAGTAAGAAAGAGGAAAGAAAGAAGTAAGAAAGAAGTAAGATAGAAGTAAGAAAGAAGTAAGAAAGAAGTAAGAAGGAATGAAGAAAGAAGTAAGAAAGAAGTAAGAATGAAGTAAGAAAGAAGAAAAAAGAAGTTAGAAAGAAGTAATAAAGAAGTAATAAAGAAGTAAGAAAGAAAGAAGTAAGAAAGAAGTAAGAAAGAAGTAAGAAAGAAGTTTGAAAGAAGTAAGAAGGAATGAAGAAAGAAGTAAGAAAGAAGTATGAAAGAAGTAAGAAGGAATGAAGAAAGAAGTAAGAAAGAAGTAAGAAAGAAGTAAGAAAGAAGTAAGGAAGAAAGAAGTAAGAAAGAAGTAAGAAAGAAGTACGAAAGAAGTAAGAAAGAAGAAAGAAAGAAGTAAGAAAGAAGTAAGAAAGAAGTAAGAAAGAAGTGAGAAAGAAAGAAGAAAGAAGAAAGAAAGAAGTAAGAAAGAAGTAAGAAAGAAGTAAGAATAAAGTAAGAAAGAAGTAAGAAGGAATAAAGAAAGAAGTAAGAAAGAAGTAAGAAAGAAGTAAGAAAGAAGTATGAAAGAAGTAAGAAAGAAGTAAGATAGAAGTAAGAAAGAAAGAAGTAAGAAATAAGTAAGAAAGAAGTAAGAAAGAAGTAAGAAAGAAGTAAGAAGGAATGAAGAAAGAAGTAAGGAAGAAGAAAGAAAGAAGAAAGAAAGAAAGAAGAAAGAAGTAAGAAAGAAGTAAGAAAGAAGTAAGAAATAAGTAAGAAAGAAAGGAGAAAGAAGTAAGAAAGAAGTAGGAAAGAAGTAAGAAAGAAATAAGAAAGAAAGAAGAAAGAAAGAAGAAAGAAGTATGAAAGAAGAAAGAAGGAAGAAAGAAAGAAGTAAGAAAGAAGAAAGAAAGAAATAAGAAAGAAGTAGGAAAGAAACAAGAAAGAAGTTAGAAAGAAAGACGAAAGAAGAAAGAAAGAAGTAAGAAAGAGGTAAGAAAGAAGTAAGAAAGAAGTAAGAAAGAAGTAAGAAGAAATGAAGAAAGAAGTAACAAAGAATTAAGAAAGAAGTAAGAAAGAAGAAAAAAGAAGTTAGAAAGAAGTAATAAAGAAGTAATAAAGAAGTAAGAAAGAAAGAAGTAGAAAGAAGTAAGAAAGAAATAAGAAAGAATTTTGAAAGAAGTAAGAAGGAATGAAGAAAGAAGTTAGAAAGAAGTAAGAAAGAAGTAAGAAAGAAGTAAGTAAGAAGTAAGAAGGAATGAAGAAAGAAGTAAGAAAGAAGTAAGAAAGAAGTAAGAAAGAAGTAAGAAAGAAGTAAGAAAGAAAGAAGAAAGAAATAAGAAAGTAGTAAGAAAGAAGAAAGAAAGAAGTAAGAAGGAATGAAGAAAGAAGTAAGAAAGAAGAAAGAAAGAAGTATGAAAGAAGTAAGAAAGAAGTAAGAAAGAAAGAAGTAAGAAAGAAGTAAGAAGTAACAATGAAGTAAAAAAGAAGTTAGAAAGAAGTAAGAAAGAATAAGAAAGAAGTAAGAAATAAGTAAGAAAGAAGTAAGAAAGAAGTAAGAAAGAAGTAAGAAAGAAAGAAGTAAGAAAGATGTAAGAAAAAAGTAAGAAAGACGTAAGAAAGAAGAAAAAAGAAGTAAGAAAGAAGTAAGAAAGAAGTAAGAAAGAAGTAAGAAAGAAGTAAGAAAGAAGAAAGAAGTAAGAAAGAAGTAAGAAAGAAGTAAGAAAGAAAGAAGAAAGAAGTAAGAAAGAAGTAAGAAAGAAGTAAGAAAGAAGAAAAATAAGTTGGAAAGAAGTAAGAAAGAAGTAAGAAAGAAGAAAGAAAGAAGAAAGAAAGAAAGAAGAAAGAAGTAAGAAAGAAGTAAGAAAGAAGTAAGAAAGAAGAATGAAAGAAGTAAGAAAGAAGTATGAAAGAAGTAAGAAAGAAGAAAGAAAGAAGTAAGAAAGAAGTAAGAAAGAAGTAAGAAAGAAGTAAGAAAGAAGAAGAAAGAAAGAAGTAAGCAAGAAGTAAAAAAGAAGAAAGAAAGATGTAAGAAGGAATGAATAAAGAAGTAAGAAAGAAGTAAGAAAGAAGTAAGAAAGAAGAAAGAAGTAAGAAAGATGTAAGAAAGAAAGAAGAAAGAAGTAAGAAAGAAGTAAGAAAGAAGTAAGAAAGAAGAAAGAAAGAAGTAAGAAAGAAGAAAGAAAGAAGTAAGAAAGAAGTAAGATAGAAGTAAGAAAGAAGTAAGAAAGAAGTAAGAAGGAATGAAGAAAGAAGTAAGAAAGAAGTAAGAAAGAAGTAAGAAAGAAGAAAAAAGAAGTTAGAAAGAAGTAATAAAAAAGTAATAAAGAAGTAAGAAAGAAAGAAGTAAGAAAGAAGTAAGAAAGAAGTAAGAAAGAAGTTTGAAAGAAGTAAGAAGGAATGAAGAAAGAAGTAAGAAAGAAGTATGAAAGAAGTAAGAAGGAATGAAGAAAGAAGTAAGAAAGAAGTAAGAAAGAAGTAAGAAAGAAGTAAGGAAGAAAGAAGAAAGAAAGAAGTAAGAAAGAAGTACGAAAGAAGTAAGAAAGAAGAAAGAAAGAAGTAAGAAAGAAGTAAGAAAGAAGTAAGAAAGAAGTGAGAAAGAAAGAAGAAAGAAGAAAGAAAGAAGTAAGAAAGAAGTAAGAAAGAAGTAAGAATAAAGTAAGAAAGAAGTAAGAAGGAATGAAGAAAGAATTAAGAAAGAAGTAAGAAAGAAGTAAGAAAGAAGTAAGAAAGAAAGAAGAAAGAAGTCAGAAAGAAGTAAGAAAGAAGAAAGAAAGAAGAAAGAAAGAAGTAAGAAAGAAGTATGAAAGAAGTAAGAAAGAAGAAAGAAAGAAGTAAGAAAGAAGTAAGAAAGAAGTATGAAAGAAGTAAGAAAGAAGTAAGAAAGAAGTAAGAAAGAAAGAAGTAAGAAAGAAGTAAGAAAGAAGTAAGAAAGAAGTAAGAAAGAAGTAAGAAAGAAGTAAGAAAGAAGTAAGAAGGAACGAAGAAAGAAGTAAGAAAGAAGAAAGAAAGAAGAAAGAAAGAAAGAAGAAAGAAGTAAGAAAGAAGTAAGAAAGAAGTAAGAAATAAGTAAGAAAGAAAGAAGAAAGAAGTAAGAAAGAAGTAGGAAAGAAGTAAGAAAGAAGTAAGAAATGAAGAAGTAAGAAAGAAGTAAGAAAGAAGTAAGAAAGAAGTTTGAAAGAAGTAAGAAGGAATGAAGAAAGAAGTAAGAAAGAAGTAAGAAAGAAGTAAGAAAGAAGTAAGAAAGAAGTAAGAAAGAAGTAAGAAGGAATGAAGAAAGAAGTAAGAAAGAAGTAAGAAAGAAGTATGAAAGAAGTAAGAAAGAAGTAAGAAAGAAAGAAGTAAGAAAGAAGTAAGAAAGAAGTAAGAAAGAAGTTAGAAAGAAGTAAGAAAGAAGTAAGAAAGAAGTAAGAAGGAATGAAGAAAGAAGTAAGAAAGAAGAAAGAAAGAAGAAAGAAAGAAAGAAGAAAGAAGTAAGAAAGAAGTAAGAAAGAAGTAAGAAATAAGTAAGAAAGAAAGAAGAAAGAATTAAGAAAGAAGTAAGAAAGAAGTAAGAAAGAAGTAAGAAAGAAGAAAGAAAGAAGTAAGAAAGAAGTATGCAAGAAGTAAGAAAGATGAAAGAAAGAAGTAAGAAAGAAGTAAGAAAGAAGTATGAAAGAAGTAAGAAAGAAGTAAGAAAGAAGTAAGAAAGAAAGAAGTAAGAAAGAAGTAAGAAAGAAGTAAGAAAGAAGTAAGAAAGAAGTAAGAAAGAAGTAAGAAGGAATGAAGAAAGAAGTAAGAAAGAAGAAAGAAAGAAGTAAGAAAGAAGAAAGAAGTAAGAAAGATGTAAGAAAGAAAGAAGAAAGAAGTAAGAAAGAAGTAAGAAAGAAGTAAAAAAGAAGAAAGAAAGAAGTAAGAAAGAGGAAAGAAAGAAGTAAGAAAGAAGTAAGATAGAAGTAAGAAAGAAGTAAGAAAGAAGTAAGAAGGAATGAAGAAAGAAGTAAGAAAGAAGTAAGAATGAAGTAAGAAAGAAGAAAAAAGAAGTTAGAAAGAAGTAATAAAGAAGTAATAAAGAAGTAAGAAAGAAAGAAGTAAGAAAGAAGTAAGAAAGAAGTAAGAAAGAAGTTTGAAAGAAGTAAGAAGGAATGAAGAAAGAAGTAAGAAAGAAGTATGAAAGAAGTAAGAAGGAATGAAGAAAGAAGTAAGAAAGAAGTAAGAAAGAAGTAAGAAAGAAGTAAGGAAGAAAGAAGTAAGAAAGAAGTAAGAAAGAAGTACGAAAGAAGTAAGAAAGAAGAAAGAAAGAAGTAAGAAAGAAGTAAGAAAGAAGTAAGAAAGAAGTGAGAAAGAAAGAAGAAAGAAGAAAGAAAGAAGTAAGAAAGAAGTAAGAAAGAAGTAAGAATAAAGTAAGAAAGAAGTAAGAAGGAATGAAGAAAGAATTAAGAAAGAAGTAAGAAAGAAGTAAGAAAGAAGTAAGAAAGAAAGAAGAAAGAAGTCAGAAAGAAGTAAGAAAGAAGAAAGAAAGAAGAAAGAAAGAAGTAAGAAAGAAGTATGAAAGAAGTAAGAAAGAAGAAAGAAAGAAGTAAGAAAGAAGTAAGAAAGAAGTATGAAAGAAGTAAGAAAGAAGTAAGAAAGAAGTAAGAAAGAAAGAAGTAAGAAAGAAGTAAGAAAGAAGTAAGAAAGAAGTAAGAAAGAAGTAAGAAAGAAGTAAGAAAGAAGTAAGAAGGAACGAAGAAAGAAGTAAGAAAGAAGAAAGAAAGAAGAAAGAAAGAAAGAAGAAAGAAGTAAGAAAGAAGTAAGAAAGAAGTAAGAAATAAGTAAGAAAGAAAGAAGAAAGAAGTAAGAAAGAAGTAGGAAAGAAGTAAGAAAGAAGTAAGAAATGAAGAAGTAAGAAAGAAGTAAGAAAGAAGTTTGAAAGAAGTAAGAAGGAATGAAGAAAGAAGTAAGAAAGAAGTAAGAAAGAAGTAAGAAAGAAGTAAGAAAGAAGTAAGAAAGAAGTAAGAAGGAATGAAGAAAGAAGTAAGAAAGAAGTAAGAAAGAAGTATGAAAGAAGTAAGAAAGAAGTAAGAAAGAAAGAAGTAAGAAAGAAGTAAGAAAGAAGTAAGAAAGAAGTTAGAAAGAAGTAAGAAAGAAGTAAGAAAGAAGTAAGAAGGAATGAAGAAAGAAGTAAGAAAGAAGAAAGAAAGAAGAAAGAAAGAAAGAAGAAAGAAGTAAGAAAGAAGTAAGAAAGAAGTAAGAAATAAGTAAGAAAGAAAGAAGAAAGAATTAAGAAAGAAGTAAGAAAGAAGTAAGAAAGAAGTAAGAAAGAAGAAAGAAAGAAGTAAGAAAGAAGTATGCAAGAAGTAAGAAAGATGAAAGAAAGAAGTAAGAAAGAAGTAAGAAAGAAGTATGAAAGAAGTAAGAAAGAAGTAAGAAAGAAGTAAGAAAGAAAGAAGTAAGAAAGAAGTAAGAAAGAAGTAAGAAAGAAGTAAGAAAGAAGTAAGAAAGAAGTAAGAAGGAATGAAGAAAGAAGTAAGAAAGAAGAAAGAAAGAAGTAAGAAAGAAGAAAGAAGTAAGAAAGATGTAAGAAAGAAAGAAGAAAGAAGTAAGAAAGAAGTAAGAAAGAAGTAAAAAAGAAGAAAGAAAGAAGTAAGAAAGAGGAAAGAAAGAAGTAAGAAAGAAGTAAGATAGAAGTAAGAAAGAAGTAAGAAAGAAGTAAGAAGGAATGAAGAAAGAAGTAAGAAAGAAGTAAGAATGAAGTAAGAAAGAAGAAAAAAGAAGTTAGAAAGAAGTAATAAAGAAGTAATAAAGAAGTAAGAAAGAAAGAAGTAAGAAAGAAGTAAGAAAGAAGTAAGAAAGAAGTTTGAAAGAAGTAAGAAGGAATGAAGAAAGAAGTAAGAAAGAAGTATGAAAGAAGTAAGAAGGAATGAAGAAAGAAGTAAGAAAGAAGTAAGAAAGAAGTAAGAAAGAAGTAAGGAAGAAAGAAGTAAGAAAGAAGTAAGAAAGAAGTACGAAAGAAGTAAGAAAGAAGAAAGAAAGAAGTAAGAAAGAAGTAAGAAAGAAGTAAGAAAGAAGTGAGAAAGAAAGAAGAAAGAAGAAAGAAAGAAGTAAGAAAGAAGTAAGAAAGAAGTAAGAATAAAGTAAGAAAGAAGTAAGAAGGAATAAAGAAAGAAGTAAGAAAGAAGTAAGAAAGAAGTAAGAAAGAAGTATGAAAGAAGTAAGAAAGAAGTAAGATAGAAGTAAGAAAGAAAGAAGTAAGAAAGAAGTAAGAAAGAAGTAAGAAAGAAGTAAGAAAGAAGTAAGAAGGAATGAAGAAAGAAGTAAGGAAGAAGAAAGAAAGAAGAAAGAAAGAAAGAAGAAAGAAGTAAGAAAGAAGTAAGAAAGAAGTAAGAAATAAGTAAGAAAGAAAGGAGAAAGAAGTAAGAAAGAAGTAGGAAAGAAGTAAGAAAGAAGTAAGAAATGAAGAAGTAAGAAAGAAGTAAGAAAGAAGTAAGAAAGAAGTTTGAAAGAAGTAAGAAGGAATGAAGAAAGAAGTAAGAAAGAAGTAAGAAAGAAGTAAGAAAGAAGTAAGAAAGAAGTAAGAAAGAAGTAAGAAGGAATGAAGAAAGAAGTAAGAAAGAAGTAAGAAAGAAGTATGAAAGAAGTAAGAAAGAAGTAAGAAAGAAAGAAGTAAGAAAGAAGTAAGAAAGAAGTAAGAAAGAAGTTAGAAAGAAGTAAGAAAGAAGTAAGAAAGAAGTAAGAAGGAATGAAGAAAGAAGTAAGAAAGAAGAAAGAAAGAAGAAAGAAAGAAAGAAGAAAGAAGTAAGAAAGAAGTAAGAAAGAAGTAAGAAATAAGTAAGAAAGAAAGAAGAAAGAATTAAGAAAGAAGTAAGAAAGAAGTAAGAAAGAAGTAAGAAAGAAGTAAGAAAGAAGTAAGAAAGAAGTAAGAAAGAAGTAAGAAAGAAGTAAGAAGGAATGAAGAAAGAAGTAAGAAAGAAGTAAGAAAGAAGTATGAAAGAAGTAAGAAAGAAGTAAGAAAGAAAGAAGTAAGAAAGAAGTAAGAAAGAAGTAAGAAAGAAGTTAGAAAGAAGTAAGAAAGAAGTAAGAAAGAAGTAAGAAAGAAGTAAGAAAGAAGTAAGAAAGAAGTAAGAAAGAAGTAAGAAATAAGTAAGAAAGAAGTAAGAAAGAAGTAAGAAAGAAGTAAGAAAGAAAGAAGTAAGAAAGAAGTAAGAAAGAAGTAAGAAAGAAGTAAGAAAGAAGAAAAAAGAAGTTAGAAAGAAGTAAGAAAGAAGTAAGAAAGAAAGAAGTAAGAAAGAAGTTAGAAAGAAGTAAGAAAGAAGTAAGAAAGAAGTTAGAAAGAAGTAAGAAAGAAGTAAGAAAGAAGTAAGAAAGAAGTAAGAAATAAGTAAGAATGAAGTAAGAAAGAAAGAAGTAAGAAAGAAGTAAGAAAGAAGTATGAAAGAAGTAAGAAAGAAGAAAGAACGAAGTAAGAAAGAAGTAAGAAAAAAGTAAGAAAGAAGTAAGAAAGAAAGAAGAAAGAAGAAAGAAAGAAGTAAGCAAGAAGTAAAAAAGAAGAAAGAAAGATGTAAGAAGGAATGAATAAAGAAGTAAGAAAGAAGTAAGAAAGAAGTAAGAAAGAAGAAAGAAAGAAGTAAGAAAGAAGAAAGAAAGAAGTAAGAAAGAAGTAAGATAGAAGTAAGAAAGAAGTAAGAGAGAAAGAAGAAAAAAGTAAGAAAGAAGTAAGAAAGAAGTAAGAAAGAAGTAAGAAAGAAGTAAGAAAGAAGTAAGAAAGAGGTAAGAAGGAATGAAGAAAGAAGGAAGAAAGAAGTAAGAAAGAAGTGAGAAAGAAGTAAGAAAGAAGTAAGGAGGAATGAAGAAAGAAGTAAGAAAGAAGTAAGAAAGAAGTAAGAAAGAAGTAAGGAAGAAAGAAGTAAGAAAGAAGAAAGGAAGAAGTACGAAAGAAGTAAGAAAGAAGAAAGAAATAAGTAAGAAAGAAGTAAGAAAGAAGTAAGAAAGAAGTGAGAAAGAAAGAAGAAAGAAGAAAGAAAGAAGTAAGAAAGAAGTAAGAAAGAAGTAAGAATAAAGTAAGAAAGAAGTAAGAAGGAATGAAGAAAGAAGTAAGAAAGAAGTAAGAAAGAAGTAAGAAAGAAGTAAGAAAGAAAGAAGAAAGAAGTCAGAAAGAAGTAAGAAAGAAAGAAGTAAGAAAGAAGTAAGAAAGAAGAAAGAAAGAAGTAAGAAAGAAGAAAGAAAGAAGTAAGAATGAAGTAAGAAAGAACTAAGAAAGAAGTAAGAAAGAAAGAAGAAAGAAGTAAGAAAGTAGTAAGAAAGAAGAAAGAAAGAAGTAAGAAGGAATGAAGAAAGAAGTAAGAAAGAACAAAGAAAGAAGTATGAAAGAAGTAAGAAAGAAGTAAGAAAGAAAGAAGTAAGAAAGAAGTAAGAAGTAACAATGAAGTAAAAAAGAAGTTAGAAAGAAGTAAGAAAGAAGTAAGAAAGAAGTAAGAAATAAGTAAGAAAGAAGTAAGAAAGAAGTAAGAAAGAAGTAAGAAAGAAAGAAGTAAGAAAGATGTAAGAAAAAAGTAAGAAAGAAGTAAGAAAGAAGAAAAAAGAAGTTAGAAAGAAGTAAGAAAGAAGAAAGTAAGAAGAAAGAAAGAACAGAACAAAGAAGTAAGAAAGAAGTAAGAAAGAAGTAAGAAAGAAGTAAGAAAGAAGTAAGAAAGAAGTAAGAAAGAAGAAAGAAGTAAGAAAGAAGTAAGAAAGAAGTAAGAAAGAAAGAAGAAAGAAGTAAGAAAGAAGTAAGAAAGAAGTAAGAAAGAAGAAAAAAGAAGTTGGAAAGAAGTAATAAAGAAGTAAGAAAGAAGTAAGAAAAGTAAGAAAGATGTAAGAAAGAAAAAAGAAAGAAGTAATGAAGAAGAAAGAAAGAAGTATGAAAGAAGTAAGAAAGAAGTAAGAAAGAAAGAAGTAAGAAAGAAGTAAGAAAGAAGTTAGAAAGAAGTAAGAAAGAAGTAAGAAAGAAGTTAGAAAGAAGTTACAAATAAGTAAGAAGGAAGTAAGAAAGAAGTAAGAAAGAAGTAAGAAAGAAAGAAGTAAGAAAGAAGTAAGAAAGAAGAAAGAAAGAAGTAAGAAAGAAGAAAGAAAGAAGTAAGAAAGTAGTAAGAAAGAAGTAAGAAAGAAGTAAGAAAGAAAGAAGAAAGAAGTAAGAAAGTAGTAAGAAAGAAGAAAGAAAGAAGTAAGAAGGAATGAAGAAAGAAGTAAGAAAGAAGAAAGAAAGAAGTATGAAAGAAGTAAGAAAGAAGTAAGAAAGAAAGAAGTAAGAAAGAAGTAAGAAGTAACAATGAAGTAAGAAAGAAGTTAGAAAGAAGTAAGAAAGAAGTAAGAAACAAGTATGAAATAAGTAAGAAAGAAGTAAGAAAGAAGTTAGAAAGAAGTAAGAAAGAAAGAAGTAAGAAATAAGTAAGAAAAAAGTAAGAAAGAAGTAAGAAAGAAGAAAAAAGAAGTTAGAAAGAAGTAAGAAAGAAGTAAGAAAGAAGTAAGAAAGAAAGAAGAAGAAAGAAAGAAGTAAGCAAGAAGTAAAAAAGAAGAAAGAAAGATGTAAGAATGAATGAATAAAGAAGTAAGAAATAAGTAAGAAAGAAGTAAGAAAGAAGTAAGAAAGAAGTAAGAAAGAAGTAAGAAAGAAAGAAGAAAAAATAAGAAAGAAGTAAGAAAGAAGTAAGAAAGAAGAAAGAAAGAAGTAAGAAAGAAGAAAGAAAGAAGTAAGAAAGAAGAAAGAAAGAAGTAAGAAAGAAGTAAGATAGAAGTAAGAAAGAAGTAAGAGAGAAAGAAGAAAAAAGTAAGAAAGAAGTAAGAAAGAAGTAAGAAAGAAGTAAGAAAGAAGTAAGAAAGAAGTAAGAAAGAAGTAAGAAAGAAGTAAGAAACAAGTAAGAAAGAAGTAAGAAAGAAAGAAGAAAGAAATAAGAAAGAAAGAAGAAAGAAGTATGAAAGAAGAAAGAAGGAAAAAAGAAAGAATTAAGAAAGAAGAAAGAAAGAAGAAAGAAAGAAGTAGGAAAGAAAGAAGAAAGAAGTAAGAAAGAAGAAAGAAGAAAGAAATAAGTAAGAAAGAGGTAAGAAAGAAGTAAGAAAGAAGTAAGAAAGAAGTAAGAAGGAATGAAGAAAGAAGTAAGAAAGAAGAAAAAAGAAGTTAGAAAGAAGTAATAAAGAAGTAATAAAGAAGTAAGAAAGAAAGAAGTAGAAAGAAGTAAGAAAGAAGTTTGAAAGAAGTAAGAAGGAATGAAGAAAGAAGTAAGAAAGAAGTAAGAAAGAAGTAAGAAAGAAGTAAGAAAAGTAAGAAAGATGTAAGAAAGAAAAAAGAAAGAAGTAATGAAGAAGAAAGAAAGAAGTAAGAAAGAAGTAAGAAAGAAGAAAGAAAGTAGTAAGAAAGAAGTAAGAAAGAAGTAAGAAAGAAAGAAGAAAGAAGTAAGAAAGTAGTAAGAAAGAAGAAAGAAAGAAGTAAGAAGGAATAAAGAAAGAAGTAAGAAAGAAGAAAGAAAGAAGTATGAAAGAAGTAAGAAAGAAGTAAGAAAGAAAGAAGTAAGAAAGAAGTAAGAAGTAACAATGAAGTAAGAAAGAAGTAAGAAAGAAGTAAGAAAGAAGTAAGAAAGAAGTAAGAAAGAAGTAAGAAAGAAGTTAGAAAGAAGTAAGAAAGAAAGAAGTAAGAAATAAGTAAGAAAAAAGTAAGAAAGAAGTAAGAAAGAAGAAAAAAGAAGTTAGAAAGAAGTAAGAAAGAAGTAAGAAAGAAGAAAGAAGAAAGTAACAAGAAAGAAAGGACAGAACAAAGAAGTAAGAAAGAAGTAAGAAAGAAGTAAGAAAGAAGTAAGAAAGAAAGAAGAAGAAAGAAAGAAGTAAGCAAGAAGTAAAAAAGAAGAAAGAAAGATGTAAGAAGGAATGAATAAAGAAGTAAGAAAGAAGTAAGAAAGAAGTAAGAAAGAAGTAAGAAAGAAGTAAGAAAGAAAGAAGAAAGAAGTAAGAAAGAAGAAAGAAAGAAGTAAGAAAGAAGAAAGAAAGAAGTAAGAAAGAAGAAAGAAAGAAGTAAGAAAGAAGTAAGATAGAAGTAAGAAAGAAGTAAGAGAGAAAGAAGAAAAAAGTAAGAAAGAAGTAAGAAAGAAGTAAGAAAGAAGTAAGAAAGAGGTAAGAAGGAAGTAAGAAGGAATGAAGAAAGAAGTAAGAAAGAAGTAAGAAAGAAGTAAGAAAGAAGAAAAAAGAAGTAATAAAGAAGTAATAAAGAAGTAATAAAGAAGTAAGAAAGAAAGAAGTAAGAAAGAAGTAAGAAAGAAGTAAGAAAGAAGTAAGAAAGAAGTTTGAAAGAAGTAAGAAGGAATGAAGAAAGAAGTAAGAAAGAAGTAAGAAAGAAGTAAGAAAGAAGTAAGAAAGAAGTAAGAAGGAATGAAGAAAGAAGTAAGAAAGAAGTAAGGAAGAAGAAAGAATGAAGTAAGAAAGAAGTAAGAAAGAAGTAAGAAAGAAGTAAGAAGGAATGAAGAAAGAAACAAGAAAGAAAGAAGAAAGAAGAAAGAAAGAATTAAGAAAGAAGAAAGAAAGAAGTAAGAAAGAAGTAAGAAAGAAGTAAGAAAGAAGAAAGAAAGAAGAAAGAAGTAAGAAAGAAGTAATAAAGAAGCAAGAAAGAAGTAAGAAACAAGAAAGAAAGAATTAAGAAAGAAGAAAGAAAGAAGTAAAATAGAAGAACGTTAGAAGTAAGAAAGATGTAAGAAAGAAAGAAGAAAGAAGTAAGAAAGAAGTAAGAAAGAAGAAAAAAGAAGTTAGAATGAAGTAAGAAAGAAGTAAGAAAGAAGTAAGAAAGAAGAAAGAAAGAAGTAAGAAAGAAGTAAGAAAGAATTAAGAAAGAAGTAAGAAAGAAGTAAGAAAGAAGTAAGAAAGAAGAAAGAAAGAAAGAAAGAAGTAAGAAAGAAGTAAGAAAGAAGTAAGAAAGAAGAAGTAAGAAAGAAGTAAGAAAGAAGTAAGAAAGAAGTAAGAAAGAAGTAAGAAAGAAGTAAGAAAGAAATAAGAAAGAAAGAAGAAAGAAAGAAGAAAGAAGTATGAAAGAAGAAAGAAGGAAGAAAGAAAGAAGTAAGAAAGAAGAAAGAAAGAAATAAGAAAGAAGTAGGAAAGAAACAAGAAAGAAGTTAGAAAGAAAGAAGAAAGAAGAAAGAAAGAAGTAAGAAAGAGGTAAGAAAGAAGTAAGAAAGAAGTAAGAAAGAAGTAAGAAGAAATGAAGAAAGAAGTAACAAAGAATTAAGAAAGAAGTAAGAAAGAAGAAAAAAGAAGTTAGAAAGAAGTAATAAAGAAGTAATAAAGAAGTAAGAAAGAAAGAAGTAGAAAGAAGTAAGAAAGAAATAAGAAAGAATTTTGAAAGAAGTAAGAAGGAATGAAGAAAGAAGTTAGAAAGAAGTAAGAAAGAAGTAAGAAAGAAGTAAGTAAGAAGTAAGAAGGAATGAAGAAAGAAGTAAGAAAGAAGTAAGAAAGAAGTAAGAAAGAAGTAAGAAAGAAGTAAGAAAGAAAGAAGAAAGAAATAAGAAAGTAGTAAGAAAGAAGAAAGAAAGAAGTAAGAAGGAATGAAGAAAGAAGTAAGAAAGAAGAAAGAAAGAAGTATGAAAGAAGTAAGAAAGAAGTAAGAAAGAAAGAAGTAAGAAAGAAGTAAGAAGTAACAATGAAGTAAAAAAGAAGTTAGAAAGAAGTAAGAAAGAATAAGAAAGAAGTAAGAAATAAGTAAGAAAGAAGTAAGAAAGAAGTAAGAAAGAAGTAAGAAAGAAAGAAGTAAGAAAGATGTAAGAAAAAAGTAAGAAAGACGTAAGAAAGAAGAAAAAAGAAGTAAGAAAGAAGTAAGAAAGAAGTAAGAAAGAAGTAAGAAAGAAGTAAGAAAGAAGAAAGAAGTAAGAAAGAAGTAAGAAAGAAGTAAGAAAGAAAGAAGAAAGAAGTAAGAAAGAAGTAAGAAAGAAGTAAGAAAGAAGAAAAAAGAAGTTGGAAAGAAGTAAGAAAGAAGTAAGAAAGAAGAAAGAAAGAAGAAAGAAAGAAAGAAGAAAGAAGTAAGAAAGAAGTAAGAAAGAAGTAAGAAAGAAGAATGAAAGAAGTAAGAAAGAAGTATGAAAGAAGTAAGAAAGAAGAAAGAAAGAAGTAAGAAAGAAGTAAGAAAGAAGTAAGAAAGAAGTAAGAAAGAAGAAGAAAGAAAGAAGTAAGCAAGAAGTAAAAAAGAAGAAAGAAAGATGTAAGAAGGAATGAATAAAGAAGTAAGAAAGAAGTAAGAAAGAAGTAAGAAAGAAGAAAGAAGTAAGAAAGATGTAAGAAAGAAAGAAGAAAGAAGTAAGAAAGAAGTAAGAAAGAAGTAAGAAAGAAGAAAGAAAGAAGTAAGAAAGAAGAAAGAAAGAAGTAAGAAAGAAGTAAGATAGAAGTAAGAAAGAAGTAAGAAAGAAGTAAGAAGGAATGAAGAAAGAAGTAAGAAAGAAGTAAGAAAGAAGTAAGAAAGAAGAAAAAAGAAGTTAGAAAGAAGTAATAAAGAAGTAATAAAGAAGTAAGAAAGAAAGAAGTAAGAAAGAAGTAAGAAAGAAGTAAGAAAGAAGTTTGAAAGAAGTAAGAAGGAATGAAGAAAGAAGTAAGAAAGAAGTATGAAAGAAGTAAGAAGGAATGAAGAAAGAAGTAAGAAAGAAGTAAGAAAGAAGTAAGAAAGAAGTAAGAAAGAAGTTTGAAAGAAGTAAGAAGGAATGAAGAAAGAAGTAAGAAAGAAGTATGAAAGAAGTAAGAAGGAATGAAGAAAGAAGTAAGAAAGAAGTAAGAAAGAAGTGAGAAAGAAAGAAGAAAGAAGAAAGAAAGAAGTAAGAAAGAAGTAAGAAAGAAGTAAGAATAAAGTAAGAAAGAAGTAAGAAGGAATGAAGAAAGAATTAAGAAAGAAGTAAGAAAGAAGTAAGAAAGAAGTAAGAAAGAAAGAAGAAAGAAGTCAGAAAGAAGTAAGAAAGAAGAAAGAAAGAAGAAAGAAAGAAGTAAGAAAGAAGTATGAAAGAAGTAAGAAAGAAGTAAGAAATAAGTAAGAAAGAAAGAAGAAAGAAGTAAGAAAGAAGTAGGAAAGAAGTAAGAAAGAAGTAAGAAATGAAGAAGTAAGAAAGAAGTAAGAAAGAAGTAAGAAAGAAGTTTGAAAGAAGTAAGAAGGAATGAAGAAAGAAGTAAGAAAGAAGTAAGAAAGAAGTAAGAAAGAAGTAAGAAAGAAGTAAGAAAGAAGTAAGAAGGAATGAAGAAAGAAGTAAGAAAGAAGTAAGAAAGAAGTATGAAAGAAGTAAGAAAGAAGTAAGAAAGAAAGAAGTAAGAAAGAAGTAAGAAAGAAGTAAGAAAGAAGTTAGAAAGAAGTAAGAAAGAAGTAAGAAAGAAGTAAGAAGGAATGAAGAAAGAAGTAAGAAAGAAGAAAGAAAGAAGAAAGAAAGAAAGAAGAAAGAAGTAAGAAAGAAGTAAGAAAGAAGTAAGAAATAAGTAAGAAAGAAAGAAGAAAGAATTAAGAAAGAAGTAAGAAAGAAGTAAGAAAGAAGTAAGAAAGAAGAAAGAAAGAAGTAAGAAAGAAGTATGCAAGAAGTAAGAAAGATGAAAGAAAGAAGTAAGAAAGAAGTAAGAAAGAAGTATGAAAGAAGTAAGAAAGAAGTAAGAAAGAAGTAAGAAAGAAAGAAGTAAGAAAGAAGTAAGAAAGAAGTAAGAAAGAAGTAAGAAAGAAGTAAGAAAGAAGTAAGAAGGAATGAAGAAAGAAGTAAGAAAGAAGAAAGAAAGAAGTAAGAAAGAAGAAAGAAGTAAGAAAGATGTAAGAAAGAAAGAAGAAAGAAGTAAGAAAGAAGTAAGAAAGAAGTAAAAAAGAAGAAAGAAAGAAGTAAGAAAGAGGAAAGAAAGAAGTAAGAAAGAAGTAAGATAGAAGTAAGAAAGAAGTAAGAAAGAAGTAAGAAGGAATGAAGAAAGAAGTAAGAAAGAAGTAAGAATGAAGTAAGAAAGAAGAAAAAAGAAGTTAGAAAGAAGTAATAAAGAAGTAATAAAGAAGTAAGAAAGAAAGAAGTAAGAAAGAAGTAAGAAAGAAGTAAGAAAGAAGTTTGAAAGAAGTAAGAAGGAATGAAGAAAGAAGTAAGAAAGAAGTATGAAAGAAGTAAGAAGGAATGAAGAAAGAAGTAAGAAAGAAGTAAGAAAGAAGTAAGAAAGAAGTAAGGAAGAAAGAAGTAAGAAAGAAGTAAGAAAGAAGTACGAAAGAAGTAAGAAAGAAGAAAGAAAGAAGTAAGAAAGAAGTAAGAAAGAAGTAAGAAAGAAGTGAGAAAGAAAGAAGAAAGAAGAAAGAAAGAAGTAAGAAAGAAGTAAGAAAGAAGTAAGAATAAAGTAAGAAAGAAGTAAGAAGGAATAAAGAAAGAAGTAAGAAAGAAGTAAGAAAGAAGTAAGAAAGCAGTAAGAAAGAAAGAAGAAAGAAGTCAGAAAGAAGTAAGAAATAAGAAAGAAAGAAGAAAGAAAGAAGTAAGAAAGAAGTATGAAAGAAGTAAGAAAGAAGAAAGAAAGAAGTAAGAAAGAAGTAAGAAAGAAGTATGAAAGAAGTAAGAAAGAAGTAAGATAGAAGTAAGAAAGAAAGAAGTAAGAAAGAAGTAAGAAAGAAGTAAGAAAGAAGTAAGAAAGAAGTAAGAAGGAATGAAGAAAGAAGTAAGGAAGAAGAAAGAAAGAAGAAAGAAAGAAAGAAGAAAGAAGTAAGAAAGAAGTAAGAAAGAAGTAAGAAATAAGTAAGAAAGAAAGGAGAAAGAAGTAAGAAAGAAGTAGGAAAGAAGTAAGAAAGAAGTAAGAAATGAAGAAGTAAGAAAGAAGTAAGAAAGAAGTAAGAAAGAAGTTTGAAAGAAGTAAGAAGGAATGAAGAAAGAAGTAAGAAAGAAGTAAGAAAGAAGTAAGAAAGAAGTAAGAAAGAAGTAAGAAAGAAGTAAGAAGGAATGAAGAAAGAAGTAAGAAAGAAGTAAGAAAGAAGTATGAAAGAAGTAAGAAAGAAGTAAGAAAGAAAGAAGTAAGAAAGAAGTAAGAAAGAAGTAAGAAAGAAGTTAGAAAGAAGTAAGAAAAAAGTAAGAAAGAAGTAAGAAGGAATGAAGAAAGAAGTAAGAAAGAAGAAAGAAAGAAGAAAGAAAGAAAGAAGAAAGAAGTAAGAAAGAAGTAAGAAAGAAGTAAGAAATAAGTAAGAAAGAAAGAAGAAAGAATTAAGAAAGAAGTAAGAAAGAAGTAAGAAAGAAGTAAGAAAGAAGTAAGAAAGAAGTAAGAAAGAAGTAAGAAAGAAGTAAGAAAGAAGTAAGAAAGAAGTAAGAAGGAGTGAAGAAAGAAGTAAGAAAGAAGTAAGAAAGAAGTATGAAAGAAGTAAGAAAGAAGTAAGAAAGAAAGAAGTAAGAAAGAAGTAAGAAAGAAGTAAGAAAGAAGTTAGAAAGAAGTAAGAAAGAAGTAAGAAAGAAGTAAGAAAGAAGTAAGAAAGAAGTAAGAAAGAAGTAAGAAAGAAGTAAGAAATAAGTAAGAAAGAAGTAAGAAAGAAGTAAGAAAGAAGTAAGAAAGAAAGAAGTAAGAAAGAAGTAAGAAAGAAGTAAGAAAGAAGTAAGAAAGAAGAAAAAAGAAGTTAGAAAGAAGTAAGAAAGAAGTAAGAAAGAAAGAAGTAAGAAAGAAGTTAGAAAGAAGTAAGAAAGAAGTAAGAAAGAAGTTAGAAAGAAGTAAGAAAGAAGTAAGAAAGAAGTAAGAAAGAAGTAAGAAATAAGTAAGAATGAAGTAAGAAAGAAAGAAGTAAGAAAGAAGTAAGAAAGAAGTATGAAAGAAGTAAGAAAGAAGAAAGAACGAAGTAAGAAAGAAGTAAGAAAAAAGTAAGAAAGAAGTAAGAAAGAAAGAAGAAAGAAGAAAGAAAGAAGTAAGCAAGAAGTAAAAAAGAAGAAAGAAAGATGTAAGAAGGAATGAATAAAGAAGTAAGAAAGAAGTAAGAAAGAAGTAAGAAAGAAGAAAGAAAGAAGTAAGAAAGAAGAAAGAAAGAAGTAAGAAAGAAGTAAGATAGAAGTAAGAAAGAAGTAAGAGAGAAAGAAGAAAAAAGTAAGAAAGAAGTAAGAAAGAAGTAAGAAAGAAGTAAGAAAGAAGTAAGAAAGAAGTAAGAAAGAGGTAAGAAGGAATGAAGAAAGAAGGAAGAAAGAAGTAAGAAAGAAGTGAGAAAGAAGTAAGAAAGAAGTAAGGAGGAATGAAGAAAGAAGTAAGAAAGAAGTAAGAAAGAAGTAAGAAAGAAGTAAGGAAGAAAGAAGTAAGAAAGAAGAAAGGAAGAAGTACGAAAGAAGTAAGAAAGAAGAAAGAAATAAGTAAGAAAGAAGTAAGAAAGAAGTAAGAAAGAAGTGAGAAAGAAAGAAGAAAGAAGAAAGAAAGAAGTAAGAAAGAAGTAAGAAAGAAGTAAGAATAAAGTAAGAAAGAAGTAAGAAGGAATGAAGAAAGAAGTAAGAAAGAAGTAAGAAAGAAGTAAGAAAGAAGTAAGAAAGAAAGAAGAAAGAAGTCAGAAAGAAGTAAGAAAGAAAGAAGTAAGAAAGAAGTAAGAAAGAAGAAAGAAAGAAGTAAGAAAGTAGAAAGAAAGAAGTAAGAATGAAGTAAGAAAGAACTAAGAAAGAAGTAAGAAAGAAAGAAGAAAGAAGTAAGAAAGTAGTAAGAAAGAAGAAAGAAAGAAGTAAGAAGGAATGAAGAAAGAAGTAAGAAAGAACAAAGAAAGAAGTATGAAAGAAGTAAGAAAGAAGTAAGAAAGAAAGAAGTAAGAAAGAAGTAAGAAGTAACAATGAAGTAAAAAAGAAGTTAGAAAGAAGTAAGAAAGAAGTAAGAAAGAAGTAAGAAATAAGTAAGAAAGAAGTAAGAAAGAAGTAAGAAAGAAGTAAGAAAGAAAGAAGTAAGAAAGATGTAAGAAAAAAGTAAGAAAGAAGTAAGAAAGAAGAAAAAAGAAGTTAGAAAGAAGTAAGAAAGAAGAAAGTAAGAAGAAAGAAAGAACAGAACAAAGAAGTAAGAAAGAAGTAAGAAAGAAGTAAGAAAGAAGTAAGAAAGAAGTAAGAAAGAAGTAAGAAAGAAGAAAGAAGTAAGAAAGAAGTAAGAAAGAAGTAAGAAAGAAAGAAGAAAGAAGTAAGAAAGAAGTAAGAAAGAAGTAAGAAAGAAGAAAAAAGAAGTTGGAAAGAAGTAAGAAAGAAGTAAGAAAGAAGAAAGAAAGAAGAAAGAAAGAAAGAAGAAAGAAGTAAGAAAGAAGTAAGAAAGAAGTAAGAAAGAAGAATGAAAGAAGTAAGAAAGAAGTATGAAAGAAGTAAGAAAGAAGAAAGAAAGAAGTAAGAAAGAAGTAAGAAAGAAGTAAGAAAGAAGTAAGAAAGAAGAAGAAAGAAAGAAGTAAGCAAGAAGTAAAAAAGAAGAAAGAAAGATGTAAGAAGGAATGAATAAAGAAGTAAGAAAGAAGTTAGAAAGAAGTAAGAAAGAAGTAAGAAAGAAGTAAGAAGGAATGAAGAAAGAAGTAAGAAAGAAGAAAGAAAGAAGAAAGAAAGAAAGAAGAAAGAAGTAAGAAAGAAGTAAGAAAGAAGTAAGAAAGAAGTAAGAAATAAGTAAGAAAGAAAGAAGAAAGAATTAAGAAAGAAGTAAGAAAGAAGTAAGAAAGAAGAAAGAAAGAAGTAAGAAAGAAGTATGAAAGAAGTAAGAAAGAAGAAAGAAAGAAGTAAGAAAGAAGTAAGAAAGAAGTATGAAAGAAGTAAGAAAGCAGTAAGAAAGAAGTAAGAAAGAAAGAAGTAAGAAAGAAGTAAGAAAGAAGTAAGAAAGAAGTAAGAAAGAAGTAAGAAAGAAGTAAGAAGGAATGAAGAAAGAAGTAAGAAAGAAGAAAGAAAGAAGAAAGAAAGAAAGAAGAAAGAAGTAAGAAAGAAGTAAGAAAGAAGTAAGAAAGAAGTAAGAAAGAAGAAGAAAGAAAGAAGTAAGCAAGAAGTAAAAAAGAAGAAAGAAAGATGTAAGAAGGAATGAATAAAGAAGTAAGAAAGAAGTAAGAAAGAAGTAAGAAAGAAGAAAGAAGTAAGAAAGATGTAAGAAAGAAAGAAGAAAGAAGTAAGAAAGAAGTAAGAAAGAAGTAAGAAAGAAGAAAGAAAGAAGTAAGAAAGAAGAAAGAAAGAAGTAAGAAAGAAGTAAGATAGAAGTAAGAAAGAAGTAAGAAAGAAGTAAGAAGGAATGAAGAAAGAAGTAAGAAAGAAGTAAGAAAGAAGTAAGAAAGTAGAAAAAAGAAGTTAGAAAGAAATAATAAAGAAGTAATAAAGAAGTAAGAAAGAAAGAAGTAAGAAAGAAGTAAGAAAGAAGTAAGAAAGAAGTTTGAAAGAAGTAAGAAGGAATGAAGAAAGAAGTAAGAAAGAAGTATGAAAGAAGTAAGAAGGAATGAAGAAAGAAGTAAGAAAGTAGTAAGAAAGAAGTAAGAAAGAAGTAAGGAAGAAAGAAGTAAGAAAGAAGTAAGAAAGAAGTACGAAAGAAGTAAGAAAGAAAGAAGAAAGAAGAAAGAAAGAAGTAAGAAAGAAGTAAGAAAGAAGTAAGAATAAAGTAAGAAAGAAGTAAGAAGGAATGAAGAAAGAAGTAAGAAAGAAGTAAGAAAGAAGTAAGAATAAAGTAAGAAAGAAGTAAGAAGGAATGAAGAAAGAAGTAAGAAAGAAGTAAGAAAGAAGTAAGAAAGAAGTAAGAAAGAAAGAAGAAAGAAGTCAGAAAGAAGTAAGAAAGAAGAAAGAAAGAAGAAAGAAAGAAAGAAGAAAGAAGTAAGAAAGAAGTAAGAAAGAAGTAAGAAATAAGTAAGAAAGAAAGAAGAAAGAAGTAAGAAAGAAGTAGGAAAGAAGTAAGAAAGAAGTAAGAAATGAAGAAGTAAGAAAGAAGTAAGAAAGAAGTAAGAAAGAAGTTTGAAAGAAGTAAGAAGGAATGAAGAAAGAAGTAAGAAAGAAGTAAGAAAGAAGTAAGAAAGAAGTAAGAAAGAAGTAAGAAAGAAGTAAGAAGGAATGAAGAAAGAAGTAAGAAAGAAGTAAGAAAGAAGTATGAAAGAAGTAAGAAAGAAGTAAGAAAGAAAGAATTAAGAAAGAAGTAAGAAAGAAGTAAGAAAGAAGTTAGAAAGAAGTAAGAAAGAAGTAAGAAAGAAGTAAGAAGGAATGAAGAAAGAAGTAAGAAAGAAGAAAGAAAGAAGAAAGAAAGAAAGAAGAAAGAAGTAAGAAAGAAGTAAGAAAGAAGTAAGAAATAAGTAAGAAAGAAAGAAGAAAGAATTAAGAAAGAAGTAAGAAAGAAGTAAGAAAGAAGTAAGAAAGAAGTAAGAAAGAAGTAAGAAAGAAGTAAGAAAGAAGTAAGAAAGAAGTAAGAAGGAATGAAGAAAGAAGTAAGAAAGAAGTAAGAAAGAAGTATGAAAGAAGTAAGAAAGAAGTAAGAAAGAAAGAAGTAAGAAAGAAGTAAGAAAGAAGTAAGAAAGAAGTTAGAAAGAAGTAAGAAAGAAGTAAGAAAGAAGTAAGAAAGAAGTAAGAAATAAGTAAGAAAGAAGTAAGAAAGAAGTAAGAAAGAAGTAAGAAAGAAAGAAGTAAGAAAGAAGTAAGAAAGAAGTAAGAAAGAAGTAAGAAAGAAGAAAAAAGAAGTTAGAAAGAAGTAAGAAAGAAGTAAGAAAGAAAGAAGTAAGAAAGAAGTAAGAAAGAAGTAAGAAAGAAGTAAGAAAGAAGTTAGAAAGAAGTAAGAAAGAAGTAAGAAAGAAGTAAGAAAGAAGTAAGAAATAAGTAAGAAAGAAGTAAGAAAGAAAGAAGTAAGAAAGAAGTAAGAAATTAGTATGAAAGAAGTAAGAAAGAAGAAAGAACGAAGTAAGAAAGAAGTAAGAAAGAAGTAAGAAAGAAGTAAGAAAGAAAGAAGAAAGAAGAAAGAAAGAAGTAAGCAAGAAGTAAAAAAGAAGAAAGAAAGATGTAAGAAGGAATGAATAAAGAAGTAAGAAAGAAGTAAGAAAGAAGTAAGAAAGAAGAAAGAAAGAAGTAAGAAAGAAGAAAGAAAGAAGTAAGAAAGAAGTAAGACAGAAGTAAGAAAGAAGTAAGAGAGAAAGAAGAAAAAAGTATGAAAGAAGTAAGAAAGAAGTAAGAAAGAAGTAAGAAAGAAGTAAGAAAGAAGTAAGAAAGAGGTAAGAAGGAATGAAGAAAGAAGGAAGAAAGAAGTAAGGAAGAAGTAAGAAAGAAGTAAGAAAGAAGTAAGAAGGAATGAAGAAAGAAGTAAGAAAGAAGTAAGAAAGAAGTAAGAAAGAAGAAAAAAGAAGTTAGAAAGAAGTAATAAAGAAGTAAGAAAGAAAGAAGTAAGAAAGAAGTAAGAAAGAAGTAAGAAAGAAGTTTGAAAGAAGTAAGAAGGAATGAAGAAAGAAGTAAGAAAGAAGTAAGAAAGAAGTAAGAAAGAAGAAAGAAGTAAGAAAGATGTAAGAAAGAAAGAAGAAAGAAGTAAGAAAGAAGTAAGAAAGAAGTAAGAAAGAAGAAAGAAAGAAGTAAGAAAGAAGAAAGAAAGAAGTAAGAAAGAAGTAAGATAGAAGTAAGAAAGAAGTAAGAAAGAAGTAAGAAGGAATGAAGAAAGAAGTAAGAAAGAAGTAAGAAAGAAGTAAGAAAGAAGAAAAAAGAAGTTAGAAAGAAATAATAAAGAAGTAATAAAGAAGTAAGAAAGAAAGAAGTAAGAAAGAAGTAAGAAAGAAGTAAGAAAGAAGTTTGAAAGAAGTAAGAAGGAATGAAGAAGAAGAAGTAAGAAAGAAGTATGAAAGAAGTAAGAAGGAATGAAGAAAGAAGTAAGAAAGTAGTAAGAAAGAAGTAAGAAAGAAGTAAGGAAGAAAGAAGTAAGAAAGAAGTAAGAAGAAGTACGAAAGAAGTAAGAAAGAAGAAAGAAAGAAGTAAGAAAGAAGTAAGAAAGAAGTAAGAAAGAAGTGAGAAAGAAAGAAGAAAGAAGGAAGAAAGAAGTAAGAAAAGAAGTAAGAAAGAAGTAAGAATAAAGTAAGAAAGAAGTAAGAAGGAATGAAGAAAGAAGTAAGAAAGAAGTAAGAAAGAAGTAAGAAAGAAGTAAGAAAGAAAGAAGAAAGAAGTCAGAAAGAAGTAAGAAAGAGAAAGAAAGAGAAAGAAAGAAGTAAGAAAGAAGTATGAAAGAAGTAAGAAAGAAGAAAGAAAGAAGTAAGAAAGAAGTAAGAAAGAAGTATGAAAGAAGTAAGAAAGAAGTAAGATAGAAGTAAGAAAGAAGAAGTAAGAAAGAAGTAAGAAAGAAGTAAGAAAGAAGTAAGAAGGAATGAAGAAAGAAGTAAGGAAGAAGAAAGAAAGAAGAAAGAAAGAAAGAAGAAAGAAGTAAGAAAGAAGTAAGAAAGAAGTAAGAAATAAGTAAGAAAGAAAGAAGAAAGAAGTAAGAAAGAAGTAGGAAAGAAGTAAGAAAGAAGTAAGAAATGAAGAAGTAAGAAAGAAGTAAGAAAGAAGTAAGAAAGAAGTTTGAAAGAAGTAAGAAGGAATGAAGAAAGAAGTAAGAAAGAAGTAAGAAAGAAGTAAGAAAGAAGTAAGAAAGAAGTAAGAAAGAAGTAAGAAAGAAGTAAGAAGGAATGAAGAAAGAAGTAAGAAAGAAGTAAGAAAGAAGTATGAAAGAAGTAAGAAAGAAGTAAGAAAGAAAGAATTAAGAAAGAAGTAAGAAAGAAGTAAGAAAGAAGTTAGAAAGAAGTAAGAAAGAAGTAAGAAAGAAGTAAGAAGGAATGAAGAAAGAAGTAAGAAAGAAGAAAGAAAGAAGAAAGAAAGAAAGAAGAAAGAAGTAAGAAAGAAGTAAGAAAGAAGTAAGAAATAAGTAAGAAAGAAAGAAGAAAGAATTAAGAAAGAAGTAAGAAAGAAGTAAGAAAGAAGTAAGAAAGAAGTAAGAAAGAAGTAAGAAAGAAGTAAGAAAGAAGTAAGAAAGAAGTAAGAAGGAATGAAGAAAGAAGTAAGAAAGAAGTAAGAAAGAAGTATGAAAGAAGTAAGAAAGAAGTAAGAAAGAAAGAAGTAAGAAAGAAGTAAGAAAGAAGTAAGAAAGAAGTTAGAAAGAAGTAAGAAAGAAGTAAGAAAGAAGTAAGAAAGAAGTAAGAAATAAGTAAGAAAGAAGTAAGAAAGAAGTAAGAAAGAAGTAAGAAAGAAAGAAGTAAGAAAGAAGTAAGAAAGAAGTAAGAAAGAAGTAAGAAAGAAGAAAAAAGAAGTTAGAAAGAAGTAAGAAAGAAGTAAGAAAGAAAGAAGTAAGAAAGAAGTAAGAAAGAAGTAAGAAAGAAGTAAGAAAGAAGTTAGAAAGAAGTAAGAAAGAAGTAAGAAAGAAGTAAGAAAGAAGTAAGAAATAAGTAAGAAAGAAGTAAGAAAGAAAGAAGTAAGAAAGAAGTAAGAAATTAGTATGAAAGAAGTAAGAAAGAAGAAAGAACGAAGTAAGAAAGAAGTAAGAAAGAAGTAAGAAAGAAGTAAGAAAGAAAGAAGAAAGAAGAAAGAAAGAAGTAAGCAAGAAGTAAAAAAGAAGAAAGAAAGATGTAAGAAGGAATGAATAAAGAAGTAAGAAAGAAGTAAGAAAGAAGTAAGAAAGAAGAAAGAAAGAAGTAAGAAAGAAGAAAGAAAGAAGTAAGAAAGAAGTAAGACAGAAGTAAGAAAGAAGTAAGAGAGAAAGAAGAAAAAAGTATGAAAGAAGTAAGAAAGAAGTAAGAAAGAAGTAAGAAAGAAGTAAGAAAGAAGTAAGAAAGAGGTAAGAAGGAATGAAGAAAGAAGGAAGAAAGAAGTAAGGAAGAAGTAAGAAAGAAGTAAGAAAGAAGTAAGAAGGAATGAAGAAAGAAGTAAGAAAGAAGTAAGAAAGAAGAAAAAAGAAGTTAGAAAGAAGTAATAAAGAAGTAAGAAAGAAAGAATTAAGAAAGAAGTAAGAAAGAAGTAAGAAAGAAGTTTGAAAGAAGTAAGAAGGAATGAAGAAAGAAGTAAGAAAGAAGTAAGAAAGAAGTAAGAAGGAATGAAGAAAGAAGTAAGAAAGAAGTAAGAAAGAAGTAAGAAAGAAGTAAGGAAGAAAGAAGTAAGAAAGAAGTAAGGAAGAAGTACGAAAGAAGTAAGAAAGAAGAAAGAAATAAGTAAGAAAGAAGTAAGAAAGAAGTAAGAAAGAAGTGAGAAAGAAAGAAGAAAGAAGAAAGAAAGAAGTAAGAAAGAAGTAAGAAAGAAGTAAGAATAAAGTAAGAAAGAAGTAAGAAGGAATGAAGAAAAAAGTAAGAAAGAAGTAAGAAAGAAGTAAGAAAGAAGAAAGAAAGAAGTAAGAAAGAAGAAAGAAAGAAGTAAGAATGAAGTAAGAAAGAACTAAGAAAGAAGTAAGAAAGAAGTAAGAAGTAACAATGAAGTAAAAAAGAAGTTAGAAAGAAGTAAGAAAGAAGTAAGAAAGAAGTAAGAAATAAGTAAGAAAGAAGTAAGAAAGAAGTAAGAAAGAAGTAAGAAAGAAAGATGTAAGAAAAAAGTAAGAAAGAAGTAAGAAAGAAGAAAAAAGAAGTTAGAAAGAAGTAAGAAAGAAGTAAGAAAGAAGAAAGTAAGAAGAAAGAAAGAACAGAACAAAGAAGTAAGAAAGAAGTAAGAAAGAAGTAAGAAAGAAGTAAGAAAGAAGTAAGAAAAAAGTAAGCAAGAAGAAAGAAGTAAGAAAGAAGTAAGAAAGAAGTAAGAAAGAAAGAAGAATGAAGTAAGAAAGAAGTAAGAAAGAAGTAAGAAAGAAGAAAAAAGAAGTTGGAAAGAAGTAAGAAAGAAGTAAGAAAGAAGTAAGAAAGAAGAAAGAAAGAAGAAAGAAGTAAGAAAGACGTAAGAAAGAAGTAAGAAAGAAGAATGAAAGAAGTAAGAAAGAAGTATGAAAGAAGTAAGAAAGAAGAAAGAAAGAAGTAAGAAAGAAGTAAGAAAGAAGTAAGAAAGAAGTAAGAAAGAAGAAGAAAGAAAGAAGTAAGCAAGAAGTAAAAAAGAAGAAAGAAAGATGTAAGAAGGAATGAATAAAGAAGTAAGAAAGAAGTAAGAAAGAAGTAAGAAAGAAGAAAGAAGTAAGAAAGATGTAAGAAAGAAAGAAGAAAGAAGTAAGAAAGAAGTAAGAAAGAAGTAAGAAAGAAGAAAGAAAGAAGTAAGAAAGAAGAAAGAAAGAAGTAAGAAAGAAGTAAGATAGAAGTAAGAAAGAAGTAAGAGAGAAAGAAGAAAAAAGTAAGAAAGAAGTAAGAAAGAATTAAGAAAGAATTAAGAAATAAGTAAGAAAGAAGTAAGAAAGAGGTAAGAAGGAATGAAGAAAGAAGGAAGAAAGAAGCAAGAAAGAAGTAAGAAAGAAGTAAGAAAGAAGTAAGAAGGAATGAAGAAAGAAGTAAGAAAGAAGTAAGAAAGAAGTAAGAAAGAAGAAAAAAGAAGTTAGAAAGAAGTAATAAAGAAGTAATAAAGAAGTAAGAAGGAAAGAAGTAAGAAAGAAGTAAGAAAGAAGTAAGAAAGAAGTTTGAAAGAAGTAAGAAGGAATGAAGAAAGAAGTAAGAAAGAAGTAAGAAAGAAGTAAGAAGGAATGAAGAAAGAAGTAAGAAAGAAGTAAGAAAGAAGTAAGAAAGAAGTAAGGAAGAAAGAAGTAAGAAAGAAGTAAGAAAGAAGTACGAAAGAAGTAAGAAAGAAGAAAGAAAGAAGTAAGAATAAAGTAAGAAAGAAGTAAGAAGGAATGAAGAAAGAAGTAAGAAAGAAGTAAGAAAGAAGTAAGAAAGAAAGAAGAAAGAAGTCAGAAAGAAGTAAGAAAGAAGTAAGAAAGAAGAAAGAAAGAAGTATGAAAGAAGTATGAAAGAAGTAAGAAAGAAGAAAGAAAGAAGTAAGAAAGAAGTATGAAAGAAGTAAGAAAGAAGTAAGAAAGAAGTAAGAAAGAAAGAAGTAAGAAAGAAGTAAGAAAGAAGTAAGAAAGAAGTAAGAAAGAAGTAAGAAAGAAGTAAGAAGGAATGAAGAAAGAAGTAAGAAAGAAGTAAGAAAGAAGTAAGAAAGAAGTAAGAAAGAAGTAAGAAAGAAGTAAGAAGGAATGAAGAAAGAAGTAAGAAAGAAGTAGGAAAGAAGTAAGAAAGAAGTAAGAAATGAAGAAGTAAGAAAGAAGTAAGAAAGAAGTAAGAAAGAAGTTAGAAAGAAGTAAGAAAGAAGTAAGAAAGAAGTAAGAAAGAAGTAAGAAATAAGTAAGAAAGAAGTAAGAAAGAAAGAAGTAAGAAAGAAGTAAGAAAGAAGTATGAAAGAAGTAAGAAAGAAGAAAGAACGAAGTAAGAAAGAAGTAAGAAAGAAGTAAGAAAGAAGTAAGAAAGAAAGAAGAAAGAAGAAAGAAAGAAGTAAGCAAGAAGTAAAAAAGAAGAAAGAAAGATGTAAGAAGGAATGAATAAAGAAGTAAGAAAGAAGTAAGAAAGAAGTAAGAAAGAAGAAAGAAAGAAGTAAGAAAGAAGAAAGAAAGAAGTAAGAAAGAAGTAAGATAGAAGTAAGAAAGAAGTAAGAGAGAAAGAAGAAAAAAGTAAGAAAGAA
Source organism: Columba livia (assembly GCF_036013475.1). Lineage (NCBI taxonomy): Eukaryota > Metazoa > Chordata > Aves > Columbiformes > Columbidae > Columba > Columba livia. The sequence goes on from NW_027043032.1 coordinate 862,168, forward strand.
GTAAGAAAGAAGTAAGAAAGAAGTAAGAAAGAAGTAAGAAAGAAGTAAGAAAGAAGTAAGAAAGAGGTAAGAAGGAATGAAGAAAGAAGGAAGAAAGAAGTAAGAAAGAAGTGAGAAAGAAGTAAGAAAGAAGTAAGGAGGAATGAAGAAATAAGTAAGAAAGAAGTAAGAAAGAAGTAAGAAAGAAGAAAAAAGAAGTTAGAAAGAAGTAAGAAAGAAGTAAGAATAAAGTAAGAAAGAAGTAAGAAGGAATGAAGAAAGAAGTAAGAAAGAAGTAAGAAAGAAGTAAGAAAGAAGTAAGAAAGAAAGAAGAAAGAAGTCAGAAAGAAGTAAGAAAGAAAGAAGTAAGAAAGAAGTAAGAAAGAAGAAAGAAAGAAGAAAGAAAGAAGAAAGAAAGAAGTAAGAATGAAGTAAGAAAGAACTAAGAAAGAAGTAAGAAAGAAAGAAGAAAGAAGTAAGAAAGTAGTAAGAAAGAAGAAAGAAAGAAGTAAGAAGGAATGAAGAAAGAAGTAAGAAAGAAGAAAGAAAGAAGTATGAAAGAAGTAAGAAAGAAGTAAGAAAGAAAGAAGTAAGAAAGAAGTAAGAAGTAACAATGAAGTAAAAAAGAAGTTAGAAAGAAGTAAGAAAGAAATAAGAAAGAAGTAAGAAATAAGTAAGAAAGAAGTAAGAAAGAAGTAAGAAAGAAGTAAGAAAGAAAGAAGTAAGAAAGATGTAAGAAAAAAGTAAGAAAGAAGTAAGAAAGAAGAAAAAAGAAGTTAGAAAGAAGTAAGAAAGAAGTAAGAAAGAAGAAAGTAAGAAGAAAGAAAGAACAGAACAAAGAAGTAAGAAAGAAGTAAGAAAGAAGTAAGAAAGAAGTAAGAAAGAAGTAAGAAAGAAGTAAGAAAGAAGAAAGAAGTAAGAAAGAAGTAAGAAAGAAGTAAGAAAGAAAGAAGAAAGAAGTAAGAAAGAAGTAAGAAAGAAGTAAGAAAGAAGAAAAAGAAGTTGGAAAGAAGTAAGAAAGAAGTAAGAAAGAAGAAAGAAAGAAGAAAGAAAGAAAGAAGAAAGAAGTAAGAAAGAAGTAAGAAAGACGTATAAAAGAAGAATGAAAGAAGTAAGAAAGAAGTATGAAAGAAGTAAGAAAGAAGAAAGAAAGAAGTAAGAAAGAAGTAAGAAAGAAGTAAGAAAGAAGTAAGAAAGAAGTAAGAAAGAAGAAGAAAGAAAGAAGTAAGCAAGAAGTAAAAAAGAAGAAAGAAAGATGTAAGAAGGAATGAATAAAGAAGTAAGAAAGAAGTAAGAAAGAAGTAAGAAAGAAGAAAGAAGTAAGAAAGATGTAAGAAAGAAAGAAGAAAGAAGTAAGAAAGAAGTAAGAAAGAAGTAAGAAAGAAGAAAGAAAGAAGTAAGAAAGAAGAAAGAAAGAAGTAAGAAAGAAGTAAGATAGAAGTAAGAAAGAAGTAAGAGAGAAAGAAGAAAAGAGTAAGAAAGAAGTAAGAAAGAATTAAGAAAGAAGTAAGAAAGAAGTAAGAAAGAAGTAAGAAAGAGGTAAGAAGGAATGAAGAAAGAAGGAAGAAAGAAGTAAGAAAGAAGTAAGAAAGAAGTAAGAAGGAATGAAGAAAGAAGTAAGAAAGAAGTTAGAAAGAAGTAAGAAAGAAGAAAAAAGAAGTTAGAAAGAAGTAATAAAGAAGTAATAAAGAAGTAAGAAGGAAAGAAGTAAGAAAGAAGTAAGAAAGAAGTAAGAAAGAAGTTTGAAAGAAGTAAGAAGGAATGAAGAAAGAAGTAAGAAAGAAGTTTGAAAGAAGTAAGAAGGAATGAAGAAAGAAGTAAGAAAGAAGTAAGAAAGAAGTAAGAAAGAAGTAAGGAAGAAAGAAGTAAGAAAGAAGTAAGAAAGAAGTACGAAAGAAGTAAGAAAGAAGAAAGAAAGAAGTAAGAATAAAGTAAGAAAGAAGTAAGAAGGAATGAAGAAAGAAGTAAGAAAGAAGTAAGAAAGAAGTAAGAAAGAAGTAAGAAAGAAAGAAGTAAGAAAGAAGTAAGAAAGAAGTAAGAAAGAAGTAAGAAAGAAGTAAGAAGGAATGAAGAAAGAAGTAAGGAAGAAGAAAGAAAGAAGAAAGAAAGAAGTAAGAAAGAAGTATGAAAGAAGTAAGAAAGAAGTAAGAAAGAAGTAAGAAAGAAAGAAGTAAGAAAGAAGTAAGAAAGAAGTAAGAAGGAATGAAGAAAGAAGTAAGAAAGAAGAAAGAAAGAAGAAAGAAAGAAAGAAGAAAGAAGTAAGAAAGAAGTAAGAAAGAAGTAAGAAATAAGTAAGAAAGAAAGAAGAAAGAAGTAAGAAAGAAGTAGGAAAGAAGTAAGAAAGAAGTAAGAAATGAAGAAGTAAGAAAGAAGTAAGAAAGAAGTAAGAAAGAAGTTAGAAAGAAGTAAGAAAGAAGTAAGAAAGAAGTAAGAAAGAAGTAAGAAATAAGTAAGAAATAAGTAAGAAAGAAGGAAGTAAGAAAGAAGTAAGAAAGAAGTATGAAAGAAGTAAGAAAGAAGAAAGAACGAAGTAAGAAAGAAGTAAGAAAGAAGTAAGAAAGAAGTAAGAAAGAAAGAAGAAAGAAGAAAGAAAGAAGCAAGCAAGAAGTAAAAAAGAAGAAAGAAAGATGTAAGAAGGAATGAATAAAGAAGTAAGAAAGAAGTAAGAAAGAAGTAAGAAAGAAGAAAGAAAGAAGTAAGAAAGAAGAAAGAAAGAAGTAAGAAAGAAGTAAGATAGAAGTAAGAAAGAAGTAAGAGAGAAAGAAGAAAAAAGTAAGAAAGAAGTAAGAAAGAAGTAAGAAAGAAGTAAGAAAGAAGTAAGAAAGAAGTAAGAAAGAGGTAAGAAGGAATGAAGAAAGAAGGAAGAAAGAAGTAAGAAAGAAGTAAGAAAGAAGTAAGAAAGAAGTAAGAAGGAATGAAGAAAGAAGTAAGAAAGAAGTAAGAAAGAGGTAAGAAAGAAGAAAAAAGAAGTTAGAAAGAAGTAATAAAGAAGTAATAAAGAAGTAAGAAAGAAAGAAGTAAGAAAGAAGTAAGAAAGAAGTAAGAAAGAAGTTTGAAAGAAGTAAGAAGGAATGAAGAAAGAAGTAAGAAAGAAGTAAGAAAGAAGTAAGAAGGAATGAAGAAAGAAGTAAGAAAGATGTAAGAAAGAAGTAAGAAAGAAGTAAGGAAGAAAGAAGTAAGAAAGAAGTAAGGAAGAATTACGAAAGAAGTAAGAAAGAAGAAAGAAATAAGTAAGAAAGAAGTAAGAAAGAAGTAAGAAAGAAGTGAGAAAGAAAGAAGAAAGAAGAAAGAAAGAAGTAAGAAAGAAGTAAGAAAGAAGTAAGAATAAAGTAAGAAAGAAGTAAGAAGGAATGAAGAAAGAAGTAAGAAAGAAGTAAGAAAGAAGTAAGAAAGAAGTAAGAAAGAAAGAAGAAAGAAGTCAGAAAGAAGTAAGAAAGAAAGAAGTAAGAAAGAAGAAAGAAAGAAGTATGAAAGAAGTAAGAAAGAAGTAAGAAAGAAAGAAGTAAGAAAGAAGTAAGAAGTAACAATGAAGTAAAAAAGAAGTTAGAAAGAAGTAAGAAAGAAGTAAGAAAGAAGTAAGAAATAAGTAAGAAAGAAGTAAGAAAGAAGTAAGAAAGAAGTAAGAAAGAAAGAAGTAAGAAAGATGTAAGAAAAAGTAAGAAAGAAGTCAGAAAGAAGAAAAAAGAAGTTAGAAAGAAGTAAGAAAGAAGTAAGAAAGAAGAAAGTAAGAAGAAAGAAAGAACAGAACAAAGAAGTAAGAAAGAAGAAAGAAGTAATAAAGAAGTAAGAAAGAAGTAAGAAAGAAGTAAGAAAGAAGAAAGAAGTAAGAAAGAAGTAAGAAAGAAGTAAGAAAGAAAGAAGAAAGAAGTAAGAAAGAAGTAAGAAAGAAGTAAGAAAGAAGAAAAAAGAAGTTGGAAAGAAGTAAGAAAGAAGTAAGAAAGAAGAAAGAAAGAAGAAAGAAAGAAAGAAGAAAGAAGTAAGAAAGAAGTAAGAAAGAAGTAAGAAAGAAGAATGAAAGAAGTAAGAAAGAAGTATGAAAGAAGTAAGAAAGAAGAAAGAAAGAAGTAAGAAAGAAGTAAGAAAGAAGTAAGAAAGAAGAAGAAAGAAAGAAGTAAGCAAGAAGTAAAAAAGAAGAAAGAAAGATGTAAGAAGGAATGAATAAAGAAGTAAGAAAGAAGTAAGAAAGAAGTAAGAAAGAAGAAAGAAGTAAGAAAGATGTAAGAAAGAAAGAAGAAAGAAGTAAGAAAGAAGTAAGAAAGAAGTAAGAAAGAAGAAAGAAAGAAGTAAGAAAGAAGAAAGAAAGAAGTAAGAAAGAAGTAAGATAGAAGTAAGAAAGAGGTAAGAAGGAATGAAGAAAGAAGGAAGAAAGAAGTAAGAAAGAAGTAATAAAGAAGTAAGAAGGAATGAAGAAAGAAGTAAGAAAGAAGTAAGAAAGAAGTAAGAAAGAAGAAAAAAGAAGTTAGAAAGAAGTAATAAAGAAGTAATAAAGAAGTAAGAAAGAAAGAAGTAAGAAAGAAGTAAGAAAGAAGTAAGAAAGAAGTTTGAAAGAAGTAAGAAGGAATGAAGAAAGAAGTAAGAAAGAAGTAAGAAAGAAAGAAGAAAGAAGAAAGAAAGAAGTAAACAAGAAGTAAAAAGAAGAAAGAAAGATGTAAGAAGGAATGAATAAAGAAGTAAGAAAGAAGTAAGAAAGAAGTAAGAAAGAAGAAAGAAAGAAGTAAGAAAGAAGAAAGAAAGAAGTAAGAAAGAAGTAAGATAGAAGGAAGAAAGAAGTAAGAGAGAAAGAAGAAAAAAGTAAGAAAGAAGTAAGAAAGAAGTAAGAAAGAAGTAAGAAAGAAGTAAGAAAGAGGTAAGAAGGAATGAAGAAAGAAGGAAGAAAGAAGTAAGAAAGAAGTGAGAAAGAAGTAAGAAAGAAGTAAGGAGGAATGAAGAAAGAAGTAAGAAAGAAGTAAGAAAGAAGTAAGAAAGAAGAAAAAAGAAGTTAGAAAGAAGTAATAAAGAAGTAAGAAAGAAAGAAGTAAGAAAGAAGTAAGAAAGAAGTAAGAAAGAAGTTTGAAAGAAGTAAGAAGGAATGAAGAAAGAAGTAAGAAAGAAGTAAGAAAGAAGTAAGAAGGAATGAAGAAAGAAGTAAGAAAGAAGTAAGAAAGAAGTAAGAAAGAAGTAAGGAAGAAAGAAGTAAGAAAGAAGTAAGGAAGAAGTACGAAAGAAGTAAGAAAGAAGAAAGAAATAAGTAAGAAAGAAGTAAGAAAGAAGTAAGAAAGAAGTAAGAAAGAAGTGAGAAAGAAAGAAGAAAGAAGAAAGAAAGAAGTAAGAAAGAAGTAAGAAAGAAGTAAGAATAAAGTAAGAAAGAAGTAAGAAGGAATGAAGAAAGAAGTAAGAAAGAAGTAAGAAAGAAGTAAGAAAGAAGTAAGAAAGAAAGAAGAAAGAAGTCAGAAAGAAGTAAGAAAGAAAGAAGTAAGAAAGAAGTAAGAAAGAAGAAAGAAAGAAGTAAGAAAGAAGAAAGAAAGAAGTAAGAATGAAGTAAGAAAGAACTAAGAAAGAAGTAAGAAAGAAAGAAGAAAGAAGTAAGAAAGTAGTAAGAAAGAAGAAAGAAAGAAGTAAGAAGGAATGAAGAAAGAAGTAAGAAAGAAGAAAGAAAGAAGTATGAAAGAAGTAAGAAAGAAGTAAGAAAGAAGTAAGGAGGAATGAAGAAAGAAGTAAGAAAGAAGTAAGAAAGAAGTAAGAAAGAAGTAAGAAAGAAGTGAGAAAGAAGTAAGAAAGAAGTAAGGAGGAATGAAGAAAGAAGTAAGAAAGAAGTAAGAAAGAAGTAAGAAAGAAGAAAAAAGAAGTTAGAAAGAAGTAATAAAGAAGTAAGAAAGAAAGAAGTAAGAAAGAAGTAAGAAAGAAGTAAGAAAGAAGTTTGAAAGAAGTAAGAAGGAATGAAGAAAGAAGTAAGAAAGAAGTAAGAAAGAAGTAAGAAGGAATGAAGAAAGAAGTAAGAAAGAAGTAAGAAAGAAGTAAGAAAGAAGTAAGGAAGAAAGAAGTAAGAAAGAAGTAAGGAAGAAGTACGAAAGAAGTAAGAAAGAAGAAAGAAATAAGTAAGAAAGAAGTAAGAAAGAAGTAAGAAAGAAGTGAGAAAGAAAGAAGAAAGAAGAAAGAAAGAAGTAAGAAAGAAGTAAGAAAGAAGTAAGAATAAAGTAAGAAAGAAGTAAGAAGGAATGAAGAAAGAAGTAAGAAAGAAGTAAGAAAGAAGTAAGAAAGAAGTAAGAAAGAAAGAAGAAAGAAGTCAGAAAGAAGTAAGAAAGAAAGAAGTAAGAAAGAAGTAAGAAAGAAGAAAGAAAGAAGTAAGAAAGAAGAAAGAAAGAAGTAAGAATGAAGTAAGAAAGAACTAAGAAAGAAGTAAGAAAGAAAGAAGAAAGAAGTAAGAAAGTAGTAAGAAAGAAGAAAGAAAGAAGTAAGAAGGAATGAAGAAAGAAGTAAGAAAGAAGTAAGAAATAAGTAAGAAAGAAGTAAGAAAGAAGTAAGAAAGAAAGAAGTAAGAAAGATGTAAGAAAAAAGTAAGAAAGAAGTAAGAAAGAAGAAAAAAGAAGTTAGAAAGAAGTAAGAAAGAAGTAAGAAAGAAGAAAGTAAGAAGAAAGAAAGAACAGAACAAAGAAGTAAGAAAGAAGTAAGAAAGAAGTAAGAAAGAAGTAAGAAAGAAGTAAGAAAGAAGAAAGAAGTAAGAAAGAAGTAAGAAAGAAGTAAGAAAGAAAGAAGAAAGAAGTAAGAAAGAAGTAAGAAAGAAGTAAGAAAGAAGAAAAAATAAGTTGGAAAGAAGTAAGAAAGAAGTAAGAAAGAAGAAAGAAAGAAGAAAGAAAGAAAGAAGAAAGAAGTAAGAAAGAAGTAAGAAAGAAGTAAGAAAGAAGAATGAAAGAAGTAAGAAAGAAGTATGAAAGAAGTAAGAAAGAAGAAAGAAAGAAGTAAGAAAGAAGTAAGAAAGAAGTAAGAAAGAAGTAAGAAAGAAGAAGAAAGAAAGAAGTAAGCAAGAAGTAAAAAAGAAGAAAGAAAGATGTAAGAAGGAATGAATAAAGAAGTAAGAAAGAAGTAAGAAAGAAGAAAGAAGTAAGAAAGATGTAAGAAAGAAAGAAGAAAGAAGTAAGAAAGAAGTAAGAAAGAAGTAAGAAAGAAGAAAGAAAGAAGTAAGAAAGAATAAAGAAAGAAGTAAGAAAGAAGTAAGATAGAAGTAAGAAAGAAGTAAGAGAGAAAGAAGAAAAAAGTGAGAAAGAAGTAAGAAAGAATTAAGAAAGAAGTAAGAAAGAAGTAAGAAAGAAGTAAGAAATAGGTAAGAAGGAATGAAGAAAGAAGGAAGAAAGAAGTAAGAAAGAAGTAAGAAAGAAGTAAGAAAGAAGTAAGAAGGAATGAAGAAAGAAGTAAGAAAGAAGTAAGAAAGAAGTAAGAAAGAAGAAAAAAGAAGTTAGAAAGAAGTAATAAAGAAGTAATAAAGAAGTAAGAAGGAAAGAAGTAAGAAAGAAGTAAGAAGGAATGAAGAAAGAAGTAAGAAAGAAGTAAGAAAGAAGTAAGAAGGAATGAAGAAAGAAGTAAGAAAGAAGTAAGAAAGAAGTAAGAAAGAAGTAAGGAAGAAAGAAGTAAGAAAGAAGTAAGAAAGAAGTACGAAAGAAGTAAGAAAGAAGAAAGAAAGAAGTAAGAATAAAGTAAGAAAGAAGTAAGAAGGAATGAAGAAAGAAGTAAGAAAGAAGTAAGAAAGAAGTAAGAAAGAAGTAAGAAAGAAAGAAGAAAGAAGTCAGAAAGAAGTAAGAAAGAAGTAAGAAAGAAGAAAGAAAGAAGTAAGAAAGAAGTATGAAAGAAGTAAGAAAGAAGAAAGAAAGAAGTAAGAAAGAAGTATGAAAGAAGTAAGAAAGAAGTAAGAAAGAAGTAAGAAAGAAAGAAGTAAGAAAGAAGTAAGAAAGAAGTAAGAAAGAAGTAAGAAAGAAGTAAGAAAGAAGTAAGAAGGAATGAAGAAAGAAGTAAGAAAGAAGAAAGAAAGAAGAAAGAAAGAAAGAAGAAAGAAGTAAGAAAGAAGTAGGAAAGAAGTAGAGAAAGAAGTAAGAAATGAAGAAGTAAGAAAGAAGTAAGAAAGAAGTAAGAAAGAAGTTAGAAAGAAGTAAGAAAGAAGTAAGAAAGAAGTAAGAAAGAAGTAAGAAATAAGTAAGAAAGAAGTAAGAAAGAAGGAAGTAAGAAGTAAGAAGGAATGAAGAAAGAAGTAAGAAAGAAGAAAGAAAGAAGAAAGAAAGAAAGAAGAAAGAAGTAAGAAAGAAGTAGGAAAGAAGTAGAGAAAGAAGTAAGAAATGAAGAAGTAAGAAAGAAGTAAGAAAGAAGTAAGAAAGAAGTTAGAAAGAAGTAAGAAAGAAGTAAGAAAGAAGTAAGAAATAGGTAAGAAGGAATGAAGAAAGAAGGAAGAAAGAAGTAAGAAAGAAGTAAGAAAGAAGTAAGAAAGAAGTAAGAAGGAATGAAGAAAGAAGTAAGAAAGAAGTAAGAAAGAAGTAAGAAAGAAGAAAAAAGAAGTTAGAAAGAAGTAATAAAGAAGTAATAAAGAAGTAAGAAGGAAAGAAGTAAGAAAGAAGTAAGAAGGAATGAAGAAAGAAGTAAGAAAGAAGTAAGAAAGAAGTAAGAAGGAATGAAGAAAGAAGTAAGAAAGAAGTAAGAAAGAAGTAAGAAAGAAGTAAGGAAGAAGAAAGAACGAAGTAAGAAAGAAGTAAGAAAGAAGTAAGAAAGAAGTAAGAAAGAAAGAAGAAAGAAGAAAGAAAGAAGCAAGCAAGAAGTAAAAAAGAAGAAAGAAAGATGTAAGAAGGAATGAATAAAGAAGTAAGAAAGAAGTAAGAAAGAAGTAAGAAAGAAGAAAGAAAGAAGTAAGAAAGAAGAAAGAAAGAAGTAAGAAAGAAGTAAGATAGAAGTAAGAAAGAAGTAAGAGAGAAAGAAGAAAAAAGTAAGAAAGAAGTAAGAAAGAAGTAAGAAAGAAGTAAGAAAGAAGTAAGAAAGAAGTAAGAAAGAGGTAAGAAGGAATGAAGAAAGAAGGAAGAAAGAAGTAAGAAAGAAGTAAGAAAGAAGTAAGAAAGAAGTAAGAAGGAATGAAGAAAGAAGTAAGAAAGAAGTAAGAAAGAAGTAAGAAAGAAGAAAAAAGAAGTTAGAAAGAAGTAATAAAGAAGTAATAAAGAAGTAAGAAAGAAAGAAGTAAGAAAGAAGTAAGAAAGAAGTAAGAAAGAAGTTTGAAAGAAGTAAGAAGGAATGAAGAAAGAAGTAAGAAAGAAGTAAGAAAGAAGTAAGAAGGAATGAAGAAAGAAGTAAGAAAGAAGTAAGAAAGAAGTAAGAAAGAAGTAAGGAAGAAAGAAGTAAGAAAGAAGTAAGGAAGAAGTACGAAAGAAGTAAGAAAGAAGAAAGAAATAAGTAAGAAAGAAGTAAGAAAGAAGTAAGAAAGAAGTGAGAAAGAAAGAAGAAAGAAGAAAGAAAGAAGTAAGAAAGAAGTAAGAAAGAAGTAAGAATAAAGTAAGAAAGAAGTAAGAAGGAATGAAGAAAGAAGTAAGAAAGAAGTAAGAAAGAAGTAAGAAAGAAGTAAGAAAGAAAGAAGAAAGAAGTCAGAAAGAAGTAAGAAAGAAAGAAGTAAGAAAGAAGAAAGAAAGAAGTATGAAAGAAGTAAGAAAGAAGTAAGAAAGAAAGAAGTAAGAAAGAAGTAAGAAGTAACAATGAAGTAAAAAAGAAGTTAGAAAGAAGTAAGAAAGAAGTAAGAAAGAAGTAAGAAATAAGTAAGAAAGAAGTAAGAAAGAAGTAAGAAAGAAGTAAGAAAGAAAGAAGTAAGAAAGATGTAAGAAAAAAGTAAGAAAGAAGTAAGAAAGAAGAAAAAAGAAGTTAGAAAGAAGTAAGAAAGAAGTAAGAAAGAAGAAAGTAAGAAGAAAGAAAGAACAGAACAAAGAAGTAAGAAAGAAGAAAGAAGTAAGAAAGAAGTAAGAAAGAAGTAAGAAAGAAGTAAGAAAGAAGTAAGAAAGAAGAAAGAAGTAAGAAAGAAGTAAGAAAGAAGTAAGAAAGAAAGAAGAAAGAAGTAAGAAAGAAGTAAGAAAGAAGTAAGAAAGAAGAAAAAAGAAGTTGGAAAGAAGTAAGAAAGAAGTAAGAAAGAAGAAAGAAAGAAGAAAGAAAGAAAGAAGAAAGAAGTAAGAAAGAAGTAAGAAAGAAGTAAGAAAGAAGAATGAAAGAAGTAAGAAAGAAGTATGAAAGAAGTAAGAAAGAAGAAAGAAAGAAGTAAGAAAGAAGTAAGAAAGAAGTAAGAAAGAAGAAGAAAGAAAGAAGTAAGCAAGAAGTAAAAAAGAAGAAAGAAAGATGTAAGAAGGAATGAATAAAGAAGTAAGAAAGAAGTAAGAAAGAAGTAAGAAAGAAGAAAGAAGTAAGAAAGATGTAAGAAAGAAAGAAGAAAGAAGTAAGAAAGAAGTAAGAAAGAAGTAAGAAAGAAGAAAGAAAGAAGTAAGAAAGAAGAAAGAAAGAAGTAAGAAAGAAGTAAGATAGAAGTAAGAAAGAGGTAAGAAGGAATGAAGAAAGAAGGAAGAAAGAAGTAAGAAAGAAGTAAGAAAGAAGTAAGAAAGAAGTAAGAAGGAATGAAGAAAGAAGTAAGAAAGAAGTAAGAAAGAAGTAAGAAAGAAGAAGAAAGAAGTTAGAAAGAAGTAATAAAGAAGTAATAAAGAAGTAAGAAAGAAAGAAGTAAGAAAGAATTAAGAAAGAAGTAAGAAAGAAGTAAGAAAGAAGTTTGAAAGAAGTAAGAAGGAATGAAGAAAGAAGTAAGAAAGAAGTAAGAAAGAAAGAAGAAAGAAGAAAGAAAGAAGTAAGCAAGAAGTAAAAAAGAAGAAAGAAAGATGTAAGAAGGAATGAATAAAGAAGTAAGAAAGAAGTAATAAAGAAGTAAGAAAGAAGAAAGAAAGAAGTAAGAAAGAAGAAAGAAAGAAGTAAGAAAGAAGTAAGATAGAAGTAAGAAAGAAGTAAGAGAGAAAGAAGAAAAAAGTAAGAAAGAAGTAAGAAAGAAGTAAGAAAGAAGTAAGAAAGAAGTAAGAAAGAAGTAAGAAAGAGGTAAGAAGGAATGAAGAAAGAAGGAAGAAAGAAGTAAGAAAGAAGTGAGAAAGAAGTAAGAAAGAAGTAAGGAGGAATGAAGAAAGAAGTAAGAAAGAAGTAAGAAAGAAGTAAGAAAGAAGAAAAAAGAAGTTAGAAAGAAGTAATAAAGAAGTAAGAAAGAAAGAAGTAAGAAAGAAGTAAGAAAGAAGTAAGAAAGAAGTAAGAAAGAAGTAAGAAAGAAGTAAGGAAGAAGTACGAAAGAAGTGAGAAAGAAGAAAGAAATAAGTAAGAAAGAAGTAAGAAAGAAGTAAGAAAGAAGTGAGAATGAAAGAAGAAAGAAGAAAGAAAGAAGTAAGAAAGAAGTAAGAAAGAAGTAAGAATAAAGTAAGAAAGAAGTAAGAAGGAATGAAGAAAGAAGTAAGAAAGAAGTAAGAAAGAAGTAAGAAAGAAGTAAGAAAGAAAGAAGAAAGAAGTCAGAAAGAAGTAAGAAAGAAAGAAGTAAGAAAGAAGTAAGAAAGAAGAAAGAAAGAAGTAAGAAAGAAGAAAGAAAGAAGTAAGAATGAAGTAAGAAAGAACTAAGAAAGAAGTAAGAAAGAAAGAAGAAAGAAGTAAGAAAGTAGTAAGAAAGAAGAAAGAAAGAAGTAAGAAGGAATGAAGAAAGAAGTAAGAAAGAAGAAAGAAAGAAGTATGAAAGAAGTAAGAAAGAAGTAAGAAAGAAAGAAGTAAGAAAGAAGTAAGAAGTAACAATGAAGTAAAAAAGAAGTTAGAAAGAAGTAAGAAAGAAGTAAGAAAGAAGTAAGAAATAAGTAAGAAAGAAGTAAGAAAGAAGTAAGAAAGAAGTAAGAAAGAAAGAAGTAAGAAAGATGTAAGAAAAAAGTAAGAAAGAAGTAAGAAAGAAGAAAAAAGAAGTTAGAAAGAAGTAAGAAAGAAGTAAGAAAGAAGAAAGTAAGAAGAAAGAAAGAACAGAACAAAGAAGTAAGAAAGAAGTAAGAAAGAAGTAAGAAAGAAGTAAGAAAGAAGTAAGAAAGAAGTAAGACAGAAGAAAGAAGTAAGAAAGAAGTAAGAAAGAAGTAAGAAAGAAAGAAGAAAGAAGTAAGAAAGAAGTAAGAAAGAAGTAAGAAAGAAGAAAAAAGAAGTTGGAAAGAAGTAAGAAAGAAGTAAGAAAGAAGAAAGAAAGAAGAAAGAAAGAAAGAAGAAAGAAGTAAGAAAGAAGTAAGAAAGAAGTAAGAAAGAAGTAAGAAAGAAGAATGAAAGAAGTAAGAAAGAAGTATGAAAGAAGTAAGAAAGAAGAAAGAAAGAAGTAAGAAAGAAGTAAGAAAGAAGTAAGAAAGAAGTAAGAATGAAGAAGAAAGAAAGAAGTAAGCAAGAAGTAAAAAAGAAGAAAGAAAGATGTAAGAAGGAATGAATAAAGAAGTAAGAAAGAAGTAAGAAAGAAGTAAGAAAGAAGAAAGAAGTAAGAAAGATGTAAGAAAGAAAGTAGAAAGAAGTAAGAAAGAAGTAAGAAAGAAGTAATAAAGAGGTAAGAAGGAATGAAGAAAGAAGGAAGAAAGAAGTAAGAAAGAAGTAAGAAAGAAGTAAGAAAGAAGTAAGAAGGAATGAAGAAAGAAGTAAGAAAGAAGTAAGAAAGAAGTAAGAAAGAAGAAAAAAGAAGTTAGAAAGAAGTAATAAAGAAGTAATAAAGAAGTAAGAAGGAAAGAAGTAAGAAAGAAGTAAGAAAGAAGTAAGAAAGAAGTTTGAAAGAAGTAAGAAGGAATGAAGAAAGAAGTAAGAAAGAAGTAAGAAAGAAGTAAGAAGGAATGAAGAAAGAAGTAAGAAAGAAGTAAGAAAGAAGTAAGAAAGAAGTAAGGAAGAAAGAAGTAAGAAAGAAGTAAGAAAGAAGTACGAAAGAAGTAAGAAAGAAGAAAGAAAGAAGTAAGAATAAAGTAAGAAAGAAGTAAGAAGGAATGAAGAAAGAAGTAAGAAAGAAGTAAGAAAGAAGTAAGAAAGAAGTAAGAAAGAAAGAAGAAAGAAGTCAGAAAGAAGTAAGAAAGAAGTAAGAAAGAAAGAAGTAAGAAAGAAGTAAGAAGTAACAATGAAGTAAAAAAGAAGTTAGAAAGAAGTAAGAAAGAAGTAAGAAAGAAGTAAGAAATAAGTAAGAAAGAAGTAAGAAAGAAGTAAGAAAGAAGTAAGAAAGAAAGAAGTAAGAAAGATGTAAGAAAAAAGTAAGAAAGAAGTAAGAAAGAAGAAAAAAGAAGTTAGAAAGAAGTAAGAAAGAAGTAAGAAAGAAGAAAGTAAGAAGAAAGAAAGAACAGAACAAAGAAGTAAGAAAGAAGAAAGAAGTAAGAAAGAAGTAAGAAAGAAGTAAGAAAGAAGTAAGAAAGAAGTAAGAAAGAAGAAAGAAGTAAGAAAGAAGTAAGAAAGAAGTAAGAAAGAAAGAAGAAAGAAGTAAGAAAGAAGTAAGAAAGAAGTAAGAAAGAAGTAAGAAAGAAAGAAGAAAGAAGTCAGAAAGAAGTAAGAAAGAAAGAAGTAAGAAAGAAGAAAGAAAGAAGTATGAAAGAAGTAAGAAAGAAGTAAGAAAGAAAGAAGTAAGAAAGAAGTAAGAAGTAACAATGAAGTAAAAAAGAAGTTAGAAAGAAGTAAGAAAGAAGTAAGAAAGAAGTAAGAAAGAAGTAAGAAATAAGTAAGAAAGAAGTAAGAAAGAAGTAAGAAAGAAAGAAGTAAGAAAGATGTAAGAAAAAAGTAAGAAAGAAGTAAGAAAGAAGAAAAAAGAAGTTAGAAAGAAGTAAGAAAGAAGTAAGAAAGAAGTAAGGAAGAAGTAAGGAAGAAAGAAGTAAGAAAGAAGTAAGGAAGAAGTACGAAAGAAGTGAGAAAGAAGAAAGAAATAAGTAAGAAAGAAGTAAGAAAGAAGTAAGAAAGAAGTGAGAATGAAAGAAGAAAGAAGAAAGAAAGAAGTAAGAAAGAAGTAAGAAAGAAGTAAGAATAAAGTAAGAAAGAAGTAAGAAGGAATGAAGAAAGAAGTAAGAAAGAAGTAAGAAAGAAGTAAGAAAGAAGTAAGAAAGAAAGAAGAAAGAAGTCAGAAAGAAGTAAGAAAGAAAGAAGTAAGAAAGAAGTAAGAAAGAAGAAAGAAAGAAGTAAGAAAGAAGAAAGAAAGAAGTAAGAATGAAGTAAGAAAGAACTAAGAAAGAAGTAAGAAAGAAAGAAGAAAGAAGTAAGAAAGTAGTAAGAAAGAAGAAAGAAAGAAGTAAGAAGGAATGAAGAAAGAAGTAAGAAAGAAGAAAGAAAGAAGTATGAAAGAAGTAAGAAAGAAGTAAGAAAGAAAGAAGTAAGAAAGAAGTAAGAAGTAACAATGAAGTAAAAAAGAAGTTAGAAAGAAGTAAGAAAGAAGTAAGAAAGAAGTAAGAAATAAGTAAGAAAGAAGTAAGAAAGAAGTAAGAAAGAAGTAAGAAAGAAAGAAGTAAGAAAGATGTAAGAAAAAAGTAAGAAAGAAGTAAGAAAGAAGAAAAAAGAAGTTAGAAAGAAGTAAGAAAGAAGTAAGAAAGAAGAAAGTAAGAAGAAAGAAAGAACAGAACAAAGAAGTAAGAAAGAAGTAAGAAAGAAGTAAGAAAGAAGTAAGAAAGAAGTAAGAAAGAAGTAAGACAGAAGAAAGAAGTAAGAAAGAAGTAAGAAAGAAGTAAGAAAGAAAGAAGAAAGAAGTAAGAAAGAAGTAAGAAAGAAGTAAGAAAGAAGAAAAAAGAAGTTGGAAAGAAGTAAGAAAGAAGTAAGAAAGAAGAAAGAAAGAAGAAAGAAAGAAAGAAGAAAGAAGTAAGAAAGAAGTAAGAAAGAAGTAAGAAAGAAGTAAGAAAGAAGTAAGAAAGAAGAATGAAAGAAGTAAGAAAGAAGTATGAAAGAAGTAAGAAAGAAGAAAGAAAGAAGTAAGAAAGAAGTAAGAAAGAAGTAAGAAAGAAGTAAGAATGAAGAAGAAAGAAAGAAGTAAGCAAGAAGTAAAAAAGAAGAAAGAAAGATGTAAGAAGGAATGAATAAAGAAGTAAGAAAGAAGTAAGAAAGAAGTAAGAAAGAAGAAAGAAGTAAGAAAGATGTAAGAAAGAAAGTAGAAAGAAGTAAGAAAGAAGTAAGAAAGAAGTAATAAAGAGGTAAGAAGGAATGAAGAAAGAAGGAAGAAAGAAGTAAGAAAGAAGTAAGAAAGAAGTAAGAAAGAAGTAAGAAGGAATGAAGAAAGAAGTAAGAAAGAAGTAAGAAAGAAGTAAGAAAGAAGAAAAAAGAAGTTAGAAAGAAGTAATAAAGAAGTAATAAAGAAGTAAGAAGGAAAGAAGTAAGAAAGAAGTAAGAAAGAAGTAAGAAAGAAGTTTGAAAGAAGTAAGAAGGAATGAAGAAAGAAGTAAGAAAGAAGTAAGAAAGAAGTAAGAAGGAATGAAGAAAGAAGTAAGAAAGAAGTAAGAAAGAAGTAAGAAAGAAGTAAGGAAGAAAGAAGTAAGAAAGAAGTAAGAAAGAAGTACGAAAGAAGTAAGAAAGAAGAAAGAAAGAAGTAAGAATAAAGTAAGAAAGAAGTAAGAAGGAATGAAGAAAGAAGTAAGAAAGAAGTAAGAAAGAAGTAAGAAAGAAGTAAGAAAGAAAGAAGAAAGAAGTCAGAAAGAAGTAAGAAAGAAGTAAGAAAGAAAGAAGTAAGAAAGAAGTAAGAAGTAACAATGAAGTAAAAAAGAAGTTAGAAAGAAGTAAGAAAGAAGTAAGAAAGAAGTAAGAAATAAGTAAGAAAGAAGTAAGAAAGAAGTAAGAAAGAAGTAAGAAAGAAAGAAGTAAGAAAGATGTAAGAAAAAAGTAAGAAAGAAGTAAGAAAGAAGAAAAAAGAAGTTAGAAAGAAGTAAGAAAGAAGTAAGAAAGAAGAAAGTAAGAAGAAAGAAAGAACAGAACAAAGAAGTAAGAAAGAAGAAAGAAGTAAGAAAGAAGTAAGAAAGAAGTAAGAAAGAAGTAAGAAAGAAGTAAGAAAGAAGAAAGAAGTAAGAAAGAAGTAAGAAAGAAGTAAGAAAGAAAGAAGAAAGAAGTAAGAAAGAAGTAAGAAAGAAGTAAGAAAGAAGTAAGAAAGAAGTAAGAAAGAAAGAAGAAAGAAGTCAGAAAGAAGTAAGAAAGAAAGAAGTAAGAAAGAAGAAAGAAAGAAGTATGAAAGAAGTAAGAAAGAAGTAAGAAAGAAAGAAGTAAGAAAGAAGTAAGAAGTAACAATGAAGTAAAAAAGAAGTTAGAAAGAAGTAAGAAAGAAGTAAGAAAGAAGTAAGAAAGAAGTAAGAAATAATTAAGAAAGAAGTAAGAAAGAAGTAAGAAAGAAAGAAGTAAGAAAGATGTAAGAAAAAAGTAAGAAAGAAGTAAGAGAGAAGAAAAAAGAAGTTAGAAAGAAGTAAGAAAGAAGTAAGAAAGAAGAAAGTAAGAAGAAAGAAAGAACAGAACAAAGAAGTAAGAAAGAAGAAAGAAGTAAGAAAGAAGTAAGAAAGAAGTAAGAAAGAAGTAAGAAAGAAGTAAGAAAGAAGTAAGAAAGAAGAAAGAAGTAAGAAAGAAGTAAGAAAGAAGTAAGAAAGAAAGAAGAAAGAAGTAAGAAAGAAGTAAGAAAGAAGTAAGAAAGAAGAAAAAAGAAGTTGGAAAGAAGTAAGAAAGAAGTAAGAAAGAAGAAAGAAAGAAGAAAGAAAGAAAGAAGAAAGAAGTAAGAAAGAAGTAAGAAAGAAGTAAGAAAGAAGAATGAAAGAAGTAAGAAAGAAGTATGAAAGAAGTAAGAAAGAAGAAAGAAAGAAGTAAGAAAGAAGTAAGAAAGAAGTAAGAAAGAAGTAAGAAAGAAGAAGAAAGAAAGAAGTAAGCAAGAAGTAAAAAAGAAGAAAGATGTAAGAAGGAATGAATAAAGAAGTAAGAAAGAAGTAAGAAAGAAGTAAGAAAGAAGAAAGAAGTAAGAAAGATGTAAGAAAGAAAGAAGAAAGAAGTAAGAAAGAAGTAAGAAAGAAGTAAGAAAGAAGAAAGAAAGAAGTAAGAAAGAAGAAAGAAAGAAGTAAGAAAGAAGTAAGATAGAAGTAAGAAAGAGGTAAGAAGGAATGAAGAAAGAAGGAAGAAAGAAGTAAGAAAGAAGTAAGAAAGAAGTAAGAAAGAAGTAAGAAGGAATGAAGAAAGAAGTAAGAAAGAAGTAAGAAAGAAGTAAGAAAGAAGAAGAAAGAAGTTAGAAAGAAGTAATAAAGAAGTAATAAAGAAGTAAGAAAGAAAGAAGTAAGAAAGAATTAAGAAAGAAGTAAGAAAGAAGTAAGAAAGAAGTTTGAAAGAAGTAAGAAGGAATGAAGAAAGAAGTAAGAAAGAAGTAAGAAAGAAAGAAGAAAGAAGAAAGAAAGAAGTAAGCAAGAAGTAAAAAAGAAGAAAGAAAGATGTAAGAAGGAATGAATAAAGAAGTAAGAAAGAAGTAATAAAGAAGTAAGAAAGAAGAAAGAAAGAAGTAAGAAAGAAGAAAGAAAGAAGTAAGAAAGAAGTAAGATAGAAGTAAGAAAGAAGTAAGAGAGAAAGAAGAAAAAAGTAAGAAAGAAGTAAGAAAGAAGTAAGAAAGAAGTAAGAAAGAAGTAAGAAAGAAGTAAGAAAGAGGTAAGAAGGAATGAAGAAAGAAGGAAGAAAGAAGTAAGAAAGAAGTGAGAAAGAAGTAAGAAAGAAGTAAGGAGGAATGAAGAAAGAAGTAAGAAAGAAGTAAGAAAGAAGTAAGAAAGAAGAAAAAAGAAGTTAGAAAGAAGTAATAAAGAAGTAAGAAAGAAAGAAGTAAGAAAGAAGTAAGAAAGAAGTAAGAAAGAAGTAAGAAAGAAGTAAGAAAGAAGTAAGAAAGAAGTAAGGAAGAAAGAAGTAAGAAAGAAGTAAGGAAGAAGTACGAAAGAAGTGAGAAAGAAGAAAGAAATAAGTAAGAAAGAAGTAAGAAAGAAGAAAAAGAAGTTAGAAAGAAGTAAGAAAGAAGTAAGAAAGAAGAAAGTAAGAAGAAAGAAAGAACAGAACAAAGAAGTAAGAAAGAAGTAAGAAAGAAGTAAGAAAGAAGTAAGAAAGAAGTAAGAAAGAAGTAAGAAAGAAGAAAGAAGTAAGAAAGAAGTAAGAAAGAAGTAAGAAAGAAAGAAGAAAGAAGTAAGAAAGAAGTAAGAAAGAAGTAAGAAAGAAGAAAAAAGAAGTTGGAAAGAAGTAAGAAAGAAGTAAGAAAGAAGAAAGAAAGAAGAAAGAAAGAAAGAAGAAAGAAGTAAGAAAGAAGTAAGAAAGAAGTAAGAAAGAAGTAAGAAAGAAGAATGAAAGAAGTAAGAAAGAAGTATGAAAGAAGTAAGAAAGAAGAAAGAAAGAAGTAAGAAAGAAGTAAGAAAGAAGTAAGAAAGAAGTAAGAAAGAAGAAGAAAGAAAGAAGTAAGCAAGAAGTAAAAAAGAAGAAAGAAAGATGTAAGAAGGAATGAATAAAGAAGTAAGAAAGAAGTAAGAAAGAAGTAAGAAAGAAGAAAGAAGTAAGAAAGATGTAAGAAAGAAAGTAGAAAGAAGTAAGAAAGAAGTAAGAAAGAAGTAAGAAAGAAGAAAGAAAGAAGTAAGAAAGAAGAAAGAAAGAAGTAAGAAAGAAGTAAGATAGAAGTAAGAAAGAAGTAAGAGAGAAAGAAGAAAAAAGTAAGAAAGAAGTAAGAAAGAATTAAGAAAGAAGTAAGAAAGAAGTAAGAAAGAAGTAAGAAAGAGGTAAGAAGGAATGAAGAAAGAAGGAAGAAAGAAGTAAGAAAGAAGTAAGAAAGAAGTAAGAAAGAAGTAAGAAGGAATGAAGAAAGAAGTAAGAAAGAAGTAAGAAAGAAGTAAGAAAGAAGAAAAAAGAAGTTAGAAAGAAGTAATAAAGAAGTAATAAAGAAGTAAGAAGGAAAGAAGTAAGAAAGAAGTAAGAAAGAAGTAAGAAAGAAGTTTGAAAGAAGTAAGAAGGAATGAAGAAAGAAGTAAGAAAGAAGTCAGAAAGAAGTAAGAAGGAATGAAGAAAGAAGTAAGAAAGAAGTAAGAAAGAAGTAAGAAAGAAGTAAGGAAGAAAGAAGTAAGAAAGAAGTAAGAAAGAAGTACGAAAGAAGTAAGAAAGAAGAAAGAAAGAAGTAAGAATAAAGTAAGAAAGAAGTAAGAAGGAATGAAGAAAGAAGTAAGAAAGAAGTAAGAAAGAAGTAAGAAAGAAGTAAGAAAGAAAGAAGAAAGAAGTCAGAAAGAAGTAAGAAAGAAGTAAGAACGAAAGAAGTAAGAAAGAAGTAAGAAGTAACAATGAAGTAAAAAAGAAGTTAGAAAGAAGTAAGAAAGAAGTAAGAAAGAAGTAAGAAATAAGTAAGAAAGAAGTAAGAAAGAAGTAAGAAAGAAGTAAGAAAGAAAGAAGTAAGAAAGATGTAAGAAAAAAGTAAGAAAGAAGTAAGAAAGAAGAAAAAAGAAGTTAGAAAGAAGTAAGAAAGAAGTAAGAAAGAAGAAAGTAAGAAGAAAGAAAGAACAGAACAAAGAAGTAAGAAAGAAGAAAGAAGTAAGAAAGAAGTAAGAAAGAAGTAAGAAAGAAGTAAGAAAGAAGTAAGAAAGAAGAAAGAAGTAAGAAAGAAGTAAGAAAGAAGTAAGAAAGAAAGAAGAAAGAAGTAAGAAAGAAGTAAGAAAGAAGTAAGAAAGAAGTAAGAAAGAAGTAAGAAAGAAAGAAGAAAGAAGTCAGAAAGAAGTAAGAAAGAAAGAAGTAAGAAAGAAGAAAGAAAGAAGTATGAAAGAAGTAAGAAAGAAGTAAGAAAGAAAGAAGTAAGAAAGAAGTAAGAAGTAACAATGAAGTAAAAAAGAAGTTAGAAAGAAGTAAGAAAGAAGTAAGAAAGAAGTAAGAAATAAGTAAGAAAGAAGTAAGAAAGAAGTAAGAAAGAAGTAAGAAAGAAAGAAGTAAGAAAGATGTAAGAAAAAAGTAAGAAAGAAGTAAGAAAGAAGAAAAAAGAAGTTAGAAAGAAGTAAGAAAGAAGTAAGAAAGAAGAAAGTAAGAAGAAAGAAAGAACAGAACAAAGAAGTAAGAAAGAAGAAAGAAGTAAGAAAGAAGTAAGAAAGAAGTAAGAAAGAAGTAAGAAAGAAGAAAGAAGTAAGAAAGAAGTAAGAAAGAAGTAAGAAAGAAAGAAGAAAGAAGTAAGAAAGAAGTAAGAAAGAAGTAAGAAAGAAGAAAAAAGAAGTTGGAAAGAAGTAAGAAAGAAGTAAGAAAGAAGAAAGAAAGAAGAAAGAAAGAAAGAAGAAAGAAGTAAGAAAGAAGTAAGAAAGAAGTAAGAAAGAAGTATGAAAGAAGTAAGAAAGAAGTATGAAAGAAGTAAGAAAGAAGAAAGAAAGAAGTAAGAAAGAAGTAAGAAAGAAGTAAGAAAGAAGTAAGAAAGAAGAAGAAAGAAAGAAGTAAGCAAGAAGTAAAAAAAGAAGAAAGAAAGATGTAAGAAGGAATGAATAAAGAAGTAAGAAAGAAGTAAGAAAGAAGTAAGAAAGAAGAAAGAAGTAAGAAAGATGTAAGAAAGAAAGAAGAAAGAAGTAAGAAAGAAGTAAGAAAGAAGTAAGAAGGAAGTAAGAAAGAAGTAAGAAAGAAAGAAGAAAGAAGTAAGAAAGAAGTAAGATAGAAGTAAGAAAGAGGTAAGAAGGAATGAAGAAAGAAGGAAGAAAGAAGTAAGAAAGAAGTAAGAAAGAAGTAAGAAAGAAGTAAGAAGGAATGAAGAAAGAAGTAAGAAAGAAGTAAGAAAGAAGTAAGAAAGAAGAAGAAAGAAGTTAGAAAGAAGTAATAAAGAAGTAATAAAGAAGTAAGAAAGAAAGAAGTAAGAAAGAATTAAGAAAGAAGTAAGAAAGAAGTAAGAAAGAAGTTTGAAAGAAGTAAGAAGGAATGAAGAAAGAAGTAAGAAAGAAGTAAGAAAGAAGAAAGAAGAAAGAAAGAAGTAAGCAAGAAGTAAAAAAGAAGAAAGAAAGATGTAAGAAGGAATGAATAAAGAAGTAAGAAAGAAGTAATAAAGAAGTAAGAAAGAAGAAAGAAAGAAGTAAGAAAGAAGAAAGAAAGAAGTAAGAAAGAAGTAAGATAGAAGTAAGAAAGAAGTAAGAGAGAAAGAAGAAAAAAGTAAGAAAGAAGTAAGAAAGAAGTAAGAAAGAAGTAAGAAAGAAGTAAGAAAGAGGTAAGAAGGAATGAAGAAAGAAGGAAGAAAGAAGTAAGAAAGAAGTGAGAAAGAAGTAAGAAAGAAGTAAGGAGGAATGAAGAAAGAAGTAAGAAAGAAGTAAAAAAGAAGTAAGAAAGAAGAAAAAAGAAGTTAGAAAGAAGTAATAAAGAAGTAAGAAAGAAAGAAGTAAGAAAGAAGTAAGAAAGAAGTAAGAAAGAAGTAAGAAAGAAGTAAGAAAGAAGTAAGAAAGAAGTAAGGAAGAAAGAAGTAAGAAAGAAGTAAGGAAGAAGTACGAAAGAAGTGAGAAAGAAGAAAGAAATAAGTAAGAAAGAAGTAAGAAAGAAGTAAGAAAGAAGTGAGAATGAAAGAAGAAAGAAGAAAGAAAGAAGTAAGAAAGAAGTAAGAAAGAAGTAAGAATAAAGTAAGAAAGAAGTAAGAAGGAATGAAGAAAGAAGTAAGAAAGAAGTAAGAAAGAAGTAAGAAAGAAGTAAGAAAGAAAGAAGAAAGAAGTCAGAAAGAAGTAAGAATGAAAGAAGTAAGAAAGAAGTAAGAAAGAAGAAAGAAAGAAGTAAGAAAGAAGAAAGAAAGAAGTAAGAATGAAGTAAGAAAGAACTAAGAAAGAAGTAAGAAAGAAAGAAGAAAGAAGTAAGAAAGAAGTAAGAAAGAAGAAAGAAAGAAGTATGAAAGAAGTAAGAAAGAAGTAAGAAAGAAAGAAGTAAGAAAGAAGTAAGAAGTAACAATGAAGCAAAAAAGAAGTTAGAAAGAAGTAAGAAAGAAGTAAGAAAGAAGTAAGAAATAAGTAAGAAAGAAGTAAGAAAGAAGTAAGAAAGAAGTAAGAAAGAAAGAAGTAAGAAAGATGTAAGAAAAAAGTAAGAAAGAAGTAAGAAAGAAGAAAAAAGAAGTTAGAAAGAAGTAAGAAAGAAGTAAGAAAGAAGAAAGTAAGAAGAAAGAAAGAACAGAACAAAGAAGTAAGAAAGAAGTAAGAAAGAAGTAAGAAAGAAGTAAGAAAGAAGTAAGAAAGAAGTAAGAAAGAAGAAAGAAGTAAGAAAGAAGTAAGAAAGAAGTAAGAAAGAAAGAAGAAAGAAGTAAGAAAGAAGTAAGAAAGAAGTAAGAAAGAAGAAAAAAGAAGCTGGAAAGAAGTAAGAAAGAAGTAAGAAAGAAGAAAGAAAGAAGAAAGAAAGAAAGAAGAAAGAAGTAAGAAAGAAGTAAGAAAGAAGTAAGAAAGAAGTAAGAAAGAAGAATGAAAGAAGTAAGAAAGAAGTATGAAAGAAGTAAGAAAGAAGAAAGAAAGAAGTAAGAAAGAAGTAAGAAAGAAGTAAGAAAGAAGTAAGAAAGAAGAAGAAAGAAAGAAGTAAGCAAGAAGTAAAAAAGAAGAAAGAAAGATGTAAGAAGGAATGAATAAAGAAGTAAGAAAGAAGTAAGAAAGAAGAAAGAAGTAAGAAAGATGTAAGAAAGAAAGTAGAAAGAAGTAAGAAAGAAGTAAGAAAGAAGTAAGAAAGAAGAAAGAAAGAAGTAAGAAAGAAGAAAGAAAGAAGTAAGAAAGAAGTAAGATAGAAGTAAGAAAGAAGTAAGAGAGAAAGAAGAAAAAAGTAAGAAAGAAGTAAGAAAGAATTAAGAAAGAAGTAAGAAAGAAGTAAGAAAGAAGTAAGAAAGAGGTAAGAAGGAATGAAGAAAGAAGGAAGAAAGAAGTAAGAAAGAAGTAAGAAAGAAGTAAGAAAGAAGTAAGAAGGAATGAAGAAAGAAGTAAGAAAGAAGTAAGAAAGAAGTAAGAAAGAAGAAAAAAGAAGTTAGAAAGAAGTAATAAAGAAGTAATAAAGAAGTAAGAAGGAAAGAAGTAAGAAAGAAGTAAGAAAGAAGTAAGAAAGAAGTTTGAAAGAAGTAAGAAGGAATGAAGAAAGAAGTAAGAAAGAAGTAAGAAAGAAGTAAGAAGGAATGAAGAAAGAAGTAAGAAAGAAGTAAGAAAGAAGTAAGAAAGAAGTAAGGAAGAAAGAAGTAAGAAAGAAGTAAGAAAGAAGTACGAAAGAAGTAAGAAAGAAGAAAGAAAGAAGTAAGAATAAAGTAAGAAAGAAGTAAGAAGGAATGAAGAAAGAAGTAAGAAAGAAGTAAGAAAGAAGTATGAAAGAAGTAAGAAAGAAGTAAGAAAGAAAGAAGAAAGAAGTCAGAAAGAAGTAAGAAAGAAGTAAGAAAGAAGAAAGAAAGAAGTAAGAAAGAAGTATGAAAGAAGTAAGAAAGAAGAAAGAAAGAAGTAAGAAAGAAGTATGAAAGAAGTAAGAAAGAAGTAAGAAAGAAGTAAGAAAGAAAGAAGTAAGAAAGAAGTAAGAAAGAAGTAAGAAAGAAGTAAGAAAGAAGTAAGAAAGAAGTAAGAAGGAATGAAGAAAGAAGTAAGAAAGAATTAAGAAGGAATGAAGAAAGAAAGAAAGAAGAAAGAAGTAAGAAAGAAGTAAGAAAGAAGTAAGAAATAAGTAAGAAAGAAAGAAGAAAGAAGTAAGAAAGAAGTAGGAAAGAAGTAAGAAAGAAGTAAGAAATGAAGAAGTAAGAAAGAAGTAAGAAAGAAGTAAGAAAGTAGTTAGAAAGAAGTAAGAAAGAAGTAAGAAAGAAGTAAGAAAGAAGTAAGAAATAAGTAAGAAAGAAGTAAGAAAGAAGGAAGTAAGAAAGAAGTAAGAAAGAAGTATGAAAGAAGTAAGAAAGAAGAAAGAACGAAGTAAGAAAGAAGTAAGAAAGAAGTAAGAAAGAAGTAAGAAAGAAAGAAGAAAGAAGAAAGAAAGAAGCAAGCAAGAAGTAAAAAAGAAGAAAGAAAGATGTAAGAAGGAATGAATAAAGAAGTAAGAAAGAAGTAAGAAAGAAGTAAGAAAGAAGAAAGAAAGAGGTAAGAAAGAAGAAAGAAAGAAGTAAGAAAGAAGTAAGATAGAAGTAAGAAAGAAGTAAGAGAGAAAGAAGAAAAAAGTAAGAAAGAAGTAAGAAAGAAGTAAGAAAGAAGTAAGAAAGAAGTAAGAAAGAAGTAAGAAAGAGGTAAGAAGGAATGAAGAAAGAAGGAAGAAAGAAGTAAGAAAGAAGTAAGAAAGAATTAAGAAGGAATGAAGAAAGAAGTAAGAAAGAAGTAAGAAAGAAGTAAGAAGGAATGAAGAAAGAAGTAAGAAAGAAGTAAGAAAGAAGTAAGAAAGAAGTAAGAAAGAAGAAAGAAATAAGTAAGAAAGAAGTAAGAAAGAAGTAAGAAAGAAGTGAGAAAGAAAGAAGAAAGAAGAAAGAAAGAAGTAAGAAAGAAGTAAGAAAGAAGTAAGAATAAAGTAAGAAAGAAGTAAGAAGGAATGAAGAAAGAAGTAAGAAAGAAGTAAGAAAGAAGTAAGAAAGAAGTAAGAAAGAAAGAAGAAAGAAGTCAGAAAGAAGTAAGAAAGAAAGAAGTAAGAAAGAAGAAAGAAAGAAGTATGAAAGAAGTAAGAAAGAAGTAAGAAAGAAAGAAGTAAGAAAGAAGTAAGAAGTAACAATGAAGTAAAAAAGAAGTTAGAAAGAAGTAAGAAAGAAGTAAGAAAGAAGTAAGAAATAAGTAAGAAAGAAGTAAGAAAGAAGTAAGAAAGAAGTAAGAAAGAAGTAAGAAAGAAAGAAGTAAGAAAGATGTAAGAAAAAAGTAAGAAAGAAGTAAGAAAGAAGAAAAAAGAAGTTAGAAAGAAGTAAGAAAGAAGTAAGAATGAAGAAAGTAAGAAGAAAGAAAGAACAGAACAAAGAAGTAAGAAAGAAGAAAGAAGTAAGAAAGAAGTAAGAAAGAAGTAAGAAAGAAGTAAGAAAGAAGAAAGAAGTAAGAAAGAAGTAAGAAAGAAGTAAGAAAGAAAGAAGAAAGAAGTAAGAAAGAAGTAAGAAAGAAGTAAGAAAGAAGAAAAAAGAAGTTGGAAAGAAGTAAGAAAGAAGTAAGAAAGAAGAAAGAAAGAAGAAAGAAAGAAAGAAGAAAGAAGTAAGAAAGAAGTAAGAAAGAAGTAAGAAAGAAGAATGAAAGAAGTAAGAAAGAAGTATGAAAGAAGTAAGAAAGAAGAAAAAAGAAGTTAGAAAGAAGTAATAAAGAAGTAATAAAGAAGTAAGAAAGAAAGAAGTAAGAAAGAAGTAAGAAATAAGTAAGAAAGAAGTTTGAAAGAAGTAAGAAGGAATGAAGAAAGAAGTAAGAAAGAAGTAAGAAAGAAGTAAGAAGGAATGAAGAAAGAAGTAAGAAAGAAGTAATAAAGATGTAAGAAAGAAGTAAGGAAGAAAGAAGTAAGAAAGAAGTAAGAAAGAAGTACGAAAGAAGTAAGAAAGAAGAAAGAAAGAAGTAAGAAAGAAGTAAGAAAGAAGTAAGAAAGAAGTGAGAAAGAAAGAAGAAAGAAGAAAGAAAGAAGTAAGAAAGAAGTAAGAAAGAAGTAAGAATAAAGTAAGAAAGAAGTAAGAAGGAATGAAGAAAGAAGTAAGAAAGAAGTAAGAAAGAAGTAAGAAAGAAGTAAGAAAGAAAGAAGAAAGAAGTCAGAAAGAAGTAAGAAAGAAGTAAGAAAGAAGAAAGAAAGAAGTAAGAAAGAAGTATGAAAGAAGTAAGAAAGAAGAAAGAAAGAAGTAAGAAAGAAGTAAGAAAGAAGTATGAAAGAAGTAAGAAAGAAGTAAGAAAGAAGTAAGAAAGAAAGAAGTAAGAAAGAAGTAAGAAAGAAGTAAGAAAGAAGTAAGAAAGAAGTAAGAAAGAAGTAAGAAGGAATGAAGAAAGAAGTAAGAAAGAAGAAAGAAAGAAGAAAGAAAGAAAGAAGAAAGAAGTAAGAAAGAAGTAAGAAAGAAGTAAGAAATAAGTAAGAAAGAAAGAAGAAAGAAGTAAGAAAGAAGTAGGAAAGAAGTAAGAAAGAAGTAAGAAAGAAAGAAGTAAGAAAGAAGTAAGAAAGAAGTAAGAAAGAAGTTAGAAAGAAGTAAGAAAGAAGTAAGAAAGAAGTAAGAAGGAATGAAGAAAGAAGTAAGAAAGAAGAAAGAAAGAAGAAAGAAAGAAAGAAGAAAGAAGTAAGAAAGAAGTAAGAAAGAAGTAAGAAATAAGTAAGAAAGAAAGAAGAAAGAAGTAAGAAAGAAGTAAGAAAGAAGTAAGAAAGAAGTAAGAAAGAAGTAAGAAAGAAGTAAGAAAGAAGTAAGAAAGAAGTAAGAAAGAAGTAAGAAGGAATGAAGAAAGAAGTAAGAAAGAAGTAAGAAAGAAGTATGAAAGAAGTAAGAAAGAAGTAAGAAAGAAGAAAAAAGAAGTTAGAAAGAAGTAAGAAAGAAGTAAGAAAGAAGAAAGTAAGAAGAAAGAAAGAACAGAACAAAGAAGTAAGAATGAAGTAAGAAAGAAGTAAGAAAGAAGTCAGAAAGAAGTAAGAAAGAAAGAAGTAAGAAAGAAGTAAGAAAGAAGTAAGAAAGAAGTAAGAAAGAAGAAAAAAGAAGTTAGAAAGAAGTAAGAAAGAAGTAAGAAAGAAAGAAGTAAGAAAGAAGTAAGAAAGAAGTAAGAAAGAAGTAAGAAAGAAGTTAGAAAGAAGTAAGAAAGTAGTAAGAAAGAAGTAAGAAAGAAGTAAGAAGGAATGAAGAAAGAAGTAAGAAAGAAGAAAGAAAGAAGAAAGAAAGAAAGAAGAAAGAAGTAAGAAAGAAGTATGAAAGAAGTAAGAAAGAAGTAAGAAAGAAAGAAGTAAGAAAGAAGTAAGAAAGAAGTAAGAAAGAAGTTAGAAAGAAGTAAGAAAGAAGTAAGAAAGAAGTAAGAAGGAATGAAGAAAGAAGTAAGAAAGAAGAAAGAAAGAAGAAAGAAAGAAAGAAGAAAGAAGTAAGAAAGAAGTAAGAAAGAAGTAAGAAATAAGTAAGAAAGAAAGAAGAAAGAAGTAAGAAAGAAGTAAGAAATAAGTAAGAAAGAAGTTTGAAAGAAGTAAGAAGGAATGAAGAAAGAAGTAAGAAAGAAGTAAGAAAGAAGTAAGAAGGAATGAAGAAAGAAGTAAGAAAGAAGTAATAAAGATGTAAGAAAGAAGTAAGGAAGAAAGAAGTAAGAAAGAAGTAAGAAAGAAGTACGAAAGAAGTAAGAAAGAAGAAAGAAAGAAGTAAGAAAGAAGTAAGAAAGAAGTAAGAAAGAAGTGAGAAAGAAAGAAGAAAGAAGAAAGAAAGAAGTAAGAAAGAAGTAAGAAAGAAGTAAGAATAAAGTAAGAAAGAAGTAAGAAGGAATGAAGAAAGAAGTAAGAAAGAAGTAAGAAAGAAGTAAGAAAGAAGTAAGAAAGAAAGAAGAAAGAAGTCAGAAAGAAGTAAGAAAGAAGTAAGAAAGAAGAAAGAAAGAAGTAAGAAAGAAGTATGAAAGAAGTAAGAAAGAAGAAAGAAAGAAGTAAGAAAGAAGTAAGAAAGAAGTATGAAAGAAGTAAGAAAGAAGTAAGAAAGAAGTAAGAAAGAAAGAAGTAAGAAAGAAGTAAGAAAGAAGTAAGAAAGAAGTAAGAAAGAAGTAAGAAAGAAGTAAGAAGGAATGAAGAAAGAAGTAAGAAAGAAGTAAGAAAGAAGTATGAAAGAAGTAAGAAAGAAGAAAGAAAGAAGTAAAAAGAAGTTAGAAAGAAGTAAGAAAGAAGTAAGAAGGAATGAAGAAAGAAGTAAGAAAGAAGTAAGAAAGAAGTATGAAAGAAGTAAGAAAGAAGAAAGAAAGAAGTAAAAAGAAGTTAGAAAGAAGTAAGAAAGAAGTAAGAAAGAAGAAAGTAAGAAGAAAGAAAGAACAGAACAAAGAAGTAAGAATGAAGTAAGAAAGAAGTAAGAAAGAAGTCAGAAAGAAGTAAGAAAGAAAGAAGTAAGAAAGAAGTAAGAAAGAAGTAAGAAAGAAGTAAGTAAGAATAAAAAAAGAAGTTAGAAAGAAGTAAGAAAGAAGTAAGAAAGAAAGAAGTAAGAAAGAAGTAAGAAAGAAGTAAGAAAGAAGTAAGAAAGAAGTAAGGAAGAAAGAAGTAAGAAAGAAGTAAGAAAGAAGTACGAAAGAAGTAAGAAAGAAGAAAGAAAGAAGTAAGAATAAAGTAAGAAAGAAGTAAGAAGGAATGAAGAAAGAAGTAAGAAAGAAGTAAGAAAGAAGTAAGAAAGAAGTAAGAAAGAAGTAAGAAAGAAAGAAGAAAGAAGTCAGAAAGAAGTAAGAAAGAAGTAAGAAAGAAGAAAGAAAGAAGTAAGAAGGAAGTATGAAAGAAGTAAGAAAGAAGAAAGAAAGAAGTAAGAAAGAAGTATGAAAGAAGTAAGAAAGAAGTAAGAAAGAAGTAAGAAAGAAAGAAGTAAGAAAGAAGTAAGAAAGAAGTAAGAAAGAAGTAAGAAAGAAGTAAGAAAGAAGTAAGAAGGAATGAAGAAAGAAGTAAGAAAGAATTAAGAAGGAATGAAGAAAGAAAGAAAGAAGAAAGAAGTAAGAAAGAAGTAAGAAAGAAGTAAGAAATAAGTAAGAAAGAAAGAAGAAAGAAGTAAGAAAGAAGTAGGAAAGAAGTAAGAAAGAAGTAAGAAATGAAGAAGTAAGAAAGAAGTAAGAAAGAAGTAAGAAAGAAGTTAGAAAGAAGTAAGAAAGAAGTAAGAAAGAAGTAAGAAAGAAGTAAGAAATAAGTAAGAAAGAAGTAAGAAAGAAGGAAGTAAGAAAGAAGTAAGAAAGAAGTATGAAAGAAGTAAGAAAGAAGAAAGAACGAAGTAAGAAAGAAGTAAGAAAGAAGTAAGAAAGAAGTAAGAAAGAAAGAAGAAAGAAGAAAGAAAGAAGCAAGCAAGAAGTAAAAAAGAAGAAAGAAAGATATAAGAAGGAATGAATAAAGAAGTAAGAAAGAAGTAAGAAAGAAGTAAGAAAGAAGAAAGAAAGAGGTAAGAAAGAAGAAAGAAAGAAGTAAGAAAGAAGTAAGATAGAAGTAAGAAAGAAGTAAGAGAGAAAGAAGAAAAAAGTAAGAAAGAAGTAAGAAAGAAGTAAGAAAGAAGTAAGAAAGAAGTAAGAAAGAAGTAAGAAAGAGGTAAGAAGGAATGAAGAAAGAAGGAAGAAAGAAGTAAGAAAGAAGTAAGAAAGAAGTAAGAAAGAATTAAGAAGGAATGAAGAAAGAAGTAAGAAAGAAGTAAGAAAGAAGTAAGAAGGAATGAAGAAAGAAGTAAGAAAGAAGTAAGAAAGAAGTAAGAAAGAAGTAAGAAAGAAGAAAGAAATAAGTAAGAAAGAAGTAAGAAAGAAGTAAGAAAGAAGTGAGAAAGAAAGAAGAAAGAAGAAAGAAAGAAGTAAGAAAGAAGTAAGAAAGAAGTAAGAATAAAGTAAGAAAGAAGTAAGAAGGAATGAAGAAAGAAGTAAGAAAGAAGTAAGAAAGAAGTAAGAAAGAAGTAAGAAAGAAAGAAGAAAGAAGTCAGAAAGAAGTAAGAAAGAAAGAAGTAAGAAAGAAGAAAGAAAGAAGTATGAAAGAAGTAAGAAAGAAGTAAGAAAGAAAGAAGTAAGAAAGAAGTAAGAAGTAACAATGAAGTAAAAAAGAAGTTAGAAAGAAGTAAGAAAGAAGTAAGAAAGAAGTAAGAAATAAGTAAGAAAGAAGTAAGAAAGAAGTAAGAAAGAAGTAAGAAAGAAAGAAGTAAGAAAGATGTAAGAAAAAAGTAAGAAAGAAGTAAGAAAGAAGAAAAAAGAAGTTAGAAAGAAGTAAGAAAGAAGTAAGAATGAAGAAAGTAAGAAGAAAGAAAGAACAGAACAAAGAAGTAAGAAAGAAGAAAGAAGTAAGAAAGAAGTAAGAAAGAAGTAAGAAAGAAGTAAGAAAGAAGAAAGAAGTAAGAAGGAAGTAAGAAAGAAGTAAGAAAGAAAGAAGAAAGAAGTAAGAAAGAAGTAAGAAAGAAGTAAGAAAGAAGAAAAAAGAAGTTGGAAAGAAGTAAGAAAGAAGTAAGAAAGAAGAAAGAAAGAAGAAAGAAAGAAAGAAGAAAGAAGTAAGAAAGAAGTAAGAAAGAAGTAAGAAAGAAGAATGAAAGAAGTAAGAAAGAAGTATGAAAGAAGTAAGAAAGAAGAAAGAAAGAAGTAAGAAAGAAGTAAGAAAGAAGTAAGAAAGAAGTAAGAAAGAAGAAGAAAGAAAGAAGTAAGCAAGAAGTAAAAAAGAAGAAAGAAAGATATAAGAAGGAATGAATAAAGAAGTAAGAAAGAAGTAAGAAAGAAGTAAGAAAGAAGAAAGAAGTAAGAAAGATGTAAGAAAGAAAGAAGAAAGAAGTAAGAAAGAAGTAAGAAAGAAGTAAGAAAGAAGAAAGAAAGAAGTAAGAAAGAAGAAAGAAAGAAGTAAGAAAGAAGTAAGATAGAAGTAAGAAAGATGTAAGAAGGAATGAAGAAAGAAGGAAGAAAGAAGTAAGAAAGAAGTAAGAAAGAAGTAAGAAAGAAGTAAGAAGGAATGAAGAAAGAAGTAAGAAAGAAGTAAGAAAGAAGTAAGAAAGAAGAAAAAAGAAGTTAGAAAGAAGTAATAAAGAAGTAATAAAGAAGTAAGAAAGAAAGAAGTAAGAAAGAAGTAAGAAATAAGTAAGAAAGAAGTTTGAAAGAAGTAAGAAGGAATGAAGAAAGAAGTAAGAAAGAAGTAAGAAAGAAGTAAGAAGGAATGAAGAAAGAAGTAAGAAAGAAGTAATAAAGATGTAAGAAAGAAGTAAGGAAGAAAGAAGTAAGAAAGAAGTAAGAAAGAAGTACGAAAGAAGTAAGAAAGAAGAAAGAAAGAAGTAAGAAAGAAGTAAGAAAGAAGTAAGAAAGAAGTGAGAAAGAAAGAAGAAAGAAGAAAGAAAGAAGTAAGAAAGAAGTAAGAAAGAAGTAAGAATAAAGTAAGAAAGAAGTAAGAAGGAATGAAGAAAGAAGTAAGAAAGAAGTAAGAAAGAAGTAAGAAAGAAGTAAGAAAGAAAGAAGAAAGAAGTCAGAAAGAAGTAAGAAAGAAGTAAGAAAGAAGAAAGAAAGAAGTAAGAAAGAAGTATGAAAGAAGTAAGAAAGAAGAAAGAAAGAAGTAAGAAAGAAGTAAGAAAGAAGTATGAAAGAAGTAAGAAAGAAGTAAGAAAGAAGTAAGAAAGAAAGAAGTAAGAAAGAAGTAAGAAAGAAGTAAGAAAGAAGTAAGAAAGAAGTAAGAAAGAAGTAAGAAGGAATGAAGAAAGAAGTAAGAAAGAAGAAAGAAAGAAGAAAGAAAGAAAGAAGAAAGAAGTAAGAAAGAAGTAAGAAAGAAGTAAGAAATAAGTAAGAAAGAAAGAAGAAAGAAGTAAGAAAGAAGTAGGAAAGAAGTAAGAAAGAAGTAAGAAAGAAAGAAGTAAGAAAGAAGTAAGAAAGAAGTAAGAAAGAAGTTAGAAAGAAGTAAGAAAGAAGTAAGAAAGAAGTAAGAAGGAATGAAGAAAGAAGTAAGAAAGAAGAAAGAAAGAAGAAAGAAAGAAAGAAGAAAGAAGTAAGAAAGAAGTAAGAAAGAAGTAAGAAATAAGTAAGAAAGAAAGAAGAAAGAAGTAAGAAAGAAGTAAGAAAGAAGTAAGAAAGAAGTAAGAAAGAAGTAAGAAAGAAGTAAGAAAGAAGTAAGAAAGAAGTAAGAAAGAAGTAAGAAGGAATGAAGAAAGAAGTAAGAAAGAAGTAAGAAAGAAGTATGAAAGAAGTAAGAAAGAAGTAAGAAAGAAGAAAAAAGAAGTTAGAAAGAAGTAAGAAAGAAGTAAGAAAGAAGAAAGTAAGAAGAAAGAAAGAACAGAACAAAGAAGTAAGAATGAAGTAAGAAAGAAGTAAGAAAGAAGTCAGAAAGAAGTAAGAAAGAAAGAAGTAAGAAAGAAGTAAGAAAGAAGTAAGAAAGAAGTAAGAAAGAAGAAAAAAGAAGTTAGAAAGAAGTAAGAAAGAAGTAAGAAAGAAAGAAGTAAGAAAGAAGTAAGAAAGAAGTAAGAAAGAAGTAAGAAAGAAGTTAGAAAGAAGTAAGAAAGAAGTAAGAAAGAAGTAAGAAAGAAGTAAGAAGGAATGAAGAAAGAAGTAAGAAAGAAGAAAGAAAGAAGAAAGAAAGAAAGAAGAAAGAAGTAAGAAAGAAGTATGAAAGAAGTAAGAAAGAAGTAAGAAAGAAAGAAGTAAGAAAGAAGTAAGAAAGAAGTAAGAAAGAAGTTAGAAAGAAGTAAGAAAGAAGTAAGAAAGAAGTAAGAAGGAATGAAGAAAGAAGTAAGAAAGAAGAAAGAAAGAAGAAAGAAAGAAAGAAGAAAGAAGTAAGAAAGAAGTAAGAAAGAAGTAAGAAATAAGTAAGAAAGAAAGAAGAAAGAAGTAAGAAAGAAGTAAGAAATAAGTAAGAAAGAAGTTTGAAAGAAGTAAGAAGGAATGAAGAAAGAAGTAAGAAAGAAGTAAGAAAGAAGTAAGAAGGAATGAAGAAAGAAGTAAGAAAGAAGTAATAAAGATGTAAGAAAGAAGTAAGGAAGAAAGAAGTAAGAAAGAAGTAAGAAAGAAGTACGAAAGAAGTAAGAAAGAAGAAAGAAAGAAGTAAGAAAGAAGTAAGAAAGAAGTAAGAAAGAAGTGAGAAAGAAAGAAGAAAGAAGAAAGAAAGAAGTAAGAAAGAAGTAAGAAAGAAGTAAGAATAAAGTAAGAAAGAAGTAAGAAGGAATGAAGAAAGAAGTAAGAAAGAAGTAAGAAAGAAGTAAGAAAGAAGTAAGAAAGAAAGAAGAAAGAAGTCAGAAAGAAGTAAGAAAGAAGTAAGAAAGAAGAAAGAAAGAAGTAAGAAAGAAGTATGAAAGAAGTAAGAAAGAAGAAAGAAAGAAGTAAGAAAGAAGTAAGAAAGAAGTATGAAAGAAGTAAGAAAGAAGTAAGAAAGAAGTAAGAAAGAAAGAAGTAAGAAAGAAGTAAGAAAGAAGTAAGAAAGAAGTAAGAAAGAAGTAAGAAAGAAGTAAGAAGGAATGAAGAAAGAAGTAAGAAAGAAGTATGAAAGAAGTAAGAAAGAAGAAAGAAAGAAGTAAGAAAGAAGTAAGAAAGAAGTATGAAAGAAGTAAGAAAGAAGTAAGAAAGAAGTAAGAAAGAAAGAAGTAAGAAAGAAGTAAGAAAGAAGTAAGAAAGAAGTAAGAAAGAAGTAAGAAAGAAGTAAGAAGGAATGAAGAAAGAAGTAAGAAAGAAGAAAGAAAGAAGAAAGAAAGAAAGAAGAAAGAAGTAAGAAAGAAGTAAGAAAGAAGTAAGAAAGAAGTAAGAAATAAGTAAGAAAGAAAGAAGAAAGAAGTAAGAAAGAAGTAGGAAAGAAGTAAGAAAGAAGTAAGAAAGAAAGAAGTAAGAAAGAAGTAAGAAAGAAGTAAGAAAGAAGTTAGAAAGAAGTAAGAAAGAAGTAAGAAAGAAGTAAGAAGGAATGAAGAAAGAAGTAAGAAAGAAGAAAGAAAGAAGTAAGAAATAAGTAAGAAAGAAAGAAGAAAGAAGTAAGAAAGAAGTAAGAAAGAAGTAAGAAAGAAGTAAGAAAGAAGTAAGAAAGAAGTAAGAAAGAAGTAAGAAAGAAGTAAGAAAGAAGTAAGAAGGAATGAAGAAAGAAGTAAGAAAGAAGTAAGAAAGAAGTATGAAAGAAGTAAGAAAGAAGAAAGAAAGAAGTAAAAAGAAGTTAGAAAGAAGTAAGAAAGAAGTAAGAAAGAAGAAAGTAAGAAGAAAGAAAGAACAGAACAAAGAAGTAAGAATGAAGTAAGAAAGAAGTAAGAAAGAAGTCAGAAAGAAGTAAGAAAGAAAGAAGTAAGAAAGAAGTAAGAAAGAAGTAAGAAAGAAGTAAGTAAGAATAAAAAAGAAGTTAGAAAGAAGTAAGAAAGAAGTAAGAAAGAAAGAAGTAAGAAAGAAGTAAGAAAGAAGTAAGAAAGAAGTAAGAAAGAAGTAAGGAAGAAAGAAGTAAGAAAGAAGTAAGAAAGAAGTACGAAAGAAGTAAGAAAGAAGAAAGAAAGAAGTAAGAATAAAGTAAGAAAGAAGTAAGAAGGAATGAAGAAAGAAGTAAGAAAGAAGTAAGAAAGAAGTAAGAAAGAAGTAAGAAAGAAGTAAGAAAGAAAGAAGAAAGAAGTCAGAAAGAAGTAAGAAAGAAGTAAGAAAGAAGAAAGAAAGAAGTAAGAAGGAAGTATGAAAGAAGTAAGAAAGAAGAAAGAAAGAAGTAAGAAAGAAGTATGAAAGAAGTAAGAAAGAAGTAAGAAAGAAGTAAGAAAGAAAGAAGTAAGAAAGAAGTAAGAAAGAAGTAAGAAAGAAGTAAGAAAGAAGTAAGAAAGAAGTAAGAAGGAATGAAGAAAGAAGTAAGAAAGAATTAAGAAGGAATGAAGAAAGAAAGAAAGAAGAAAGAAGTAAGAAAGAAGTAAGAAAGAAGTAAGAAATAAGTAAGAAAGAAAGAAGAAAGAAGTAAGAAAGAAGTAGGAAAGAAGTAAGAAAGAAGTAAGAAATGAAGAAGTAAGAAAGAAGTAAGAAAGAAGTAAGAAAGAAGTTAGAAAGAAGTAAGAAAGAAGTAAGAAAGAAGTAAGAAAGAAGTAAGAAATAAGTAAGAAAGAAGTAAGAAAGAAGGAAGTAAGAAAGAAGTAAGAAAGAAGTATGAAAGAAGTAAGAAAGAAGAAAGAACGAAGTAAGAAAGAAGTAAGAAAGAAGTAAGAAAGAAGTAAGAAAGAAAGAAGAAAGAAGAAAGAAAGAAGCAAGCAAGAAGTAAAAAAGAAGAAAGAAAGATATAAGAAGGAATGAATAAAGAAGTAAGAAAGAAGTAAGAAAGAAGTAAGAAAGAAGAAAGAAAGAGGTAAGAAAGAAGAAAGAAAGAAGTAAGAAAGAAGTAAGATAGAAGTAAGAAAGAAGTAAGAGAGAAAGAAGAAAAAAGTAAGAAAGAAGTAAGAAAGAAGTAAGAAAGTAAGAAGAAAGAAGTAAGAAAGAAGTAAGAAAGAGGTAAGAAGGAATGAAGAAAGAAGGAAGAAAGAAGTAAGAAAGAAGTAAGAAAGAAGTAAGAAAGAATTAAGAAGGAATGAAGAAAGAAGTAAGAAAGAAGTAAGAAAGAAGTAAGAAGGAATGAAGAAAGAAGTAAGAAAGAAGTAAGAAAGAAGTAAGAAAGAAGTAAGAAAGAAGAAAGAAATAAGTAAGAAAGAAGTAAGAAAGAAGTAAGAAAGAAGTGAGAAAGAAAGAAGAAAGAAGAAAGAAAGAAGTAAGAAAGAAGTAAGAAAGAAGTAAGAATAAAGTAAGAAAGAAGTAAGAAGGAATGAAGAAAGAAGTAAGAAAGAAGTAAGAAAGAAGTAAGAAAGAAGTAAGAAAGAAGTAAGAAAGAAAGAAGAAAGAAGTCAGAAAGAAGTAAGAAAGAAAGAAGTAAGAAAGAAGAAAGAAAGAAGTATGAAAGAAGTAAGAAAGAAGTAAGAAAGAAAGAAGTAAGAAAGAAGTAAGAAGTAACAATGAAGTAAAAAAGAAGTTAGAAAGAAGTAAGAAAGAAGTAAGAAAGAAGTAAGAAATAAGTAAGAAAGAAGTAAGAAAGAAGTAAGAAAGAAGTAAGAAAGAAAGAAGTAAGAAAGATGTAAGAAAAAAGTAAGAAAGAAGTAAGAAAGAAGAAAAAAGAAGTTAGAAAGAAGTAAGAAAGAAGTAAGAATGAAGAAAGTAAGAAGAAAGAAAGAACAGAACAAAGAAGTAAGAAAGAAGAAAGAAGTAAGAAAGAAGTAAGAAAGAAGTAAGAAAGAAGTAAGAAAGAAGTAAGAAAGAAGAAAGAAGTAAGAAGGAAGTAAGAAAGAAGTAAGAAAGAAAGAAGAAAGAAGTAAGAAAGAAGTAAGAAAGAAGTAAGAAAGAAGAAAAAAGAAGTTGGAAAGAAGTAAGAAAGAAGTAAGAAAGAAGAAAGAAAGAAGAAAGAAAGAAAGAAGAAAGAAGTAAGAAAGAAGTAAGAAAGAAGTAAGAAAGAAGAATGAAAGAAGTAAGAAAGAAGTATGAAAGAAGTAAGAAAGAAGAAAGAAAGAAGTAAGAAAGAAGTAAGAAAGAAGTAAGAAAGAAGTAAGAAAGAAGAAGAAAGAAAGAAGTAAGCAAGAAGTAAAAAAGAAGAAAGAAAGATATAAGAAGGAATGAATAAAGAAGTAAGAAAGAAGTAAGAAAGAAGTAAGAAAGAAGAAAGAAGTAAGAAAGATGTAAGAAAGAAAGAAGAAAGAAGTAAGAAAGAAGTAAGAAAGAAGTAAGAAAGAAGAAAGAAAGAAGTAAGAAAGAAGAAAGAAAGAAGTAAGAAAGAAGTAAGATAGAAGTAAGAAAGATGTAAGAAGGAATGAAGAAAGAAGGAAGAAAGAAGTAAGAAAGAAGTAAGAAAGAAGTAAGAAAGAAGTAAGAAGGAATGAAGAAAGAAGTAAGAAAGAAGTAAGAAAGAAGTAAGAAAGAAGAAAAAAGAAGTTAGAAAGAAGTAATAAAGAAGTAATAAAGAAGTAAGAAAGAAAGAAGTAAGAAAGAAGTAAGAAATAAGTAAGAAAGAAGTTTGAAAGAAGTAAGAAGGAATGAAGAAAGAAGTAAGAAAGAAGTAAGAAAGAAGTAAGAAGGAATGAAGAAAGAAGTAAGAAAGAAGTAATAAAGATGTAAGAAAGAAGTAAGGAAGAAAGAAGTAAGAAAGAAGTAAGAAAGAAGTACGAAAGAAGTAAGAAAGAAGAAAGAAAGAAGTAAGAAAGAAGTAAGAAAGAAGTAAGAATAAAGTAAGAAAGAAGTAAGAAGGAATGAAGAAAGAAGTAAGAAAGAAGTAAGAAAGAAGTAAGAAAGAAGTAAGAAAGAAAGAAGAAAGAAGTCAGAAAGAAGTAAGAAAGAAGTAAGAAAGAAGAAAGAAAGAAGTAAGAAAGAAGTATGAAAGAAGTAAGAAAGAAGAAAGAAAGAAGTAAGAAAGAAGTAAGAAAGAAGTATGAAAGAAGTAAGAAAGAAGTAAGAAAGAAGTAAGAAAGAAAGAAGTAAGAAAGAAGTAAGAAAGAAGTAAGAAAGAAGTAAGAAAGAAGTAAGAAAGAAGTAAGAAGGAATGAAGAAAGAAGTAAGAAAGAAGAAAGAAAGAAGAAAGAAAGAAAGAAGAAAGAAGTAAGAAAGAAGTAAGAAAGAAGTAAGAAATAAGTAAGAAAGAAAGAAGAAAGAAGTAAGAAAGAAGTAGGAAAGAAGTAAGAAAGAAGTAAGAAAGAAAGAAGTAAGAAAGAAGTAAGAAAGAAGTAAGAAAGAAGTTAGAAAGAAGTAAGAAAGAAGTAAGAAAGAAGTAAGAAGGAATGAAGAAAGAAGTAAGAAAGAAGAAAGAAAGAAGAAAGAAAGAAAGAAGAAAGAAGTAAGAAAGAAGTAAGAAAGAAGTAAGAAATAAGTAAGAAAGAAAGAAGAAAGAAGTAAGAAAGAAGTAAGAAAGAAGTAAGAAAGAAGTAAGAAAGAAGTAAGAAAGAAGTAAGAAAGAAGTAAGAAAGAAGTAAGAAAGAAGTAAGAAGGAATGAAGAAAGAAGTAAGAAAGAAGTAAGAAAGAAGTATGAAAGAAGTAAGAAAGAAGTAAGAAAGAAGAAAAAAGAAGTTAGAAAGAAGTAAGAAAGAAGTAAGAAAGAAGAAAGTAAGAAGAAAGAAAGAACAGAACAAAGAAGTAAGAATGAAGTAAGAAAGAAGTAAGAAAGAAGTCAGAAAGAAGTAAGAAAGAAAGAAGTAAGAAAGAAGTAAGAAAGAAGTAAGAAAGAAGTAAGAAAGAAGAAAAAAGAAGTTAGAAAGAAGTAAGAAAGAAGTAAGAAAGAAAGAAGTAAGAAAGAAGTAAGAAAGAAGTAAGAAAGAAGTAAGAAAGAAGTTAGAAAGAAGTAAGAAAGAAGTAAGAAAGAAGTAAGAAAGAAGTAAGAAGGAATGAAGAAAGAAGTAAGAAAGAAGAAAGAAAGAAGAAAGAAAGAAAGAAGAAAGAAGTAAGAAAGAAGTATGAAAGAAGTAAGAAAGAAGTAAGAAAGAAAGAAGTAAGAAAGAAGTAAGAAAGAAGTAAGAAAGAAGTTAGAAAGAAGTAAGAAAGAAGTAAGAAAGAAGTAAGAAGGAATGAAGAAAGAAGTAAGAAAGAAGAAAGAAAGAAGAAAGAAAGAAAGAAGAAAGAAGTAAGAAAGAAGTAAGAAAGAAGTAAGAAATAAGTAAGAAAGAAAGAAGAAAGAAGTAAGAAAGAAGTAAGAAATAAGTAAGAAAGAAGTTTGAAAGAAGTAAGAAGGAATGAAGAAAGAAGTAAGAAAGAAGTAAGAAAGAAGTAAGAAGGAATGAAGAAAGAAGTAAGAAAGAAGTAATAAAGATGTAAGAAAGAAGTAAGGAAGAAAGAAGTAAGAAAGAAGTAAGAAAGAAGTACGAAAGAAGTAAGAAAGAAGAAAGAAAGAAGTAAGAAAGAAGTAAGAAAGAAGTAAGAAAGAAGTGAGAAAGAAAGAAGAAAGAAGAAAGAAAGAAGTAAGAAAGAAGTAAGAAAGAAGTAAGAATAAAGTAAGAAAGAAGTAAGAAGGAATGAAGAAAGAAGTAAGAAAGAAGTAAGAAAGAAGTAAGAAAGAAGTAAGAAAGAAAGAAGAAAGAAGTCAGAAAGAAGTAAGAAAGAAGTAAGAAAGAAGAAAGAAAGAAGTAAGAAAGAAGTATGAAAGAAGTAAGAAAGAAGAAAGAAAGAAGTAAGAAAGAAGTAAGAAAGAAGTATGAAAGAAGTAAGAAAGAAGTAAGAAAGAAGTAAGAAAGAAAGAAGTAAGAAAGAAGTAAGAAAGAAGTAAGAAAGAAGTAAGAAAGAAGTAAGAAAGAAGTAAGAAGGAATGAAGAAAGAAGTAAGAAAGAAGAAAGAAAGAAGAAAGAAAGAAAGAAGAAAGAAGTAAGAAAGAAGTAAGAAAGAAGTAAGAAATAAGTAAGAAAGAAAGAAGAAAGAAGTAAGAAAGAAGTAGGAAAGAAGTAAGAAAGAAGTAAGAAAGAAAGAAGTAAGAAAGAAGTAAGAAAGAAGTAAGAAAGAAGTTAGAAAGAAGTAAGAAAGAAGTAAGAAAGAAGTAAGAAGGAATGAAGAAAGAAGTAAGAAAGAAGAAAGAAAGAAGTAAGAAATAAGTAAGAAAGAAAGAAGAAAGAAGTAAGAAAGAAGTAAGAAAGAAGTAAGAAAGAAGTAAGAAAGAAGTAAGAAAGAAGTAAGAAAGAAGTAAGAAAGAAGTAAGAAAGAAGTAAGAAGGAATGAAGAAAGAAGTAAGAAAGAAGTAAGAAAGAAGTATGAAAGAAGTAAGAAAGAAGAAAGAAAGAAGTAAAAAGAAGTTAGAAATAAGTAAGAAAGAAGTAAGAAAGAAGAAAGTAAGAAGTAAGAAAGAAAGAAGTAAGAAAGATGTAAGAAAAAAGTAAGAAAGAAGTAAGAAAGAAGAAAAAAGAAGTTAGAAAGAAGTAAGAAAGAAGTAAGAATGAAGAAAGTAAGAAGAAAGAAAGAACAGAACAAAGAAGTAAGAAAGAAGAAAGAAGTAAGAAAGAAGTAAGAAAGAAGTAAGAAAGAAGTAAGAAAGAAGAAAGAAGTAAGAAAGAAGTAAGAAAGAAGTAAGAAAGAAAGAAGAAAGAAGTAAGAAAGAAGTAAGAAAGAAGTAAGAAAGAAGAAAAAAGAAGTTGGAAAGAAGTAAGAAAGAAGTAAGAAAGAAGAAAGAAAGAAGAAAGAAAGAAAGAAGAAAGAAGTAAGAAAGAAGTAAGAAAGAAGTAAGAAAGAAGAATGAAAGAAGTAAGAAAGAAGTATGAAAGAAGTAAGAAAGAAGAAAGAAAGAAGTAAGAAAGAAGTAAGAAAGAAGTAAGAAAGAAGTAAGAAAGAAGAAGAAAGAAAGAAGTAAGCAAGAATTAAAAAAGAAGAAAGAAAGATGTAAGAAGGAATGAATAAAGAAGTAAGAAAGAAGTAAGAAAGAAGTAAGAAAGAAGAAAGAAGTAAGAAAGATGTAAGAAAGAAAGAAGAAAGAAGTAAGAAAGAAGTAAGAAAGAAGTAAGAAAGAAGTAAGAAAGAAGAAAGAAAGAAGTAAGAAAGAAGAAAGAAAGAAGTAAGAAAGAAGTAAGATAGAAGTAAGAAAGAGG
Organism: Columba livia; assembly: GCF_036013475.1. Taxonomy (NCBI): domain Eukaryota; kingdom Metazoa; phylum Chordata; class Aves; order Columbiformes; family Columbidae; genus Columba; species Columba livia. The sequence goes on from NW_027043032.1 coordinate 902,115, forward strand.
TAAGAAGGAATGAAGAAAGAAGGAAGAAAGAAGTAAGAAAGAAGTAAGAAAGAAGTAAGAAGGAATGAAGAAAGAAGTAAGAAAGAAGTAAGAAAGAAGTAAGAAAGAAGTAAGAAAGAAGAAAAAAGAAGTTAGAAAGAAGTAATAAAGAAGTAATAAAGAAGTAAGAAAGAAAGAAGTAAGAAAGAAGTAAGAAAGAAGTAAGAAAGAAGTTTGAAAGAAGTAAGAAGGAATGAAGAAAGAAGTAAGAAAGAAGTAAGAAAGAAGTAAGAAGGAATGAAGAAAGAAGTAAGAAAGAAGTAATAAAGATGTAAGAAAGAAGTAAGGAAGAAAGAAGTAAGAAAGAAGTAAGAAAGAAGTACGAAAGAAGTAAGAAAGAAGAAAGAAAGAAGTAAGAAAGAAGTAAGAAAGAAGTAAGAAAGAAGTGAGAAAGAAAGAAGAAAGAAGAAAGAAAGAAGTAAGAAAGAAGTAAGAAAGAAGTAAGAATAAAGTAAGAAAGAAGTAAGAAGGAATGAAGAAAGAAGTAAGAAAGAAGTAAGAAAGAAGTAAGAAAGAAGTAAGAAAGAAAGAAGAAAGAAGTCAGAAAGAAGTAAGAAAGAAGTAAGAAAGAAGAAAGAAAGAAGTAAGAAAGAAGTATGAAAGAAGTAAGAAAGAAGAAAGAAAGAAGTAAGAAAGAAGTAAGAAAGAAGTATGAAAGAAGTAAGAAAGAAGTAAGAAAGAAGTAAGAAAGAAAGAAGTAAGAAAGAAGTAAGAAAGAAGTAAGAAAGAAGTAAGAAAGAAGTAAGAAAGAAGTAAGAAGGAATGAAGAAAGAAGTAAGAAAGAAGAAAGAAAGAAGAAAGAAAGAAAGAAGAAAGAAGTAAGAAAGAAGTAAGAAGAAGTAAGAAATAAGTAAGAAAGAAAGAAGAAAGAAGTAAGAAAGAAGTAGGAAAGAAGTAAGAAAGAAGTAAGAAATGAAGAAGTAAGAAAGAAGTAAGAAAGAAGTAAGAAAGAAGTAAGAAAGAAGTAAGAAAGAAGTAAGAAAGAAGTAAGAAGGAATGAAGAAAGAAGTAAGAAAGAAGAAAGAAAGAAGAAAGAAAGAAAGAAGAAAGAAGTAAGAAAGAAGTATGAAAGAAGTAAGAAAGAAGTAAGAAAGAAAGAAGTAAGAAAGAAGTAAGAAAGAAGTAAGAAAGAAGTTAGAAAGAAGTAAGAAAGAAGTAAGAAAGAAGTAAGAAGGAATGAAGAAAGAAGTAAGAAAGAAGAAAGAAAGAAGAAAGAAAGAAAGAAGAAAGAAGTAAGAAAGAAGTAAGAAAGAAGTAAGAAATAAGTAAGAAAGAAGTAAGAAAGAAGTAAGAAAGAAGTAAGAAAGAAGTAAGAAAGAAGTAAGAAAGAAGTAAGAAAGAAGTAAGAAAGAAGTAAGAAAGAAGTAAGAAGGAATGAAGAAAGAAGTAAGAAAGAAGTAAGAAAGAACTATGAAAGAAGTAAGAAAGAAGTAAGAAAGAAGAAAAAAGAAGTTAGAAAGAAGTAAGAAAGAAGTAAGAAAGAAGAAAGTAAGAAGAAAGAAAGAACAGAACAAAGAAGTAAGAATGAAGTAAGAAAGAAGTAAGAAAGAAGTCAGAAAGAAGTAAGAAAGAAAGAAGTAAGAAAGAAGTAAGAAAGAAGTAAGAAAGAAGTAAGAAAGAAGAAAAAAGAAGTTAGAAAGAAGTAAGAAAGAAGTAAGAAAGAAAGAAGTAAGAAAGAAGTAAGAAAGAAGTAAGAAAGAAGTAAGAAAGAAGTTAGAAAGAAGTAAGAAAGAAGTAAGAAAGAAGTAAGAAAGAAGTAAGAAAGAAGTAAGAAAGAAGAAAGAAAGAAGTAAGAAAGAAGTAAGAAAGAAGTATGAAAGAAGTAAGAAAGAAGTAAGAACGAAGTAAGAAAGAAGTAAGAAAGAAGTAAGAAAGAAAGAAGAAAGAAGAAAGAAAGAAGTAAGCAAGAAGTAAAAAAGAAGAAAGATGTAAGAAGGAATGAATAAAGAAGTAAGAAAGAAGTAAGAAAGAAGTAAGAAAGAAGAAAGAAAGAAGTAAGAAAGAAGAAAGAAAGAAGTAAGAAAGAAGTAAGATAGAAGTAAGAAAGAAGTAAGAGAGAAAGAAGAAAGAAGTAAGAAAGAAGTAAGAAAGAAGTAAGAAAGAAGTAAGAAAGAAGTAAGAAAGAGGTAAGGAGGAATGAAGAAAGAAGGAAGAAAGAAGTAAGAAAGAAGTAAGAAAGAAGTAAGAAAGAAGTAAGAAGGAATGAAGAAAGAAGTAAGAAAGAAGTAAGAAAGAAGTAAGAAAGAAGAAAAAAGAAGTTAGAAAGAAGTAATAAAGAAGTAATAAAGAAGTAAGAAAGAAAGAAGTAAGAAAGAAGTAAGAAAGAAGTAAGAAAGAAGTTTGAAAGGAGTAAGAAGGAATGAAGAAAGAAGTAAGAAAGAAGTAAGAAAGAAGTAAGAAGGAATGAAGAAAGAAGTAAGAAAGAAGTAAGAAAGAAGTAAGAAAGAAGTAAGGAAGAAAGAAGTAAGAAAGAAGTAAGGAAGAAGTACGAAAGAAGTAAGAAAGAAGAAAGAAATAAGTAAGAAAGAAGTAAGAAAGAAGTAAGAAAGAAGTGAGAAAGAAAGAAGAAAGAAGAAAGAAAGAAGTAAGAAAGAAGTAAGAAAGAAGTAAGAATAAAGTAAGAAAGAAGTAAGAAGTAATGAAGAAAGAAGTAAGAAAGAAGTAAGAAAGAAGTAAGAAAGAAAGAAGAAAGAACTCAGAAAGAAGTAAGAAAGAAGTAAGAAAGAAGAAAGAAAGAATTAAGAAAGAAGTATGAAAGAAGTAAGAAAGAAGAAAGAAAGAATTAAGAAAGAAGTAAGAAAGAAGTATGAAAGAAGTAAGAAAGAAGTAAGAAAGAAGTAAGAAAGAAAGAAGTAAGAAAGAAGTAAGAAAGAAGTAAGAAAGAAGTAAAAAAGAAGTAAGAAAGAAGTAAGAAGGATGAAGAAAGAAGTAAGAAAGAAGAAAGAAAGAAGAAAGAAAGAAAGAAGAAAGAAGTAAGAAAGAAGTAAGAAAGAAGTAAGAAATAAGTAACAAAGAAAGAAGAAAGAAGTAAGAAAGAAGTAAGAAAGAAGTAAGAAAGAAGTAAGAAATGAAGAAGTGAGAAAGAAGTAAGAAAGAAGTAAGAAAGAAGTTTGAAAGAAGTAAGAAGGAATAAAGAAAGAAGTAAGAAAGAAGTAAGAAAGAAGTAAGAAGGAATGAAGAAAGAAGAAAGAAGTAAGAAAGAAGTAAGAAAGAAGTATGAAAGAAGTAAGAGAGAAAGAAGTAAGAAAGAAGTAAGAAAGAAGTAAGAAAGAAGTAAGAAAGAAGTAAGAAAGAAAGAAGTAAGAAAGAAGTAAGAAAGAAGTAAGAAAGAAGTAAGAAAGAAGAAAAAAGAAGTTAGAAAGAAGTAAGAAAGAAGTAAGAAAGAAAGAAGTAAGAAAGAAGTAAGAAAGAAGTAAGAAAGAAGTTAGAAAGAAGTAAGAAAGAAGTAAGAAAGAAGTAAGAAAGAAGTAAGAAATAAGTAAGAAAGAAGTAAGAAAGAAAGAAGTAAGAAAGAAGTAAGAAAGAAGTATGAAAGAAGAAAGAAAGAAGAAAGAACGAAGTAAGAAAGAAGTAAGAAAGAAGTAAGAAAGAAGTAAGAAGGAAAGAAGAAAGAAGAAAGAAGAAAGAAAGAAGTAAGAAAGAAGTAAGAAAGAAGTAAGAAAGAAGAAAGAAAGAAGTTTGAAAGAGGTAAGAAGGAATGAAGAAAGAAGTAAGAAAGAAGTAAGAAAAAGTAAGAAAGAAGTAAGAAAGAAGTAAGAAGGAATGAAGAAAGAAGTAAGAAAGAAGTAAGAAAGAAGTAAGAAAGATGTAAGAAAGAAAAAAGAAAGAAGTAAGGAAGAAGAAAAAAAGAAGTATGAAAGAAGTAAGAAAGAAGTAAGAAAGAAAGAAGTAAGAAAGAAGTAAGAAAGAAGTAAGAAAGAAGTAAGAAAGAAGAAAAAAGAAGTTAGAAAGAAGTAAGAAAGACGTAAGAAAGAAGTAAGAAAGAAGAAAGTAAGAAGAAAGAAAGAAAGAACAAAGAAGAAAGAAAGAAGTAAGAAAGAAGTAAGAAAGAAGTAAGAAAGAAGTAAGAAAGAAGTAAGAAAGAAGTAAGGAAGAAAGAAGTAAGAAAGAAGTAAGAAAGAAGTATGAAAGAAGTAAGAAAGAAGAAAGAAAGAAGTAAGAAAGATGTAAGAAAGAAGTAAGAAAGAAGTAAGAAAGAAAGAAGAAAGAAGAAAGAAAGAAGTAAGAAAGAAGTAAGAAAGAAGTAAGAATGAAGTAAGAAAGAAGTAAGAAGGAATGAAGAAAGAAGTAAGAAAGAAGTAAGAAAGAAGTAAGAAAGAAGTAAGAAAGAAAGAAGAAAGAAGTAAGAAAGAAGTAAGAAAGAAGTAAGAAAGAAGAAAGAAAGAAGTAAGAAAGAAGTATGAAAGAAGTAAGAAAGAAGAAAGAAAGAGGAAAGAAAGAAGTAAGTAAGAAGTATGAAAGAACAGAACAAAGAAGTAAGAAAGAAGTAAGAATGAAGTAAGAAAGAGTAAGAAAGAAGTAAGAAAGAAAGAAGTAAGAAAGAAGTAAGAAAGAAGTAAGAAAGAAGTAAAAAAGAAGTAAGAAAGAAGTAAGGAAGAAAGAAGTAAGAAAGAAGTTAGAAAGAAGTTACAAATAAGTATGAAAGAAGTAAGAAAGAAGTAAGAAAAGTTAGAAAGAAGTAAGAAAGAAGTAAGAAAGAAGTTAGAAAGAAGTTACAAATAAGTAAGAAAGAAGTAAGAAAGAAGTAAGAAAGAAAGAAGTAAGAAAGAAGTAAGAAAGAAGAAGGAAAGAAGTAAGAAAGAAGAAAGAAAGAAGTAAGAAAGAAATAAGAAAGAAGTAAGAAAGAAATAAGAAAGAAAGAAGTAAGAAGGAATGAAGAAAGAAGAAAGAAAGAAGTAAGAAGGAATGAAGAAAGAAGTAAGAAAGAAGAAAGAAAGAAGTATGAAAGAAGTAAGAAAGAAGTAAGAAAGAAAGAAGTAAGAAAGAAGTAAGAAAGAAGTAACAAAGAAGTAAGAAAGAAGTTAGAAAAAGTAAGAAAGAAGTAAGAAAGAAGTAAGAAATAAGTAAGAAAGAAGTTAGAAAGAAGTAAGAAAGAAGTAAGAAAGAAAGAAGTAAGAAAGAAGTAAGAAAGAAGTAAGAAAGAATAAAAAAGTAGTTAGAAAGAAGTAAGAAAGAAGTAAGAAAGAAGTAAGAAAGTAGAAAGTAAGAAGAAAGAACAGAACAAAGAAGTAAGAAGGAAGTAAGAAAGAAAGAAGTAACAAAGAAGAAAGAAAGAAGTAAGAAGGAAGTAAGAATGAAGTAAGAAAGAAGTAAGAAAGAAAGAAGAAAGGAGAAAGAAGTAAGAAAGAATTAAGAAAGAAGTAAGAAAGAAGTAAGAAAGAAGTAAGAAGGAATGAAGAAAGAAGTAAGAAAGAAGTAAGAAAGAAGTAAGAAAGAAGTAAGAAAGAAGTTAGAAAGAAGTAAGAAGTAAGAAAGAAGTAAGAAAGAAGTAAGAAAGAAGAAAGAAGTAAGAAAGAAGTAAGAAAGAAGTAAGAAAGAAGAAAGAAAGAAGTAAGAAAGAAGTATGAAAGAGGTAAGAAAGAAGAAAGAAAGAAGTAAGAAAGAAGTAAGAAAGAAGTAAGACAGAAGTAAGAAAGAAAGAAGTAAGAAAGAAGTAAGAAAGAAGTAAGAAAGAAGTAAGAAAGAAGAAAAAAGAAGTTAGAAAGAAGTAAGAAAGAAGTAAGAAAGAAGTAAGAAAGAAGAAAGAGAGAAGAAAGAAAGAAAGAAGAAAGAAGTAAGAAAGAAGTAAGAAAGAAGTTAGAAAGAAAGAAGTAAGAAAGAAGTAAGAGAGAAGTAAGAAAGAAGTAAGAAAGAAGAAAAAAGAAGTTAGAAAGAAGTAAGAAAGAAGTAAGAAAGAAGTAAGAAATAGGAAAGAAAGAAGAAAGAAAGAAAGAAGAAAGAAGTAAGAAAGAAGTAAGAAAGAAGTAAGAAAGAAAGAAGAAAGAAGTAATAAAGAAGTAAGAAAGAAGTAAGAAAGAAGTAGGAAAGAAGAATGAAAGAAGTAAGCAAGAAGTAAGAAAGAAGTAAGAAGGAATGAATAAAGAAGTAAGAAAGAAGTAAGAAAGAAGTAAGAAAGAAAGAAGAAAGAAGTAAGAAAGAAGTAAGAAAGAAGTAAGAAAGAAGAAAGAAAGAAGTAAGAAAGAAGAAAGAAAGAAGTAAGAAAGGAGTAAGAAAGAAGTAAGAAATATGTAAGAGAGAAAGAAGAAAAAAGTAAGAAAGAAGTAAGAAAGAAGTAAGAAAGAAGTAAGGAAGAATGCAGTAAGAAAGAAGTAAGAAAGAAGTATGAAAGAAGTAAGAAAGAATTAAGAAAGAAGTAAGAAAGAAGTAGGAAAGAAGAATGAAAGAAGTAAGCAAGAAGTAAGAAAGAAGTAAGAAGGAATGAATAAAGAAGTAAGAAAGAAGTAAGAAAGAAGTAAGAAAGAAATAAGAAAGAAGTAAGAAAGAAGTAAGAAAGAAGAAAGAAAGAAGTAAGAAAGAAGAAAGAAAGAAGTAAGAAAGGAGTAAGAAAGAAGTAAGAAATATGTAAGAGAGAAAGAAGAAAAAAGTAAGAAAGAAGTAAGAAAGAAGTAAGAAAGAAGAAAAAAGAAGTAAGAAAGAAGTAAGAAAGAAGTAAGAAAGAAGTAAGAAAGAAGTAAGGAAGAATGAAGTAAGAAAGAAGTAAGAAAGAAGTATGAAAGAAGTAAGAAAGAAGAAAGAAAGAAGTAAGAAAGAAGTAAGAAAGAAGTAAGAATGAAGTAAGAAAGAAAGAAGAAAGGAGAAAGAAGTAAGAAAGAAGTAAGAAAGATGTAAGAAAGAAGTAAGAAGGAATGAAGAAAGAAGTAAGAAAGAAGTAAGAAAGAAGTAAGAAAGAAGTAAGAAAGAAGTAAGAAAGAAGTTAGAAAGAAGTAAGAAAGAAGTAAGAAAGAAGTAAGAAAGAAGTAAGAAAGAAGAAAGAAGTAAGAAAGAAGTAAGAAAGAAGTAAGAAAGAAGAAAGAAAGAAGTAAGAAAGAAGTATGAAAGAAGTAAGAAGGAATGAAGAAAGAAGTAAGAAAGAAGTAAGAAAGAAGAAAGGAAGAAGTAAGAAAGAAGAAAGAAAGAAGTAAGCAAGAAGTAAGAAAGAAGTAAGAAAGAGAAAGAAGAAAGAAGTAAGAAAGAAGTGAGAAAGAAAGAAGAAAGAAGTAAGAAAGAAGTAAGAAAGAAGTAAGAAAGAAGTAAGAAAGAAGAAAAAAGAGGTTAGAAAGAAGTAAGAAAGAAGTATGAAAGAAGTAAGAAAGAAGAAAGAAAGAAGTAAGAAAGAAGTAAGAAAGAAGTAAAAAAGAAGTAAGAAAGAAGTAAGAAAGAAGTTTGAAAGATGTTAGAAGGAATGAAGAAAGAAGTAAGAAAGAAGTATAAAGAAGTAAGAAAGAAGTAAGAAAGAAGTAAGAAAGAAGTAAGAAAGAAGTAAGAAGGAATGAAGAAAGAAGTAAGAAAGAAGTAAGAAAGAAGTAAGAAAGAAGTAAGAAAGATGTAAGAAAGAAAGGAGAAAGAAGTAAGGAAGAAGAAAGAAAGAAAGAAGTATGAAAGATGCAAGAAAGAAGTAAGAAAGAAAGGAGTAAGAAAGAAGAAATAAACAAGTAAGAAAGAAGAAAGAAAGAAGTAAGAAAGTAGTAAGAAAGAAGTAAGAAAGAAGTAAGAAAGAAAGAAGAAAGAAGTAAGAAAGAAGTAAGAAAGAAGAAAGAAAGAAGTAAGAAGGAATGAAGAAAGAAGGAAGAAAGAAGAAAGAAAGAAGTATGAAAGAAGTAAGAAAGAAGAAAGTAAGAAGAAAGAAAGAACAGAACAAAGAAGTAAGAAAGAAGTAAGAAAGAAGTAAGAAAGAAGTAAGAAAGAAGTAAGAAAGAAGTAAGAAAGAAGTAAGAAAGAAGTAAGAAAGAAGTAAGAAAGAAGTAAGAAAGAAGTATGAAAGAAGTAAGAAAGAAGAAAGAAAGAAGTAAGAAAGAAGTTAGAAAGAAGTAAGAAAGAAGTAAGAAAGAAGTTAGAAAGAAGTTACAAATAAGTATGAAAGAAGTAAGAAAGAAGTAAGAAAGAAGTAAGAAAGAAAGAAGTAAGAAAGAAGTAAGAAAGAAGAAAGAAAGAAGTAAGAAAGAAGAAAGAAAGAAGTAAGAAAGAAGTAATAAAGAAGTAAGAAAGACGTAAGAAAGAAAGAAGAAAGAAGTAAGAAAGAAGTAAGAAAGAAAGAAGAAAGAAGTAAGAAAGAAGAAAGAAAGAAGAAAGAAAGAAGTAAGAAGGAATGAAGAAAGAAGTAAGAAAGAAGAAAGAAAGAAGTATGAAAGAAGTAAGAAAGAAGTAAGAAAGAAAGAAGTAAGAAAGAAGTAAGAAAGAAGTAACAATGAAGTAAGAAAGAAGTTAGAAAGAAGTAAGAAAGAAGTAAGAAAGAAGTAAGAAATAAGTAAGAAAGAAGTAAGAAAGAAGAAAAAAGAAGTTAGAAGGAAATAAGAAAGAAGTAAGAAAGAGGTTAGAAAGAAGTAATAAAGAAGAAAGAAAGAAGTAAGAAAGAAAGAAGTAAGAAAGAAGAAAGTAAGAAAGAATCAAGAAGTAAGAAAGAGTTAAGAAAGAAGTAAGAAAGAAGTAAGAAGGAATGAAGAAAGAAGTAAGAAAGAAGTAAGAAAGAAGTAAGAAAGATGTAAGAAAGAAAAAAGAAAGAAGTAAGGAAGAAGAAAAAAAGAAGTATGAAAGAATTAAGAAAGAAGTAAGAAAGAAAGAAGTAAGAAAGAAGTAAGAAAGAAGTAAGAAAGAAGTAAGAAAGAAGTAAGAAAGAAGTAAGAAAGAAGAAAAAAGAAGTTAGAAAGAAGTAAGAAAGACGTAAGAAAGAAGTAAGAAAGAAGAAAGTAAGAAGAAAGAAAGAAAGAACAAAGAAGAAAGAAAGAAGTAAGAAAGAAGTAAGAAAGAAGTAAGAAAGAAGTAAGAAAGAAGTAAGAAAGAAAGAAGAAAGAAGTAAGAAAGAAGTAAGAAAGGAGTAAGAAAGAAGAAAGGAAGAAGTAAGAAAGAAGTATGAAAGAAGTAAGAAAGAAGAAAGAAAGAAGTAAGAAAGAAGTAAGAAAGAAGTATGAAAGAACAGAACAAAGAATTAAGAAAGAAGTAAGAATGAAGTAAGAAAGAGTAAGAAAGAAGTAAGAAAGAAGTAAGAAAGAAATAAGAAAGAAGTAAGAAAGAAGTAAGGAAGAAGTAAGAAAGAAGTAAGGAAGAAAGAAGTAAGAAAGAAGTTAGAAAGAAGTTACAAATAAGTATGAAAGAAGTAAGAGAGAAGTTAGAAAGAAGTAAGAAAGAGGTAAGAAAGAAGTTAGAAAGAAGTTACAAATAAGTAAGAAAGAAGTAAGAAAGAAGTAAGAAAGAAAGAAGTAAGAAAGAAGTAAGAAAGAAGAAGGAAAGAAGTAAGAAAGAAGAAAGAAAGAAGTAAGAAAGAAGTAAGAAAGAAGTAAGAAAGAAATAAGAAAGAAAGAAGTAAGAAGGAATGAAGAAAGAAGAAAGAAAGAAGTAAGAAGGAATGAAGAAAGAAGTAAGAAAGAAGAAAGAAAGAAGTATGAAAGAAGTAAGAAAGAAGTGAGAAAGAAAGAAGTAAGAAAGAAGTAAGAAAGAAGTAAGAAAGAAGTAAGAAAGAAGTAAGAAAGAAGTAAGAAAGAAGTAAGAAAGAAGTAAGAAAGAAGTAAGAAAGAAGTAAGAAAGAAGTAAGAAGGAATGAAGAAAGAAGTAAGAAATAAGTAAGAAAGAAGTAAGAAAGAAGTAAGAAGAAGTAAGAAAGAAGTAAGAAAGAAAGAAGAAAGAAGAAATAAACAAGTAAGAAAGAAGAAAGAAAGAAGTAAGAAAGTAGTAAGAAAGAAGTAAGAAAGAAGTAAGAAAGAAAGAAGAAAGAAGTAAGAAAGAAGTAAGAAAGAAGAAAGAAAGAAGTAAGAAGGAATGAAGAAAGAAGGAAGAAAGAAGAAAGAAAGAAGTATGAAAGAAGTAAGAAAGAAGAAAGTAAGAAGAAAGAAAGAACAGAACAAAGAAGTAAGAAAGAAGTAAGAAAGAAGTAAGAAAGAGGTAAGAAAGAAGTAAGAAAGAAGTAAGAAAGAAGTAAGAAAGAAGTAAGAAAGAAGTAAGAAAGAAGTAAGGAAGAAAGAAGTAAGAAAGAAGTATGAAAGAAGTAAGAAAGAAGAAAGAAAGAAGTAAGAAAGAAGTTAGAAAGAAGTAAGAAAGAAGTAAGAAAGAAGTTAGAAAGAAGTTACAAATAAGTATGAAAGAAGTAAGAAAGAAGTAAGAAAGAAAGAAGTAAGAAAGAAGTAAGAAAGAAGAAAGAAAGAAGTAAGAAAGAAGAAAGAAAGAAGTAAGAAAGAAGTAATAAAGAAGTAAGAAAGACGTAAGAAAGAAAGAAGAAAGAAGTAAGAAAGAAGTAAGAAAGAAAGAAGAAAGAAGTAAGAAAGAAGAAAGAAAGAAGAAAGAAAGAAGTAAGAAGGAATGAAGAAAGAAGTAAGAAAGAAGAAAGAAAGAAGTATGAAAGAAGTAAGAAAGAAGTAAGAAAGAAAGAAGTAAGAAAGAAGTAAGAAAGAAGTAACAATGAAGTAAGAAAGAAGTTAGAAAGAAGTAAGAAAGAAGTAAGAAAGAAGTAAGAAATAAGTAAGAAAGAAGTAAGAGAGAAGGAAGAAAAAAGTAAGAAAGAAGTAAGAAAGAAGTAAGAAAGAAGAAAAAAGAAGTTAGAAGGAAATAAGAAAGAAGTAAGAAAGAGGTTAGAAAGAAGTAATAAAGAAGAAAGAAAGAAGTAAGAAAGAAAGAAGTAAGAAAGAAGAAAGGAAGAAAGAATCAAGAAGTAAGAAAGAGTTAAGAAAGAAGTAAGAAAGAAGTAAGAAGGAATGAAGAAAGAAGTAAGAAAGAAGTAAGAAAGAAGTAAGAAAGATGTAAGAAAGAAAAAAGAAAGAAGTAAGGAAGAAGAAAAAAAGAAGTATGAAAGAAGTAAGAAAGAAGTAAGAAAGAAAGAAGTAAGAAAGAAGTAAGAAAGAAGTAAGAAAGAAGTAAGAAAGAAGTAAGAAAGAAGTAAGAAAGAAGAAAAAAGAAGTTAGAAAGAAGTAAGAAAGACGTAAGAAAGAAGTAAGAAAGAAGAAATTAAGAAGAAAGAAAGAAAGAACAAAGAAGAAAGAAAGAAGTAAGAAAGAAATAAGAAAGAACTAAGAAAGAAGTAAGAAAGAAGTAAGAAAGAAGTAAGGAAGAAAGAAGTAAGAAAGAAGTAAGAAAGAAGTATGAAAGAAGTAAGAAAGAAGAAAGAAAGAAGTAAGAAAGAAGTAAGAAAGAAGTAAGAAAGAAGTAAGAAAGAAAGAAGAAAGAAGAAAGAAAGAAGTAAGAAAGAAGTAAGAAAGAAGTAAGAATGAAGTAAGAAAGAAGTAAGAAGGAATGAAGAAAGAAGTAAGAAAGAAGTAAGAAAGAATTAAGAAAGAAGTAAGAAAGAAAGAAGAAAGAAGTAAGAAAGAAGTAAGAAAGAAGTAAGAAAGAAGAAAGAAAGAAGTAAGAAAGAAGTATGAAAGAAGTAAGAAAGAAGAAAGAAAGAAGTAAGAAAGAAGTAAGAAAGAAGTATGAAAGAACAGAACAAAGAAGTAAGAAAGAAGTAAGAATGAAGTAAGAAAGAGTAAGAAAGAAGTAAGAAAGAAGTAAGAAAGAAGTAAGAAAGAAGTAAGAAAGAAGTAAGGAAGAAGTAAGAAAGAAGTAAGGAAGAAAGAAGTAAGAAAGAAGTTAGAAAGAAGTTACAAATAAGTATGAAAGAAGTAAGAAAGAAGTAAGAAAGAAGTTAGAAAGAAGTAAGAAAGAAGTAAGAAAGAAGTTAGAAAGAAGTTACAAATAAGTAAGAAAGAAGTAAGAAAGAAGTAAGAAAGAAAGAAGTAAGAAAGAAGTAAGAAAGAAGAAGGAAAGAAGTAAGAAAGAAGAAAGAAAGAAGTAAGAAAGAAGTAAGAAAGAAGTAAGAAAGAAATAAGAAAGAAAGAAGTAAGAAGGAATGAAGAAAGAAGAAAGAAAGAAGTAAGAACGAATGAAGAAAGAAGTAAGAAAGAAGAAAGAAAGAAGTATGAAAGAAGTAAGAAAGAAGTAAGAAAGAAAGAAGTAAGAAGGAATGAAGAAAGAAGTAAGAAAGAAGTAAGAAAGAAGAAAGGAAGAAGTAAGAAAGAAGAAAGAAAGAAGTAAGCAAGAAGTAAGAAAGAAGTAAGAAAGAGAAAGAAGAAAGAAGTAAGAAAGAAGTGAGAAAGAAAGAAGAAAGAAGTAAGAAAGAAGTAAGAAAGAAGTAAGAAAGAAGTAAGAAAGAAATAAGAAAGAAGTAAGGAAGAATGTAGTAAGAAAGAAGTAAGAAAGAAGTATGAAAGAAGTAAGAAAGAAGTAAGAAATATGTAAGAAAGAAAGGAGAAAGAAGTAAGGAAGAAGAAAGAAAGAAGTAAGAAAGAAGTAAGAAAGAAGTAAGAAAGAAGTAAGAAAGAAATAAGAAAGAAGTAAGGAAGAATGTAGTAAGAAAGAAGTAAGAAAGAAGTATGAAAGAAGTAAGAAAGAAGTAAAAAAGATGTAAGAAAGAAAGGAGAGAGAAGTAAGGAAGAAGAAAGAAAGAAGTATGAAAGAAGCAAGAAAGAAGTAAGAAAGAAAGGAGTAAGAAAGAAGTAAGAAAGAAGTTAGAAAGAAGTAAGAAAGAAGTAAGAAAGAAAGAAGTAAGAAAGAAGAAATAAACAAGTAAGAAAGAAGAAAATAAGAAGTAAGAAAGTAGTAAGAAAGAAGTAAGAAAGAAGTAAGAAAGAAAGAAGAAAGAAGTAAGAAAGAAGTAAGAAAGAAGAAAGAAAGAAGTAAGAAGGAATGTAGAAAGAAGTAAGAAAGAAGAAAGAAAGAAGTATGAAAGAAGTAAGAAAGAAGTAAGAAGGAATGAAGAAAGAAGTAAGAAAGAAGTAAGAAAGAAGTAAGAAAGATGTAAGAAAGAAAAAAGAAATAAATAAGGAAGAAGAAAGAAAGAAGTATGAAAGAAGTAAGAAAGAAGTAAGAAAGAAAGAAGTAAGAAAGAAGAAAGAAGTTAGAAAGAAGTAAGAAAGAAGTAAGAAAGAAGTTAGAAAGAAGTTACAAATAAGTAAGAAGGAAGTCAGAAAGAAGTAAGAAAGAAGTAAGAAAGAAAGAAGTAAGAAAGAAGTAAGAAAGAAGAAAGAATGAAGTAAGAAAGAAGAAATAAAGAAGTAAGAAAGAAGTAAGAAAGAAGTAAGAAAGAAGTAAGAAAGAAAGAACAAAGAAGTAAGAAATTAGTAAGAAAGAAGAAAGAAAGAAGTAAGAAGGAATGAAGAAAGAAGTAAGAAAGAAGAAAGAAAGAAGTATGAAAGAAGTAAGAAAGAAGTAAGAAAGAAGAAAAAAGAAGTTAGAAAGAAGTAAGAAAGAAGTAAGAAAGAAGAAAGTAAGAAGAAAGAAAGAACAGAACAAAGAAGTAAGAATGAAGTAAGAAAGAAGTAAGAAAGTAGTCAGAAAGAAGTAAGAAAGAAGTAAGAAAGAAGTAAGAAAGAAGTAAGGAATAAGTAAGAAAGAAGTAAGAAAGAAGTTAGAAAGAAGTTACAAATAAGTATGAAAGAAGTAAGAAAGAAGTAAGAAAGAAGTAAGAAAGAAAGAAGTAAGAAAGAAGTAAGAAAGAAGAAAGAAAGAAGTAAGAAAGAAGAAAGAAAGAAAGAAGAAAGAAGTAAGAAAGAAGTAAGAAAGAAGTAAGAAAGAAGAAAGAAAGAAGTAAGAAAGAAGTAAGAAAGAAGTAAGAAAGAAGAAAAAAGAAGTTAGAAAGAAGTAAGAAAGAAGTAAGAAATAAGAAAGCAAGAAGAAAGAAAGAAAGAAGAAAGAAGTAAGAAAGAAGTAAGAAAGAAGTAAGAAAGAAGTAAGAAATAAGTAAGAAAGAAGTAAGAGAGAAGGAAGAAAAAAGTAAGAAAGAAGTAAGAAAGAATTAAGAAAGAAGAAAAAAGAAGTTAGAAGGAAATAAGAAAGAAGTAAGAAAGAGGTTAGAAAGAAGTAATAAAGAAGTAAGAAAGAAGTAAGAAAGATGTAAGAAAGAAGTAAGAAATAAAGAAGTAAGAAAGAAGAAAGTAAGAAAGAATCAAGAAGTAAGAAAGAAGTAAGAAAGAAGTAAGAAAGAAGTAAGAAAGAAGTAAGAAGGAATGAAGAAAGAAGTAAGAAAGAAGAAAGAAAGAAGAAAGGAAGAAGTAAGAAAGAAGAAAGAAAGAAGTAAGCAAGAAGTAAGAAAGAAGTAAGAAAGAAGTTAGAAAGAAGTAAGAAAGAAGTAAGAAAGAAGTAAGAAAGAAGAAGAAACAGGTTAGAAAGAAGTAAGAAAGAAGTATGAAAGAAGTAAGAAAGAAGAAAGAAAGAAGTAAGAAAGAAGTAAGAAAGAAGTAAAAAAGAAGTAAGAAAGAAGCAAGAAAGAAGTTAGAAAGAAGTTAGAAGGAATGAAGAAAGAAGTAAGAAAGAAGTAAGAAAGAAGTAAGAAAGAAGTAAGAAAGAAGTAAGAAAGAAGTAAGAAAGAAGTAAGAAAGAAGTAAGAAGGAATGAAGAAAGAAGTTAGAAAGAAGTAAGAAAGAAGTAAGAAAGACGTAAGAAAGAAGTAAGAAAGATGTAAGAAAGAAAGGAGAAAGAAGTAAGGAAGAAGAAAGAAAGAAAGAAGTATGAAAGAAGCAAGAAAGAAGTAAGAAAGAAAGGAGTAAGAAAGAAGTAAGAAAGAAGTTAGAAAGAAGTAAGAAAGTAGTAAGAAAGAAGTTAGAAGAAGTAAGAAATAAGTAAGAAAGAAGTAAGAAAGAAGTAAGAAGAAGTAAGAAAGAAGTAAGAAAGAAAGAAGTAAGAAAGAAGAAATAAACAAGTAAGAAAGAAGAAAGAAAGAAGTAAGAAAGTAGTAAGAAAGAAGTAAGAAAGAAGTAAGAAAGAAAGAAGAAAGAAGTAAGAAAGAAGTAAGAAAGAAGAAAGAAAGAAGTAAGAAGGAATGAAGAAAGAAGGAAGAAAGAAGAAAGAAAGAAGTATGAAAGAAGTAAGAAAGAAGAAAGTAAGAAGAAAGAAAGAACAGAACAAAGAAGTAAGAAAGAAGTAAGAAAGAAGTAAGAAAGAAGTAAGAAAGAAGTAAGAAAGAAAGAAGTAAGAAAGAAGTAAGAAAGAAGTAAGAAAGAAGTTAGAAAGAAGTAAGAAAGAAGTAAGAAAGAAGTTATAAAGAAGTTACAAATAAGTATGAAAGAAGTAAGAAAGAAGTAAGAAAGAAGTAAGAAAGAAAGAAGTAAGAAAGAAGTAAGAAAGAAGAAAGAAAGAAGTAAGAAAGAAGAAAGAAAGAAGTAAGAAAGAAGTAATAAAGAAGTAAGAAAGACGTAAGAAAGAAAGAAGAAAGAAGTAAGAAAGAAGTAAGAAAGATAGAAGAAAGAAGTAAGAAAGAAGAAAGAAAGAAGAAAGAAAGAAGTAAGAAGGAATGAAGAAAGAAGTAAGAAAGAAGAAAGAAAGAAGTATGAAAGAAGTAAGACAGAAGTAAGAAAGAAAGAAGTAAGAAAGAAGTAAGAAAGAAGTAACAATGAAGTAAGAAAGAAGTTAGAAAGAAGTAAGAAAGAAGTAAGAAAGAAGTAAGAAATAAGTAAGAAAGAAGTAAGAGAGAAGGAAGAAAAAAGTAAGAAAGAAGTAAGAAAGAAGTAAGAAAGAAGAAAAAAGAAGTTAGAAGGAAATAAGAAAGAAGTAAGAAAGAGGTTAGAAAGAAGTAATAAAGAAGAAAGAAAGAAGTAAGAAAGAAAGAATAAAGAAAGAAGAAAGTAAGAAAGAATCAAGAAGTAAGAAAGAGTTAAGAAAGAAGTAAGAAAGAAGTAAGAAGGAATGAAGAAAGAAGTAAGAAAGAAGTAAGAAAGAAGTAAGAAAGATGTAAGAAAGAAAAAAGAAAGAAGTAAGGAAGAAGAAAAAAAGAAGTATGAAAGAAGTAAGAAAGAAGTAAGAAAGAAAGAAGTAAGAAAGAAGTAAGAAAGAAGTAAGAAAGAAGTAAGAAAGAAGTAAGAAAGAAGTAAGAAAGAAGAAAAAAGAAGTTAGAAAGAAGTAAGAAAGACGTAAGAAAGAAGTAAGAAAGAAGAAAGTAAGAAGAAAGAAAGAAAGAACAAAGAAGAAAGAAAGAAGTAAGAAAGAAGTAAGAAAGAAGTAAGAAAGAAGTAAGAAAGAAGTAAGAAAGAAGTAAGAAAGAAGTAAGGAAGAAAGAAGTAAGAAAGAAGTAAGAAAGAAGTATGAAAGAAGTAAGAAAGAAGAAAGAAAGAAGTAAGAAAGAAGTAAGAAAGAAGTAAGAAAGAAGTAAGAAAGAAGTAAGAAAGAAGCAAGAAAGAAGTTAGAAAGAAGTTAGAAGGAATGAAGAAAGAAGTAAGAAAGAAGTAAGAAAGAAGTAAGAAAGAAGTAAGAAAGAAGTAAGAAAGAAGTAAGAAAGAAGTAAGAAAGAAGTAAGAAGGAATGAAGAAAGAAGTTAGAAAGAAGTAAGAAAGAAGTAAGAAAGACGTAAGAAAGAAGTAAGAAAGATGTAAGAAAGAAAGGAGAAAGAAGTAAGGAAGAAGAAAGAAAGAAAGAAGTATGAAAGAAGCAAGAAAGAAGTAAGAAAGAAAGGAGTAAGAAAGAAGTAAGAAAGAAGTTAGAAAGAAGTAAGAAAGTAGTAAGAAAGAAGTTAGAAGAAGTAAGAAATAAGTAAGAAAGAAGTAAGAAAGAAGTAAGAAGAAGTAAGAAAGAAGTAAGAAAGAAAGAAGTAAGAAAGAAGAAATAAACAAGTAAGAAAGAAGAAAGAAAGAAGTAAGAAAGTAGTAAGAAAGAAGTAAGAAAGAAGTAAGAAAGAAAGAAGAAAGAAGTAAGAAAGAAGTAAGAAAGAAGAAAGAAAGAAGTAAGAAGGAATGAAGAAAGAAGGAAGAAAGAAGAAAGAAAGAAGTATGAAAGAAGTAAGAAAGAAGAAAGTAAGAAGAAAGAAAGAACAGAACAAAGAAGTAAGAAAGAAGTAAGAAAGAAGTAAGAAAGAAGTAAGAAAGAAGTAAGAAAGAAAGAAGTAAGAAAGAAGTAAGAAAGAAGTAAGAAAGAAGTTAGAAAGAAGTAAGAAAGAAGTAAGAAAGAAGTTATAAAGAAGTTACAAATAAGTATGAAAGAAGTAAGAAAGAAGTAAGAAAGAAGTAAGAAAGAAAGAAGTAAGAAAGAAGTAAGAAAGAAGAAAGAAAGAAGTAAGAAAGAAGAAAGAAAGAAGTAAGAAAGAAGTAATAAAGAAGTAAGAAAGACGTAAGAAAGAAAGAAGAAAGAAGTAAGAAAGAAGTAAGAAAGATAGAAGAAAGAAGTAAGAAAGAAGAAAGAAAGAAGAAAGAAAGAAGTAAGAAGGAATGAAGAAAGAAGTAAGAAAGAAGAAAGAAAGAAGTATGAAAGAAGTAAGACAGAAGTAAGAAAGAAAGAAGTAAGAAAGAAGTAAGAAAGAAGTAACAATGAAGTAAGAAAGAAGTTAGAAAGAAGTAAGAAAGAAGTAAGAAAGAAGTAAGAAATAAGTAAGAAAGAAGTAAGAGAGAAGGAAGAAAAAAGTAAGAAAGAAGTAAGAAAGAAGTAAGAAAGAAGAAAAAAGAAGTTAGAAGGAAATAAGAAAGAAGTAAGAAAGAGGTTAGAAAGAAGTAATAAAGAAGAAAGAAAGAAGTAAGAAAGAAAGAATAAAGAAAGAAGAAAGTAAGAAAGAATCAAGAAGTAAGAAAGAGTTAAGAAAGAAGTAAGAAAGAAGTAAGAAGGAATGAAGAAAGAAGTAAGAAAGAAGTAAGAAAGAAGTAAGAAAGATGTAAGAAAGAAAAAAGAAAGAAGTAAGGAAGAAGAAAAAAAGAAGTATGAAAGAAGTAAGAAAGAAGTAAGAAAGAAAGAAGTAAGAAAGAAGTAAGAAAGAAGTAAGAAAGAAGTAAGAAAGAAGTAAGAAAGAAGTAAGAAAGAAGAAAAAAGAAGTTAGAAAGAAGTAAGAAAGACGTAAGAAAGAAGTAAGAAAGAAGAAAGTAAGAAGAAAGAAAGAAAGAACAAAGAAGAAAGAAAGAAGTAAGAAAGAAGTAAGAAAGAAGTAAGAAAGAAGTAAGAAAGAAGTAAGAAAGAAGTAAGAAAGAAGTAAGGAAGAAAGAAGTAAGAAAGAAGTAAGAAAGAAGTATGAAAGAAGTAAGAAAGAAGAAAGAAAGAAGTAAGAAAGAAGTAAGAAAGAAGTAAGAAAGAAGTAAGAAAGAAAGAAGAAAGAAGAAAGAAAGAAGTAAGAAAGAAGTAAGAAAGAAGTAAGAATGAAGTAAGAAAGAAGTAAGAAGGAATGAAGAAAGAAGTAAGAAAGAAGTAAGAAAGAAGTAAGAAAGAAGTAAGAAAGAAAGAAGAAAGAAGTAAGAAAGAAGTAAGAAAGAAGTAAGAAAGAAGAAAGAAAGAAGTAAGAAAGAAGTATGAAAGAAGTAAGAAAGAAGAAAGAAAGAAGTAAGAAAGAAGTAAGAAAGAAGTATGAAAGAACAGAACAAAGAAGTAAGAAAGAAGTAAGAATGAAGTAAGAAAGAGTAAGAAAGAAGTAAGAAAGAAGTAAGAAAGAAGTAAGAGAGAAGTAAGGAAGAAGTAAGAAAGAAGTAAGGAAGAAAGAAGTAAGAAAGAAGTTAGAAAGAAGTTACAAATAAGTATGAAAGAAGTAAGAAAGAAGTAAGAAAGAAGTTAGAAAGAAGTAAGAAAGAAGTAAGAAAGAAGTTAGAAAGAAGTTACAAATAAGTAAGAAAGAAGTAAGAAAGAAGTAAGAAAGAAAGAAGTAAGAAAGAAGTAAGAAAGAAGAAGGAAAGAAGTAAGAAAGAAGAAAGAAAGAAGTAAGAAAGAAGTAAGAAAGAAGTAAGAAAGAAATAAGAAAGAAAGAAGTAAGAAGGAATGAAGAAAGAAGAAAGAAAGAAGTAAGAAGGAATGAAGAAAGAAGTAAGAAAGAAGAAAGAAAGAAGTATGAAAGAAGTAAGAAAGAAGTAAGAAAGAAAGAAGTAAGAAGGAATGAAGAAAGAAGTAAGAAAGAAGTAAGAAAGAAGAAAGGAAGAAGTAAGAAAGAAGAAAGAAAGAAGTAAGCAAGAAGTAAGAAAGAAGTAAGAAATAGAAAGAAGAAAGAAGTAAGAAAGAAGTGAGAAAGAAAGAAGAAAGAAGTAAGAAAGAAGTAAGAAAGAAGTAAGAAAGAAGTAAGAAAGAAATAAGAAAGAAGTAAGGAAGAATGTAGTAAGAAAGAAGTAAGAAAGAAGTATGAAAGAAGTAAGAAAGAAGTAAGAAAGATGTAAGAAAGAAAGGAGAAAAAAGTAAGGAAGAAGAAAGAAAGAAGTAAGAAAGAAGTATGAAAGAAGTAAGAAAGAAGTAAGAAAGATGTAAGAAAGAAAGGAGAAAGAAGTAAGGAAGAAGAAAGAAAGAAGTATGAAAGAAGCAAGAAAGAAGTAAGAAAGAAAGGAGTAAGAAAGAAGTAAGAAAGAAGTTAGAAAGAAGTAAGAAAGAAGTAAGAAAGAAGTTAGAAGAAGTAAGAAATAAGTAAGAAAGAAGTAAGAAAGAATTAAGAAGAAGTAAGAAAGAAGTAAGAAAGAAAGAAGTAAGAAAGAAGAAATAAACAAGTAAGAAAGAAGAAAATAAGAAGTAAGAAAGTAGTAAGAAAGAAGTAAGAAAGAAGTAAGAAAGAAAGAAGAAAGAAGTAAGAAAGAAGTAAGAAAGAAGAAAGAAAGAAGTAAGAAGGAATGTAGAAAGAAGTAAGAAAGAAGAAAGAAAGAAGTATGAAAGAAGTAAGAAAGAAGTAAGAAGGAATGAAGAAAGAAGTAAGAAAGAAGTAAGAAAGAAGTAAGAAAGATGTAAGAAAGAAAAAAGAAATAAGTAAGGAAGAAGAAAGAAAGAAGTATGAAAGAAGTAAGAAAGAAGTAAGAAAGAAAGAAGTAAGAAAGAAGAAAGAAGTTAGAAAGAAGTAAGAAAGAAGTAAGAAAGAATTAGAAAGAAGTTACAAATAAGTAAGAAGGAAGTCAGAAAGAAGTAAGAAAGAAGTAAGAAAGAAAGAAGTAAGAAAGAAGTAAGAAAGAAGAAAGAATGAAGTAAGAAAGAAGAAATAAAGAAGTAAGAAAGAAGTAAGAAAGAAGTAAGAAAGAAGTAAGAAAGAAAGAAGAAAGAAGTAAGAAATTAGTAAGAAAGAAGAAAGAAAGAAGTAAGAAGGAATGAAGAAAGAAGTAAGAAAGAAGAAAGAAAGAAGTATGAAAGAAGTAAGAAAGAAGTAAGAAAGAAGAAAAAAGAAGTTAGAAAGAAGTAAGAAAGAAGTAAGAAAGAAGAAAGTAAGAAGAAAGAAAGAACAGAACAAAGAAGTAAGAATGAAGTAAGAAAGAAGTAAGAAAGAAGTCAGAAAGAAGTAAGAAAGAAGTAAGAAAGAAGTAAGAAAGAAGTAAGGAATAAGTAAGAAAGAAGTAAGAAAGAAGTTAGAAAGAAGTTACAAATAAGTATGAAAGAAGTAAGAAAGAAGTAAGAAAGACAGAAGTAAGAAAGAAGTAAGAAAGAAGAAAGAAAGAAGTAAGAAAGAAGAAAGAAAGAAGAAAGAAGTAAGAAAGAAGTAAGAAAGAAGTAAGAAAGAAGAAAGAAAGAAGTAAGAAAGAAGTAAGAAAGAAGTAAGAAAGAAGAAAAAAGAAGTTAGAAAGAAGTAAGAAAGAAGTAAGAAATAAGAAAGAAAGAAGAAAGAAAGAAAGAAGAAAGAAGTAAGAAAGAAGTAAGAAAGAAGTAAGAAAGAAGTAAGAAATAAGTAAGAAAGAAGTAAGAGAGAAGGAAGAAAAAAGTAAGAAAGAAGTAAGAAAGAATTAAGAAAGAAGAAAAAAGAAGTTAGAAGGAAATAAGAAAGAAGTAAGAAAGAGGTTAGAAAGAAGTAATAAAGAAGTAAGAAAGAAGTAAGAAAGAAGTAAGAAAGAAAGAAGTAAGAAAGAAGAAAGTAAGAAAGAATCAAGAAGTAAGAAAGAAGTAAGAAAGAAGTAAGAAAGAAGTAAGAAGGAATGAAGAAAGAAGTAAGAAAGAAGAAAGAAAGAAGAAAGGAAGAAGTAAGAAAGAAGAAAGAAAGAAGTAAGCAAGAAGTAAGAAAGAAGTAAGAAAGAAGAAGAAACAGGTTAGAAAGAAGTAAGAAAGAAGTATGAAAGAAGTAAGAAAGAAGAAAGAAAGAAGTAAGAAAGAAGTAAGAAAGAAGTAAAAAAGAAGTAAGAAAGAAGTAAGAAAGAAGTTTGAAAGAAGTTAGAAGGAATGAAGAAAGAAGTAAGAAAGAAGTAAGAAAGAAGTAAGAAAGAAAGGAGTAAGAAAGAAGTAAGAAAGAAAGGAGTAAGAAAGAAGTAAGAAAGAAGTTAGAAAGAAGTAAGAAAGAAGTAAGAAAGAAGTAAGAAGAAGTAAGAAAGAAGTAAGAAAGAAAGAAGTAAGAAAGAAGAAATAAACAAGTAAGAAAGAAGAAAGAAAGAAGTAAGAAAGTAGTAAGAAAGAAGTAAGAAAGAAGTAAGAAAGAAAGAAGAAAGAAGTAAGAAAGAAGTAAGAAAGAAGAAAGAAAGAAGTAAGAAAGAATGTAGAAAGAAGTAAGAAAGAAGAAAGAAAGAAGTAAGAAAGAAGTATGAAAGAAGTAAGAAAGAAGTAAGAAAGAAGTAAGAAAGAAGTAAGAAAGAAGTAAGAAAGAAGTAAGAAAGAAGAAAAAAGAATTTAGAAAGAAGTAAGAAAGAAGTAAGAAATAAGAAAGAAAGAAGAAAGAAAGAAAGAAGAAAGAAGTAAGAAAGAAGTAAGAAAGAAGTAAGAAAGAAAGAAGAAAGAAGTAAGAAAGAAGTAAGAAAGAAGTAAGAAATAAGTAGGAAAGAAGAATGAAAGAAGTAAGCAAGAAGTAAGAAAGAAGTAAGAAGGAATGAAAAAAGAAGTAAGAAAGAAGTAAGAAAGAAGTAAGAAAGAAAGAAGAAAGAAGTGAGAAAGAAGTAAGAAAGAAGTAAGAAAGGAGAAAGAAAGAAGTAAGAAAGAAGAAAGAAAGAAGTAAGAAAGGAGTAAGAAAGAAGTAAGAAATATGTAAGAGAGAAAGAAGAAAAAAGTAAGAAAGAAGTAAGAAAGAAGTAAGAAAGAAGAAAAAAGAAGTAAGAAAGAAGTAAGAAAGAAGTAAGAAAGAAGTAAGAAAGAAGTAAGGAAGAATGCAGTAAGAAAGAAGTAAGAAAGAAGTATGAAAGAAGTAAGAAAGAAGAAAGAAAGAAGTAAGAAAGAAGTTAGAAAGAAGTAAGAAAGAAGTAAGAAAGAAGTAAGAAAGAAGTAAGAAAGAAGAAAGAAGTAAGAAAGAAGTAAGAAAGAAGTAAGAAAGAAGAAAGAAAGAAGTAAGAAAGAAGTAAGAAAGAAGAAAGAAGTAAGAAAGAAGTAAGAAAGGAGTAAGAAAGAAGAAAGAAAGAAGTAAGAAAGAAGTATGAAAGAAGTAAGAAAGAAGAAAGAAAGAAGTAAGAAAGAAGAAAAAAGAAGTTAGAAGGAAGTAAGAAAGAAGTAAGAAAGAGGTTAGAAAGAAGTAATAAAGAAGTAAGAAAGAAGTAAGAAAGAAAGAAGTAAGAAAGAAGAAAGAAAGAAAGAATCAAGAAGTAAGAAAGAAGTAAGAAAGAAGTAAGAAAGAAGTAAGAAAGAAGTAAGAGAGAAGTAAGAAAGAAGTAAGAAAGAAGTTAGAAAGAAGTTACAAATAAGTAAGAAGGAAGTAAGAAAGAAGTAAGAAAGAAGTTAGAAAGAAGTTACAAATAAGTAAGAAGGAAGTAAGAAAGAAGTAAGAAAGAAGTAAGAAAGAAAGAAGTAAGAAAGAAGTAAGAAAGAAGAAAGAATGAAGTAAGAAAGAAGAAATAAAGAAGTAAGAAAGAAGTAAGAAAGAAGTAAGAAAGAAGTAAGAAATTAAGAAGAAAGAAGTAAGAAATTAGTAAGAAAGAAGAAAGAAAGAAGTAAGAAGGAATGAAGAAAGAAGTAAGAAAGAAGTAAGAAAGAAGAAAGGAAGAAGTAAGAAAGAAGAAAGAAAGAAGTAAGCAAGAAGTAAGAAAGAAGTAAGAAAGAACTTAGAAAGAAGTAAGAAAGAAGTAAGAAAGAAGTGAGAAAGAAAGAAGAAAGAAGTAAGAAAGAAGTAAGAAAGAAGTATGAAAGAAGTAAGAAAGAAGAAAGAAAGAAGTAAGAAAGAAGTAAGAAAGAAGTAAAAAAGAAGTAAGAAAGAAGTAAGAAAGAAGTTTGAAAGAAGATAGAAGGAATGAAGAAAGAAGTAAGAAAGAAGTAAGAAAGAAGTAAGAAAGAAGTAACAAAGAAGTAAGAAAGAAGTAAGAAAGAAGTAAGAAAGAAGTAAGAAGGAATGAAGAAAGAAGTAAGAAAGAAGTAAGAAAGAAGTAAGAAAGAAGTAAGAAAGATGTAAGAAAGAAAGGAGAAAGAAGTAAGGAAGAAGAAAGAAAGAAAGAAGTATGAAAAAGCAAGAAAGAAGTAAGAAAGAAAGGAGTAAGAAAGAAGTAAGAAAGAAGTTAGAAAGAAGTAAGAAAGAAGTAAGAAAGAAGTTAGAAGAAGTAAGAAATAAGTAAGAAATAAGTAAGAAAGAAGTAAGAAGAAGTAAGAAAGAAGTAAGAAAGAAAGAAGTAAGAAAGAAGAAATAAACAAGTAAGAAAGAAGAAAGAAAGAAGTAAGAAAGTAGTAAGAAAGAAGTAAGAAAGAAGTAAGAAAGAAGTAAGAAAGAAGTTAGAAAGAAGTAAGAAAGATGTAAGAAAGAAAAAAGAAAAAAGTAAGGAAGAAGAAAGAAAGAAGTATGAAAGAAGAAAAAAGAAGTTAGAAAGAAGTAAGAAAGAAGTAAGAAAGAAGAAAGTAAGAAGAAAGAAAAAACAGAACAAAGAATTAAGAAAGAAGTAAGAAAGAAGTAAGAAAGAAGTAAGAAAGAAGTAAGAAAGAAGTAAGAAAGAAGTAAGAAAGAAGTAAGAAAGAAGTAAGAAAGAAGTAAGAAAGAAGTAAGGAAGAAGTAAGAAAGAAGTAAGAAAGAAGTATGAAAGAAGTAAGAAAGAAGAAAGAAAGAAGTAAAAAAGAAGTTAGAAAGAAGTAAGAAAGAAGTAAGAAAGAAGTTAGAAAGAAGTTACAAATAAGTATGAAAGAAGTAAGAAACAAGTAAGAAAGAAAGAAGTAAGAAAGAAGTAAGAAAGAAGAAAGAAAGAAGTAAGAAAGAAGAAAGAAAGAAGTAAGAAAGAAGTAAGAAAGAAGTAAGAAAGACGTAAGAAAGAAAGAAGAAAGAAGTAAGAAAGAAGTAAGAAAGAAAGAAGAAAGAAGTAAGAAAGAAGAAAGAAGAAAGAAAGAAGTAAGAAGGAATGAAGAAAGAAGTAAGAAAGAAGAAAGAAAGAAGTAAGAAAGAAGTAAGAAAGAAGAAAAAAGAAGTTAGAAAGAAGTAAGAAAGAAGTAAGAAAGAAGTAAGAAAGAAGAAAGTGAGATGAAAGAAAGAACAGAACAAAGAAGTAAGAAAGAAAGAAGTAAGAAAGAAGTAAGAAAGAAGTAAGAAAGAAGTAAGAAAGAATTAAGAAAGGAGTAAGAAAGAAGAAAGAAAGAAGTAAGAAAGAAGAAAGAAAGAAGTAAGAAAGAAGTAAGAAAGAAGTAAGAAAGAAGTAAGAAAGAAAGAAGAAAGAAGTAAGAAAGTAGTAAGAAAGAAGAAAGAAAGAAGTAAGAAGGAATGAAGAAAGAAGTAAGAAAGAAGAAAGAAAGAAGTAAGAAATAAGTAAGAAATAAGTAAGAGAGAAGGAAGAAAAAAGTAAGAAAGAAGTAAGAAAGAAGTAAGAAAGAAAAAAAAGAAGTTAGAAGGAAGTAAGAAAGAAGTAAGAAAGAGGTTAGAAAGAAGTAATAAAGAAGTAAGAAAGAAGTAAGTAAGAAAGAAGTAAGAAAGAAGAAAGTACGAAATAATCAAGAAGTAAGAAAGAAGAAAGAAAGAAGTAAGAAAGAAGTAAGAAAGAACTAAGAAAGAAGTAAGAAGGAATGAAGAAAGAAGTAAGAAAGAAGAAAGAAAGAAGAAAGGAAGAAGTAAGAAAGAAGAAAGAAAGAAGTAAGCAAGAAGTAAGAAAGAAGTAAGAAAGAAGTTAGAAAGAAGTAAGAAAGAAGTAAGAAAGAAGTAAGAAAGAAAGAAGAAAGAAGTAAGAAAGAAGTAAGAAAGAAGTAAGAAAGAAGAAGAAACAGGTTAGAAAGAAGTAAGAAAGAAGTAAGAAAGAAGTAAGAAAGAAGAAAGAAAGAAGTAAGAAAGAAGTAAGAAAGAAGTAAAAAAGAAGTAAGAAAGAAGTAAGAAAGAAGTTTGAAAGAAGTTAGAAGGAATGAAGAAAGAAGTAAGAAAGAAGTAAGAAAGAAGTAAGAAAGAAGTAAGAAAGAAGTAAGAAAGAAGTAAGAAGGAATGAAGAAAGAAGTTAGAAAGAAGTAAGAAAGAAGTAAGAAAGAAGTAAGAAAGATGTAAGAAAGAAAGGAGAAAGAAGTAAGGAAGAAGAAAGAAAGAAGTATGAAAGAAGCAAGAAAGAAGTAAGAAAGAAAGGAGTAAGAAAGAAGTAAGAAAAAGTTAGAAAGAAGTAAGAAAGAAGTAAGAAAGAAGTTAGAAGAAGTAAGAAATAAGTAAGAAAGAAGTAAGAAAGAAGTAAGAAGAAGTAAGAAAGAAGTAAGAAAGAAAGAAGTAAGAAAGAAGAAATAAACAAGTAAGAAAGAAGAAAGAAAGAAGTAAGAAAGTAGTAAGAAAGAAGTAAGAAAGAAAGAAGAAAGAAGTAAGAAAGAAGAAAGAAAGAAGTAAGAAGGAATGTAGAAAGAAGTAAGAAAGAAGAAAGAAAGAAGTATGAAAGAAGTAAGAAAGAAGTAAGAAGGAATGAAGAAAGAAGTAAGAAAGAAGTAAGAAAGAAGTAAGAAAGATGTAAGAAAGAAAAAAGAAATAAGTAAGGAAGAAGAAAGAAAGAAGTATGAAAGAAGTAAGAAAGAAGTAAGAAAGAAAGAAGTAAGAAAGAAGTAAGAAAGAAGTTAGAAAGAAGGAAGAAAGAAGTAAGAAAGAAGTAAGAAAGAAAGAAGTAAGAAAGAAGTAAGAAAGAAGTAAGAAAGAATTAAGAAAGAAGAAAAAAGAAGTTAGAAAGAAGTAAGAAAGAAGTAAGAAAGAAGTAAGAAAGAGGTAAGAAAGAATTAAGAAAGAAGTAAGAAAGAAGAAAGAAAGAAGTAAGAAAGAAGAAAGAAGTAAGAAAGAAGTAAGAAAGAAGTAAGAAAGAAGTAAGAAAGAAAGAAGAAAGAAGTAAGAAAGTAGTAAGAAAGAAGAAAGAAAGAAGTAACAATGAAGTAAGAAAGAAGTAGGAAAGAAGTAGGAAAGAAGTAAGAAAGAAGTAAGAAAGAAAGAAGAAAGAAGTAAGAAAGTAGTAAGAAAGAAGAAAGAAAGAAGTAAGAAGGAATGAAGAAAGAAGTAAGAAAGAAGAAAGAAAGAAGTATGAAAGAAGTAAGAAAGAAGTAAGAAAGAAAGAAGTAAGAAAGAAGTAAGAAAGAAGTAACAATGAAGTAAGAAAGAAGTTAGAAAGAAGTAAGAAAGAAGTAAGAAAGAAGTAAGAAATAAGTAAGAAAGAAGTAAGAGAGAAGGAAGAAAAAAGTAAGAAAGAAGTAAGAAAGAAGTAAGAAAGAAGAAAAAAGAAGTTAGAAGGAAGTAAGAAAGAAGTAAGAAAGAGGTTAGAAAGAAGTAATAAAGAAGTAAGAAAGAAGTAAGAAAGAAGTAAGAAAGAAGTAAGAAAGAAAGAAGAAGGAATGAAGAAAGAAGTAAGAAAGAAGAAAGAAAGAAGAAAGGAAGAAGTAAGAAAGAAGAAAGAAAGAAGTTAGAAAGAAGTAAGAAAGAAGTAAGAAAGAAGTAAGAAAGAAAGAAGAAAGAAGTAAGAAAGAAGTAAGAAAGAAGTAAGAAAGAAGAAGAAACAGGTTAGAAAGAAGTAAGAAAGAATTATGAAAGAAGTAAGAAAGAAGAAAGAAAGAAGTAAGAAAGAAGTAAGAAAGAAGTAAAAAAGAAGTAAGAAAGAAGTAAGAAAGAAGTAAGAAAGAAGTAAGAAAGAAGTAAGAAAGAAGTAAGAAAGAAGTAAGAAAGACGTAAGAAAGAAAGAAGAAAGAAGTAAGAAAGAAGTAAGAAAGAAAGAAGAAAGAAGTAAGAAAGAAGAAAGAAGAAAGAAAGAAGTAAGAAGGAATGAAGAAAGAAGTAAGAAAGAAGAAAGAAAGAAGTAAGAAAGAAGTAAGGAAGAAGTAAGAAAGACGTAAGAAAGAAAGAAGAAAGAAGTAAGAAAGAAGTAAGAAAGAAAGAAGAAAGAAGTAAGAAAGAAGAAAGAAGAAAGAAAGAAGTAAGAAGGAATGAAGAAAGAAGTAAGAAAGAAGAAAGAAAGAAGTATGAAAGAAGTAAGAAAGAAGTAAGAAAGAAGTTAGAAAGAAGTAACAAAGAAGTAAGAAAGAAGTTAGAAAGAAGTAAGAAATAAGTAAGAAAGAAGTAAGAAAGAAGTAAGAAATAAGTAAGAAAGAAGTAAGAAAGAAGAAAGAAAGAAGTAAGAAAGAAGTAAGAAAGAAGTAAGAAAGAAGTAAGAAAGAAGAAAAAAGAAGTTAGAAAGAAGTAAGAAAGAAGTAAGAAAGAAGTAAGAAAGAAGAAAGTGAGAAGAAAGAAAGAACAGAACAAAGAAGTAAGAAAGAAGCAAGAAAGAAAGAAGTAAGAAAGAAGTAAGAAAGAAGTAAGAAAGAAGTAAGAAAGAAGTAAGAAAGAAGTAAGAAAGAATTAAGAAAGGAGTAAGAAAGAAGAAAGAAAGAAGTAAGAAGGAATGAAGAAAGAAGTAAGAAAGAAGAAAGAAAGAAGTATGAAAGAAGTAAGAAAGATGTAAGAAAGAAAGAAGTAAGAAAGAAGTAAGAAAGAAGTAACAATGAAGTAAGAAAGAAGTTAGAAAGAAGTAAGAAAGAAGTAAGAAATAAGTAAGAAAGAAGTAAGAGAGAAGGAAGAAAAAAGTAAGAAAGAAGTAAGAAAGAAGTAAGAAAGAAAAAAAAAGAAGTTAGAAGGAAGTAAGAAAGAAGTAAGAAAGAGGTTAGAAAGAAGTAATAAAGAAGTAAGAAAGAAGTAAGAAAGAAAGAAGTAAGAAAGAAGAAAGTAAGAAAGAATCAAGAAGTAAGAAAGAAGTAAGAAAGAAGTAAGAAAGAAGTAAGAAAGAAGTAAGAAAGAAAGAAGAAAGAAGTAAGAAAGAAGTAAGAAAGAAGAAAGAAAGTAGAAGAAACAGGTTAGAAAGAAGTAAGAAAGAAGTATGAAAGAAGTAAGAAAGAAGAAAGAAAGAAGTAAGAAAGAATTAAGAAAGAAGAAAAAAGAAGTTAGAAAGAAGTAAGAAAGAAGTAAGAAAGAAGTAAGAAAGAAGAAAGTGAGAAGAAAGAAAGAACAGAACAAAGAAGTAAGAAAGAAGTAAGAAAGAAAGAAGTAAGAAAGAAGTAAGAAAGAAGTAAGAAAGAGGTAAGAAAGAATTAAGAAAGAAGTAAGAAAGAAGAAAGAAAGAAGTAAGAAAGAAGAAAGAAGTAAGAAAGAAGTAAGAAAGAAGTAAGAAAGAAGTAAGAAAGAAAGAAGAAAGAAGTAAGAAAGTAGTAAGAAAGAAGAAAGAAAGAAGTAAGAAGGAATGAAGAAAGAAGTAAGAAAGAAGAAAGAAAGAAGTATGAAAGAAGTAAGAAAGAAGTAAGAAAGAAAGAAGTAAGAAAGAAGTAAGAAAGAAGTAACAATGAAGTAAGAAAGAAGTAAGAAAGAAGTAAGAAAGAAGTAAGAAAGAAGTAAGAAAGAAAGAAGAAAGAAGTAAGAAAGTAGTAAGAAAGAAGAAAGAAAGAAGTAAGAAGGAATGAAGAAAGAAGTAAGAAAGAAGAAAGAAAGAAGTATGAAAGAAGTAAGAAAGAAGTAAGAAAGAAAGAAGTAAGAAAGAAGTAAGAAAGAAGTAACAATGAAGTAAGAAAGAAGTTAGAAAGAAGTAAGAAAGAAGTAAGAAAGAAGTAAGAAATAAGTAAGAAAGAAGTAAGAGAGAAGGAAGAAAAAAGTAAGAAAGAAGTAAGAAAGAAGTAAGAAAGAAGAAAAAAGAAGTTAGAAGGAAGTAAGAAAGAAGTAAGAAAGAGGTTAGAAAGAAGTAATAAAGAAGTAAGAAAGAAGTAAGAAAGAAAGAAGAAAGAAGAAAGTAAGAAAGAATCAAGAAGTAAGAAAGAAGTAAGAAAGAAGTAAGAAAGAAGTAAGAAAGAAAGAAGAAGGAATGAAGAAAGAAGTAAGAAAGAAGAAAGAAAGAAGAAAGGAAGAAGTAAGAAAGAAGAAAGAAAGAAGTTAGAAAGAAGTAAGAAAGAAGTAAGAAAGAAGTAAGAAAGAAAGAAGAAAGAAGTAAGAAAGCAGTAAGAAAGAAGTAAGAAAGAAGAAGAAACAGGTTAGAAAGAAGTAAGAAAGAAGTATGAAAGAAGTAAGAAAGAAGAAAGAAAGAAGTAAGAAAGAAGTAAGAAAGAAGTAAAAAAGAAGTAAGAAAGAAGTAAGAAAGAAGTAAGAAAGAAGTAAGAAAGAAGTAAGAAAGAAGTAAGAAAGAAGTAAGAAAGAAGTAAGAAAGACGTAAGAAAGAAAGAAGAAAGAAGTAAGAAAGAAGTAAGAAAGAAAGAAGAAAGAAGTAAGAAAGAAGAAAGAAGAAAGAAAGAAGTAAGAAGGAATGAAGAAAGAAGTAAGAAAGAAGAAAGAAAGAAGTAAGAAAGAAGTAAGGAAGAAGTAAGAAAGACGTAAGAAAGAAAGAAGAAAGAAGTAAGAAAGAAGTAAGAAAGAAAGAAGAAAGAAGTAAGAAAGAAGAAAGAAGAAAGAAAGAAGTAAGAAGGAATGAAGAAAGAAGTAAGAAAGAAGAAAGAAAGAAGTATGAAAGAAGTAAGAAAGAAGTAAGAAAGAATTTAGAAAGAAGTAACAAAGAAGTAAGAAAGAAGTTAGAAAGAAGTAAGAAAGAAGTAAGAAAGAAGTAAGAAAGAAGTAAGAAAGAAGTAAGAAAGAAGTAAGAAAGAAGTAAGAAAGAAGTAAGAAAGAAAGAAGTAAGAAAGAAGTAAGAAAGAAGTAAGAAAGTAGTAAGAAAGAAGAAAAAAGAAGTTAGAAAGAAGTAAGAAAGAAGTAAGAAAGAAGTAAGAAAGAAGAAAGTGAGAAGAAAGAAAGAACAGAACAAAGAAGTAAGAAAGAAGCAAGAAAGAAAGAAGTAAGAAAGAAGTAAGAAAGAAGTAAGAAAGAAGTAAGAAAGAATTAAGAAAGGAGTAAGAAAGAAGAAAGAAAGAAGTAAGAAGGAATGAAGAAAGAAGTAAGAAAGAAGAAAGAAAGAAGTATGAAAGAAGTAAGAAAGATGTAAGAAAGAAAGAAGTAAGAAAGAAGTAAGAAAGAAGTAACAATGAAGTAAGAAAGAAGTTAGAAAGAAGTAAGAAAGAAGTAAGAAATAAGTAAGAAAGAAGTAAGAGAGAAGGAAGAAAAAAGTAAGAAAGAAGTAAGAAAGAAGTAAGAAAGAATAAAAAAGAAGTTAGAAGGAAGTAAGAAAGAAGTAAGAAAGAGGTTAGAAAGAAGTAATAAAGAAGTAAGAAAGAAGTAAGAAAGAAAGAAGTAAGAAAGAAGAAAGTAAGAAAGAATCAAGAAGTAAGAAAGAAGTAAGAAAGAAGTAAGAAAGAAGTAAGAAAGAAGTAAGAAAGAAGTAAGAAGGAATGAAGAAAGAAGTAAGAAAGAAGAAAGAAAGAAGAAAGGAAGAAGTAAGAAAGAAGAAAGAAAGAAGTAAGCAAGAAGTAAGAAAGAAGTAAGAAAGAAGTTAGAAAGAAGTAAGAAAGAAGTAAGAAAGAAGTAAGAAAGAAAGAAGAAAGAAGTAAGAAAGAAGTAAGAAAGAAGAAAGAAAGTAGAAGATACAGGTTAGAAAGAAGTAAGAAAGAAGTATGAAAGAAGAAAGAAAGAAGTAAGAAAGAAGTAAGAAAGAAGTAAAAAAGAAGTAAGAAAGAAGTAAGAAAGAAGTTTGAAAGAAGTTAGAAGGAATGAAGAAAGAAGTAAGAAAGAAGTAAGAAAGAAGTAAGAAAGAAGTAAGAAAGAAGTAAGAAAGAAGTAAGAAAGAAGTAAGAAAAAATGAAGAAAGAAGTTAGAAAGAAGTAAGAAAGAAGTAAGAAAGAAGAAAGAATGAAGTAAGAAAGAAGAAATAAAGAAGTAAGAAAGAAGTAAGAAAGAAGTAAGAAAGAAGTAAGAAAGAAAGAAGAAAGAAGTAAGAAATTAGTAAGAAAGAAGAAAGAAAGAAGTAAGAAGGAATGAAGAAAGAAGTAAGAAAGAAGAAATAAAGAAGTAAGAAAGAAGTAAGAAAGAATTTAGAAAGAAGTAAGAAAGAAGTATGAAAGAAGTAAGAAAGAAGAAAGAAAGAAGTAAGAAAGAAGTAAGAAAGAAGTAAAAAAGAAGTAAGAAAGAAGTAAGAAAGAAGTTTGAAAGAAGTTAGAAGGAATGAAGAAAGAAGTAAGAAAGAAGTAAGAAAGAAGTAAGAAAGAAGTAAGAAAGAAGTAAGAAAGAAGTAAGAAAGAAGTAAGAAAGAAGTAAGAAGGAATGAAGAAAGAAGTTAGAAAGAAGTAAGAAAGAAGTAAGAAAGAAGTAAGAAAGATGTAAGAAAGAAAGGAGAAAGAAGTAAGGAAGAAGAAAGAAAGAAGTATGAAAGAAGCAAGAAAGAAGTAAGAAAGAAAGGAGTAAGAAAGAAGTAAGAAAGAAGTTAGAAAGAAGTAAGAAAGAAGTAAGAAAGAAGTTAGAAGAAGTAAGAAATAAGTAAGAAAGAAGTAAGAAAGAAGTAAGAAGAAGTAAGAAAGAAGTAAGAAAGAAAGAAGTAAGAAAGAAGAAATAAACAAGTAAGAAAGAAGAAAGAAAGAAGTAAGAAAGTAGTAAGAAAGAAGTAAGAAAGAAGTAAGAAAGAAAGAAGAAAGAAGTAAGAAAGAAGTAAGAAAGAAGAAAGAAAGAAGTAAGAAGGAATGTAGAAAGAAGTAAGAAAGAAGAAAGAAAGAAGTATGAAGAAGTAAGAAAGAAGTAAGAAGGAATGAAGAAAGAAGTAAGAAAGATGTAAGAAAGAAAAAAGAAATAAGTAAGGAAGAAGAAAGAAAGAAGTATGAAAGAAGTAAGAAAGAAGTAAGAAAGAAGTAAGAAAGAAGTAAGAAAGAAGTTAGAAAGAAGTAAGAAAGAAGTAAGAAAGAAGTTAGAAAGAAGTTACAAATAAGTAAGCAGGAAGTAAGAAAGAAGTAAGAAAGAAGTAAGAAAGAAAGAAGTAAGAAAGAAGTAAGAAAGAAGAAAGAATGAAGTAAGAAAGAAGAAATAAAGAAGTAAGAAAGAATTAAGAAAGAAGTAAGAAAGAAGTAAGAAAGAAAGAAGAAAGAAGTAAGAAATTAGTAAGAAAGAAGAAAGAAAGAAGTAAGAAGGAATGAAGAAAGAAGTAAGAAAGAAGAAAGAAAGAAGTATGAAAGAAGTAAGAAAGAAGTAAGAAAGAAGAAAAAAGAAGTTAGAAAGAAGTAAGAAAGAAGTAAGAAAGAAGAAAGTAAGAAGAAAGAAAGAACAGAACAAAGAAGTAAGAAAGAAGTAAGAAAGAAGTAAGAAAGAAGTTTGAAAGAAGTTAGAAGGAATGAAGAAAGAAGTAAGAAAGAAGTAAGAAAGAAGTAAGAAAGAAGTTACAAATAAGTATGAAAGAAGTAAGAAAGAAGTAAGAAAGAAGTAAGAAAGAAAGAAGTAAGAAAGAAGTTAGAAAGAAGAAAGAAAGAAGTAAGAAAGAAGAAAGAAAGAAATAAGAAAGAAGTAAGAAAGAAGTAAGAAAGAAGTAAGAAAGAAAGAAGAAAGAAGTAAGAAAGAAGTAAGAAAGAAGTAAGAAAGAAGAAAGAAAGAAGTAAGAAAGAAGTATGAAAGAAGTAAGAAAGAAGAAAGAAAGAAGTAAGAAAGAAGTAAGAAAGAAGTAAGAAAGAAGTAAGAAAGAAGTAAGAAAGAAGAAAAAAGAAGTTAGAAAGAAGTAAGAAAGAAGTAAGAAATAAGAAAGAAAGAGGAAAGAAAGAAAGAAGAAAGGAGTAAGAAAGAAGTAAGAAAGAAGTAAGAAAGAAAGAAGAAAGAAGTAAGAAAGAAGTAAGAAAGAAGTAAGAAAGAAGTAGGAAAGAAGAATGAAAGAAGTAAGCAAGAAGTAAGAAAGAAGTAAGAAGGAATGAATAAAGAAGTAAGAAAGAAGTAAGAAAGAAGTAAGAAAGAAAGAAGAAAGAAGTAAGAAAGAAGTAAGAAAGAAGTAAGAAAGAAGAAAGAAAGAAGTAAGAAAGAAGAAGGAAAGAAGTAAGAAAGGAGTAAGAAAGAAGTAAGAAAGATGTAAGAGAGAAAGAAGAAAAAAGTAAGAAAGAAGTAAGAAAGAAGTAAGAAAGAAGAAAAAAGAATTAAGAAAGAAGTAAGAAAGAAGTAAGAAAGAAGTAAGAAAGAAGTAATGAAGAATGAAGTAAGAAAGAAGTAAGAAAGAAGTATGAAAGAAGTAAGAAAGAAGAAAGAAAGACGTAAGAAAGAAGTAAGAAAGAAGTAAGAATGAAGTAAGAAAGAAAGAAGAAAGGAGAAAGAAGTAAGAAAGAAGTAAGAAAGATGTAAGAAAGAAGTAAGAAGGAATGAAGAAAGAAGTAAGAAAGAAGTAAGAAAGAAGTAAGAAAGAAGTAAGAAAGAAGTTAGAAAGAAGTAAGAAAGAATTAAGAAAGAAGTAAGAAAGAAGTAAGAAAGAAGAAAGAAGTAAGAAAGAAGTAAGAAAGAAGTAAGAAAGAAGTAAGAAAGAAGAAAGAAAGAAGTAAGAAAGAAGAAAAAAGAAGTTAGAAGGAAGTAAGAAAGAAGTAAGAAAGAGGTTAGAAAGAAGTAATAAAGAAGTAAGAAAGAAGTAAGAAAGAAGAAAGAAGTAAGAAAGAAGTAAGAAAGAAGTAAGAAAGAAGTAAGAAAGAAGTTAGAAAGAAGTAAGAAAGAATTAAGAAAGAAGTAAGAAAGAAGTAAGAAAGAAGAAAGAAGTAAGAAAGAAGTAAGAAAGAAGTAAGAAAGAAGTAAGAAAGAAGAAAGAAAGAAGTAAGAAAGAAGAAAAAAGAAGTTAGAAGGAAGTAAGAAAGAAGTAAGAAAGAGGTTAGAAAGAAGTAATAAAGAAGTAAGAAAGAAGTAAGAAAGAAAGAAGTAAGAAAGAAGAAAGAAAGAAAGAATCAAGAAGTAAGAAAGAAGTAAGAAAGAAGTAAGAAAGAAGTAAGAAAGAAGTAAGAAAGAAGTAAGAAGGAATGAAGAAAGAAGTAAGAAAGAAGTAAGAAAGAAGAAAGGAAGAAGTAAGAAAGAAGAAAGAAAGAAGTAAGCAAGAAGTAAGAAAGAAGTAAGAAAGAACTTAGAAAGAAGTAAGAAAGAAGTAAGAAAGAAGTGAGAAAGAAAGAAGAAAGAAGTAAGAAAGAAGTAAGAAAGAAGTAAGAAAGAAGAAAAAAGAGGTTAGAAAGAAGTAAGAAAGAAGTAAGAAAGAAGTAAGAAGGAATGAAGAAAGAAGTAAGAAAGATGTAAGAAAGAAAGGAGAAAGAAGTAAGGAAGAAGAAAGAAAGAAGTATGAAAGAAGCAAGAAAGAAGTAAGAAAGAAAGGAGTAAGAAAGAAGTAAGAAAGAAGTTAGAAAGAAGGAAGAAAGAAGTAAGAAAGAAGTTAGAAGAAGTAAGAAATAAGTAAGAAAGAAGTAAGAAAGAAGTAAGAAGATGTAAGAAAGAAGTAAGAAAGAAAGAAGTAAGAAAGAAGTTAGAAGAAGTAAGAAATAAGTAAGAAAGAAGAAAGAAAGAAGTATGAAAGTAGTAAGAAAGAAGTAAGAAAGAAGTAAGAAAGAAGAAAGAAGTAAGAAAGAAGTAAGAAAGAAGAAAGAAAGAAGTAAGAAGGAATGTAGAAAGAAGTAAGAAAGAAGAAAGAAAGAAGTATGAAAGAAGTAAGAAAGAAGTAAGAAGGAATGAAGAAAGAAGTAAGAAAGAAGTAAGAAAGAAGTAAGAAAGATGTAAGAAAGAAAAAAGAAATAAGTAAGGAAGAAGAAAAAAGAAGTATGAAAGAAGTAAGAAAGAAGTAAGAAAGAAAGAAGTAAGAAAGAAGTAAGAAAGAAGTTAGAAAGAATTAAGAAAGAAGTAAGAAAGAAGTTAGAAAGAAGTTACAAATAAGTAAGATGGAAGTAAGAAAGAAGTAAGAAAGAAGTAAGAAAGAAAGAAGTAAGAAAGAAGTAAGAAAGAAGAAAGAATGAAGTAAGAAAGAAGAAATAAAGAAGTAAGAAAGAAGTAAGAAAGAAGTAAGAAAGAAGTAAGAAAGAAAGAAGAAAGAAGTAAGAAATTAGTAAGAAAGAAGAAAGAAAGAAGTAAGAAGGAATGAAGAAAGAAGTAAGAAAGAAAAAGAAAGAAGTATGAAAGAAGTAAGAAAGAAGTAAGAAAGAAGAAAAATAAGTTAGAAAGAAGTAAGAAAGAAGTAAGAAAGAAGAATGTAAGAAGAAAGAAAGAACAGAACAAAGAAGTAAGAAAGAAGTAAGAAAGAAGTAAGAAAGAAGTAAGAAAGAAGTAAGAAAGAAGTAAGAAAGAAGTAAGAAAGAAGTAAGGAAGAAGTAAGAAAGAAGTAAGAAAGAAGTTAGAAAGAAGTTACAAATAAGTATGAAAGAAGTAAGAAAGAAGTAAGAAAGAAAGAAGTAAGAAAGAAGTAAGAAAGAAGTAGGAAAGAAGAATGAAAGAAGTAAGCAAGAAGTAAGAAAGAAGTAAGAAGGAATGAATAAAGAAGTAAGAAAGAAGTAAGAAAGAAGTAAGAAAGAAAGAAGAAAGAAGTAAGAAAGAAGTAAGAAAGAAGTAAGAAAGAAGAAAGAAAGAAGTAAGAAAGAAGAAAGAAAGAAGTAAGAAAGGAGTAAGAAAGAAGAAAGAAAGAAGTAAGAAAGAAGTATGAAAGAAGTAAGAAAGAAGAAAGAAAGAAGTAAGAAAGAAGTAAGAAAGAAGTAAGAAAGAAGTAAGAAAGAAGTAAGAAAGAAGTAAGAAAGAAGTAAGAAAGAAGTAAGGAAGAAT
The DNA here is from genome assembly GCF_036013475.1 of Columba livia. Taxonomy (NCBI): domain Eukaryota; kingdom Metazoa; phylum Chordata; class Aves; order Columbiformes; family Columbidae; genus Columba; species Columba livia. Next base: position 938,134 of record NW_027043032.1, read on the forward strand.
GAAGTAAGAAAGAAGTAAGAAAGAAGTATGAAAGAAGAAAGAAGTAAGAAAGAAGTAAGAAAGAAGTAAGAAAGAAGAAAGAAAGAAGTAAGAAAGAAGTATGAAAGAAGTAAGAAAGAAGAAAGAAAGAAGTAAGAAAGAAGTAAGAAAGAAGTAAGAAAGAAGAAAGAAAGAAGTAAGAAAGAAGTATGAAAGAAGTAAGAAAGAAGAAAGAAAGAAGTAAGAAAGAAGTAAGAAAGAAGTAAGAAAGAAGTAAGAAAGAAGTAAGAAAGAAGAAAAAAGAAGTTAGAAAGAAGTAAGAAAGAAGTAAGAAATAAGAAAGAAAGAAGAAAGAAAGAAAGAAGAAAGGAGTAAGAAAGAAGTAAGAAAGAAGTAAGAAAGAAAGAAGAAAGAAGTAAGAAAGAAGTAAGAAAGAAGTAAGAAAGAAGTAGGAAAGAAGAATGAAAGAAGTAAGAAAGAAGTAAGAAAGAATGAATAAAGAAGTAAGAAAGAAGTAAGAAAGAAGTAAGAAAGAAAGAAGAAAGAAGTAAGAAAGAAGTAAGAAAGAAGTAAGAAAGAAGTAAGAAAGAAGAAAGAAAGAAGTAAGAAAGGAGTAAGAAAGAAGTAAGAAAGATGTAAGAGAGAAAGAAGAAAAAAGTAAGAAAGAAGTAAGAAAGAAGTAAGAAAGAAGAAAAAAGAAGTAAGAAAGAAGTAAGAAAGAAGTAAGAAAGAAGTAAGAAAGAAGTAATGAAGAATGAAGTAAGAAAGAAGTAAGAAAGAAGTAAGAAAGAAAGAAGAAAGAAGTAAGAAAGAAGTAAGAAAGAAGTAAGAAAGAAGAAAGAAAGAAGTAAGAAAGAAGAAAGAAAGAAGTAAGAAAGGAGTAAGAAAGAAGAAAGAAAGAAGTAAGAAAGAAGTATGAAAGAAGTAAGAAAAAAGTAAGAAAGAAGTAAGAAAGAAGTAAGAAAGAAGAAAGAAGAAGTAAGAAAGAAGTAAGAAAGAAGTAAGAAAGAAGTAAGAAAGAAGTAAGGAAGAATGAAGTAAGAAAGAAGTAAGAAAGAAGTATGAAAGAAGAAAGAAGTAAGAAAGAAGTAAGAAAGAAGTAAGAAAGAAGAAAGAAAGAAGTAAGAAAGAAGTATGAAAGAAGTAAGAAAGAAGAAAGAAAGAAGTAAGAAAGAAGTAAGAAAGAAGTAAGAAAGAAGAAAGAAAGAAGTAAGAAAGAAGTATGAAAGAAGTAAGAAAGAAGAAAGAAAGAAGTAAGAAAGAAGTAAGAAAGAAGTAAGAAAGAAGTAAGAAAGAAGTAAGAAAGAAGAAAAAAGAAGTTAGAAAGAAGTAAGAAAGAAGTAAGAAATAAGAAAGAAAGAAGAAAGAAAGAAAGAAGAAAGGAGTAAGAAAGAAGTAAGAAAGAAGTAAGAAAGAAAGAAGAAAGAAGTAAGAAAGAAGTAAGAAAGAAGTAAGAAAGAAGTAGGAAAGAAGAATGAAAGAAGTAAGAAAGAAGTAAGAAAGAATGAATAAAGAAGTAAGAAAGAAGTAAGAAAGAAGTAAGAAAGAAAGAAGAAAGAAGTAAGAAAGAAGTAAGAAAGAAGTAAGAAAGAAGTAAGAAAGAAGAAAGAAAGAAGTAAGAAAGGAGTAAGAAAGAAGTAAGAAAGATGTAAGAGAGAAAGAAGAAAAAAGTAAGAAAGAAGTAAGAAAGAAGTAAGAAAGAAGAAAAAAGAAGTAAGAAAGAAGTAAGAAAGAAGTAAGAAAGAAGTAAGAAAGAAGTAATGAAGAATGAAGTAAGAAAGAAGTAAGAAAGAAGTATGAAAGAAGTAAGAAAGAAGAAAGAAAGACGTAAGAAAGAAGTAAGAAAGAAGTAAGAATGAAGTAAGAAAGAAAGAAGAAAGGAGAAAGAAGTAAGAAAGAAGTAAGAAAGATGTAAGAAAGAAGTAAGAAGGAATGAAGAAAGAAGTAAGAAAGAAGTAAGAAAGAAGTAAGAAAGAAGTAAGAAAGAAGTAAGAAAGTAGAAAGAAGTAAGAAAGAAGTAAGAAAGAAGTAAGAAAGAAGTAAGAAAGAAGAAAGAAGTAAGAAAGAAGTAAGAAAGAAGTAAGAAAGAAGAAAGAAAGAAGTAAGAAAGAAGTATGAAAGAAGTAAGAAAGAAGAAAGAAAGAAGTAAGAAAGAAGAAAAAAGAAGTTAGAAGGAAGTAAGAAAGAAGTAAGAAAGAGGTTAGAAAGAAGTAATAAAGAAGTAAGAAAGAAGTAAGAAAGAAAGAAGTAAGAAAGGAGAAAGAAAGAAAGAATCAAGAAGTAAGAAAGAAGTAAGAAAGAAGTAAGAAAGAAGTAAGAAAGAAGTAAGAAGGAATGAAGAAAGAAGTAAGAAAGAAGTAAGAAAGAAGAAAGGAAGAAGTAAGAAAGAAGAAAGAAAGAAGTAAGCAAGAAGTAAGAAAGAAGTAAGAAAGAAGTAAGAAAGAAGTAAGAAAGAAGTAAGAAAGAAGTAAGAAATAAGTAAGAAAGAAGAAAAAAGAAGTTAGAAAGAAGTAAGAAAGAAGTAAGAAAGAAGTAAGAAAGAAGTAAGAAAGAAGTAAGAAAGAAAGAAGAAAGAAGTAAGAAAGAAGTAAGAAAAAGTATGAAAGAAGTAAGAAAGAAGAAAGAAAGAAGTAAGAAAAAAGTAAGAAAGAAGTAAGAAAGAAAGAAGAAAGAAAGAAGAAAGAAGAAAGAAAGAAGTAGGAAATAAGTAAGAAAGAAGAAAGAAAGAAGTAATAAAGAATTAAGAAGGAATGAAGAAAGAAGTAAGAAAGAAGAAAGAACGAAGTAAGAAAGAAGTAAGAAAGAAGTAAGAAAGAAGTAAGAAAGAAAGTAGAAAGAAGTAAGAAATTAGTAAGAAAGAAGTATGAAAGAAGTAAGAAAGAAGAAAGAAAGAAATAATAAAGAAGTAAGAAACAAGTAAGAAAGAAGTAAGAAAGAAAGAAGAAAGAAGAAAGAAAGAAGTAAGAAAGAAGTAAGAAAGAAGTAAGAAGGAATGAAGAAAGTAGTAAGAAAGAAGTAAGAAAGAAGTAAGAAAGAAAGAAGAAAGAAGTAAGAAAGAAGTAAGAAAGAAGTAAGAAAGAATTAAGAAAGAAGTAAGAAAGAAGAAAGAAAGATGTAAGAAAGAAGAAAGAAAGAAGTAAGAAATAAGTAAGAAAGAAGTAAGAAAGAAGTAAGAAAGAAAGAAGAAAGAAGTAAGAAAGAAGAAAAAAGAAGTTAGAAAGAAGTAAGAAAGAAGAAAAAAGAAGTTAGAAAGAAGTAAGAAAGAAGTAAGAAAGAAGTAAGAAAGAAGTAAGAAAGAAGTAAGAAGGAATGAAGAAAGAAGTAAGAAAGAAAAAGAAAGAAGTAAGAAAGAAGTAAGAAAGAAGTAATAAAGAAGTAATAAAGAAGTAAGAAAGAAAGAAGAAAGAAGTAATAAAGAAGTAAGAAAGAACAAAGAAAGAATTAAGAAAGAAGTTAGAAAGAAGTAAGAAAGAAAGACGTAAGAAAGAAGGAAGAAGAAAGAAAGAAGTAAGAAAGAAGTAAGAAAGAAGAAAGAAAGAAGTAAGAAAGAAGAAAGAAAGAAGTAAGAAAGAAGAAAGAAAGAAGTAAGAAAGAAGAAAGAAAGAAGTAAGAAAGAAGAAAGAAAGAAGTAAGAAAGAAGTAAGAAAGAAGTAAGAAAGAAGTAAGAAAGAAGTAAGAAATAAGTAAGAAAGAAGAAAAAAGAAGTTAGAAAGAAGTAAGAAAGAAGTAAGAAAGAAGTAAGAAAGAAGTAAGAAAGAAGTAAGAAAGAAAGAAGAAAGAAGTAAGAAAGAAGTAAGAAAAAGTATGAAAGAAGTAAGAAAGAAGAAAGAAAGAAGTAAGAAAAAAGTAAGAAAGAAGTAAGAAAGAAAGAAGAAAGAAAGAAGAAAGAAGAAAGAAAGAAGTAGGAAATAAGTAAGAAAGAAGAAAGAAAGAAGTAATAAAGAATTAAGAAGGAATGAAGAAAGAAGTAAGAAAGAAGAAAGAACGAAGTAAGAAAGAAGTAAGAAAGAAGTAAGAAAGAAGTAAGAAAGAAAGTAGAAAGAAGTAAGAAATTAGTAAGAAAGAAGTATGAAAGAAGTAAGAAAGAAGAAAGAAAGAAATAATAAAGAAGTAAGAAACAAGTAAGAAAGAAGTAAGAAAGAAAGAAGAAAGAAGAAAGAAAGAAGTAAGAAAGAAGTAAGAAAGAAGTAAGAAGGAATGAAGAAAGTAGTAAGAAAGAAGTAAGAAAGAAGTAAGAAAGAAAGAAGAAAGAAGTAAGAAAGAAGTAAGAAAGAAGTAAGAAAGAATTAAGAAAGAAGTAAGAAAGAAGAAAGAAAGATGTAAGAAAGAAGAAAGAAAGAAGTAAGAAATAAGTAAGAAAGAAGTAAGAAAGAAGTAAGAAAGAAAGAAGAAAGAAGTAAGAAAGAAGAAAAAAGAAGTTAGAAAGAAGTAAGAAAGAAGAAAAAAGAAGTTAGAAAGAAGTAAGAAAGAAGTAAGAAAGAAGTAAGAAAGAAGTAAGAAAGAAGTAAGAAGGAATGAAGAAAGAAGTAAGAAAGAAAAAGAAAGAAGTAAGAAAGAAGTAAGAAAGAAGTAATAAAGAAGTAATAAAGAAGTAAGAAAGAAAGAAGAAAGAAGTAATAAAGAAGTAAGAAAGAACAAAGAAAGAATTAAGAAAGAAGTTAGAAAGAAGTAAGAAAGAAAGACGTAAGAAAGAAGGAAGAAGAAAGAAAGAAGTAAGAAAGAAGTAAGAAAGAAGAAAGAAAGAAGTAAGAAAGAAGAAAGAAAGAAGTAAGAAAGAAGAAAGAAAGAAGTAAGAAAGAAGAAAGAAAGAAGTAAGAAAGAAGTAAGAAAGATGTAAGAAAGGAGTAAGAAAGAAAGAAGAAAGAAGTAAGAAAGAAAGAAGAAAGAAGTAAGAAAGAAGTAAGAAAGAAGTAAGAAAGAATTAAGAAAGAAAGAAGTAAGAAAGAAAAAAGAAAGAAGTAAGAAAGAAGTAAGAAAGAAGTATGAAAGAAGTAAGAAATAAGTAAGAAAGAAGTAAGAAAGAAGTAAGAAAGAAGTATGAAAGAAGTAAGAAAGAAGAAAGAAAGAAGTAAGAAATAAGTAAGAAAGAAGTAAGAAGGAATGAAGAAAGAAGTAAGAAAGAAGAAAGAAAGAAGTAAGAAAGAAGTAAGAAAGAAAGAAGTAAGAAAGAAGTAAGAAAGAAGTAAGAAAGTAGAAAAAAGAAGTTAGAAAGAAGTAAGAAAGAAGTAAGAAAGAAGTAAGAAAGAAGAAAGAAAGAAGAAAGAAAGAAAGAAGAAAGAAGTAAGATAGAAGTAAGAGAGAAGTAAGAAAGAAGTAAGAAAGATGTAAGAAAGAAGTAAGAAAGAAGTAAGAAGGAATGAAGAAAGAAATAAGAAAGAAGTAAGAAAGAAGAAAGAAAGAAGTAAGAAAGAAGAAAGAAAGAAGTAAGAAAGAAGTAAGAAAGAAGTAAGAAAGAATGAAGAAAGAAGTAAAAAAGAAGTAAGAAAGAAGAAAGAAAGAAGTAAGAAAGAAGAAAGAAAGAAGTAAGAAAGAAGTAAGAAAGAAGTAAGAAAGAAAGAAAAAAGAAGTAAGAAACAAGTAAGAAAGAAGTAAGAAAGAAGTAAGAAAGAAAGAAGAAAGAAGTAAGAAATAAGTAAGAAAGAAGAAAAAAGAAGTTAGAAAGAAGTAAGAAAGAAGTAAGAAAGAAGTAAGAAAGAAGTAAGAAAGAAAGAAGAAAGAAGTAAGAAAGAAGTAAGAAAAAGTATGAAAGAAGTAAGAAAGAAGAAAGAAAGAAGTAAGAAAGAAGTAAGAAAGAAGTAAGAAAGAATGAAGAAAGAAGTAAAAAAGAAGTAAGAAAGAAGAAAGAAAGAAGTAAGAAAGAAGAAAGAAAGAAGTAAGAAAGAAGTAAGAAAGAAGTAAGAAAGAAGTAAGAAAGAAAGAAGAAAGAAGTAAGAAATAAGTAAGAAAGAAGAAAAAAGAAGTTAGAAAGAAGTAAGAAAGAAGTAAGAAAGAAGTAAGAAAGAAATAAGAAAGAAAGAAGAAAGAAGAAAGAAAGAAGTAGGAAAGAAGTAAGAAAGAAGAAAGAAAGAAGTAATAAAGAATTAAGAAGGAATGAAGAAAGAAGTAAGAAAGAAGAAAGAACGAAGTAAGAAAGAAGTAAGAAAGAAGTAAGAAAGAAGTAAGAAAGAAAGTAGAAAGAAGTAAGAAAGAAGTAAGAAAGAAGTATGAAAGAAGTAAGAAAGAAGAAAGAAAGAAATAAGAAAGAAGTAAGAAACAAGTAAGAAAGAAGTAAGAAAGAAAGAAGAAAGAAGAAAGAAAGAAGTAAGAAAGAAGTAAGAAAGAAGTAAGAAAGAAGTAAGAAGGAATGAAGAAAGTGGTAAGAAAGAAGTAAGAAAGAAGTAAGAAAGAAAGAAGAAAGAAGTAAGAAAGAAGTAAGAAAGAAGTAAGAAGGAATGAAGAAAGTGGTAAGAAAGAAGTAAGAAAGAAGTAAGAAAGAAAGAAGAAAGAAGTAAGAAAGAAGTTAGAAAGAAGTAAGAAAGAATTAAGAAAGAAGTAAGAAAGAAGTAAGAAGGAATGAAGAAAGAAGTAAGAAAGAAGTAAGAAAGAAGAAAGGAAGAAGTAAGAAAGAAGAAAGAAAGAAGTAAGCAAGAAGTAAGAAAGAAGTAAGAAAGAACTTAGAAAGAAGTAAGAAAGAAGTAAGAAAGAAGTGAGAAAGAAAGAAGAAAGAAGTAAGAAAGAAGTAAGAAAGAAGTAAGAAAGAAGAAAAAAGAGGTTAGAAAGAAGTAAGAAAGAAGTAAGAAAGAAGTAAGAAGGAATGAAGAAAGAAGTAAGAAAGATGTAAGAAAGAAAGGAGAAAGAAGTAAGGAAGAAGAAAGAAAGAAGTATGAAAGAAGCAAGAAAGAAGTAAGAAAGAAAGGAGTAAGAAAGAAGTAAGAAAGAAGTTAGAAAGAAGTAAGAAAGAAGTAAGAAAGAAGTTAGAAGAAGTAAGAAATAAGTAAGAAATAAGTAAGAAAGAAGTAAGAAGATGTAAGAAAGAAGTAAGAAAGAAAGAAGTAAGAAAGAAGTTAGAAGAAGTAAGAAATAAGTAAGAAAGAAGAAAGAAAGAAGTATGAAAGTAGTAAGAAAGAAGTAAGAAAGAAGTAAGAAAGAAGAAAGAAGTAAGAAAGAAGTAAGAAAGAAGAAAGAAAGAAGTAAGAAGGAATGTAGAAAGAAGTAAGAAAGAAGAAAGAAAGAAGTATGAAAGAAGTAAGAAAGAAGTAAGAAGGAATGAAGAAAGAAGTAAGAAAGAAGTAAGAAAGAAGTAAGAAAGATGTAAGAAAGAAAAAAGAAATAAGTAAGGAAGAAGAAAAAAGAAGTATGAAAGAAGTAAGAAAGAAGTAAGAAAGAAAGAAGTAAGAAAGAAGTAAGAAAGAAGTTAGAAAGAATTAAGAAAGAAGTAAGAAAGAAGTTAGAAAGAAGTTACAAATAAGTAAGATGGAAGTAAGAAAGAAGTAAGAAAGAAGTAAGAAAGAAAGAAGTAAGAAAGAAGTAAGAAAGAAGAAAGAATGAAGTAAGAAAGAAGAAATAAAGAAGTAAGAAAGAAGTAAGAAAGAAGTAAGAAAGAAGTAAGAAAGAAAGAAGAAAGAAGTAAGAAATTAGTAAGAAAGAAGAAAGAAAGAAGTAAGAAGGAATGAAGAAAGAAGTAAGAAAGAAAAAGAAAGAAGTATGAAAGAAGTAAGAAAGAAGTAAGAAAGAAGAAAAATAAGTTAGAAAGAAGTAAGAAAGAAGTAAGAAAGAAGAATGTAAGAAGAAAGAAAGAACAGAACAAAGAAGTAAGAAAGAAGTAAGAAAGAAGTAAGAAAGAAGTAAGAAAGAAGTAAGAAAGAAGTAAGAAAGAAGTAAGAAAGAAGTAAGGAAGAAGTAAGAAAGAAGTAAGAAAGAAGTTAGAAAGAAGTTACAAATAAGTATGAAAGAAGTAAGAAAGAAGTAAGAAAGAAAGAAGTAAGAAAGAAGTAAGAAAGAAGTAGGAAAGAAGAATGAAAGAAGTAAGCAAGAAGTAAGAAAGAAGTAAGAAGGAATGAATAAAGAAGTAAGAAAGAAGTAAGAAAGAAGTAAGAAAGAAAGAAGAAAGAAGTAAGAAAGAAGTAAGAAAGAAGTAAGAAAGAAGAAAGAAAGAAGTAAGAAAGAAGAAAGAAAGAAGTAAGAAAGGAGTAAGAAAGAAGTAAGAAAGATGTAAGAGAGAAAGAAGAAAAAAGTAAGAAAGAAGTAAGAAAGAAGTAAGAAAGAAGAAAGAAGAAGTAAGAAAGAAGTAAGAAAGAAGTAAGAAAGAAGTAAGAAAGAAGTAAGGAAGAATGAAGTAAGAAAGAAGTAAGAAAGAAGTATGAAAGAAGAAAGAAGTAAGAAAGAAGTAAGAAAGAAGTAAGAAAGAAGAAAGAAAGAAGTAAGAAAGAAGTATGAAAGAAGTAAGAAAGAAGAAAGAAAGAAGTAAGAAAGAAGTAAGAAAGAAGTAAGAAAGAAGAAAGAAAGAAGTAAGAAAGAAGTATGAAAGAAGTAAGAAAGAAGAAAGAAAGAAGTAAGAAAGAAGTAAGAAAGAAGTAAGAAAGAAGTAAGAAAGAAGTAAGAAAGAAGAAAAAAGAAGTTAGAAAGAAGTAAGAAAGAAGTAAGAAATAAGAAAGAAAGAAGAAAGAAAGAAAGAAGAAAGGAGTAAGAAAGAAGTAAGAAAGAAGTAAGAAAGAAAGAAGAAAGAAGTAAGAAAGAAGTAAGAAAGAAGTAAGAAAGAAGTAGGAAAGAAGAATGAAAGAAGTAAGCAAGAAGTAAGAAAGAAGTAAGAAAGAATGAATAAAGAAGTAAGAAAGAAGTAAGAAAGAAGTAAGAAAGAAAGAAGAAAGAAGTAAGAAAGAAGTAAGAAAGAAGTAAGAAAGAAGTAAGAAAGAAGAAAGAAAGAAGTAAGAAAGGAGTAAGAAAGAAGTAAGAAAGATGTAAGAGAGAAAGAAGAAAAAAGTAAGAAAGAAGTAAGAAAGAAGTAAGAAAGAAGAAAAAAGAAGTAAGAAAGAAGTAAGAAAGAAGTAAGAAAGAAGTAAGAAAGAAGTAATGAAGAATGAAGTAAGAAAGAAGTAAGAAAGAAGTATGAAAGAAGTAAGAAAGAAGAAAGAAAGACGTAAGAAAGAAGTAAGAAAGAAGTAAGAATGAAGTAAGAAAGAAAGAAGAAAGGAGAAAGAAGTAAGAAAGAAGTAAGAAAGATGTAAGAAAGAAGTAAGAAGGAATGAAGAAAGAAGTAAGAAAGAAGTAAGAAAGAAGTAAGAAAGAAGTAAGAAAGAAGTAAGAAAGTAGAAAGAAGTAAGAAAGAAGTAAGAAAGAAGTAAGAAAGAAGTAAGAAAGAAGAAAGAAGTAAGAAAGAAGTAAGAAAGAAGTAAGAAAGAAGAAAGAAAGAAGTAAGAAAGAAGTATGAAAGAAGTAAGAAAGAAGAAAGAAAGAAGTAAGAAAGAAGAAAAAAGAAGTTAGAAGGAAGTAAGAAAGAAGTAAGAAAGAGGTTAGAAAGAAGTAATAAAGAAGTAAGAAAGAAGTAAGAAAGAAAGAAGTAAGAAAGAAGAAAGAAAGAAAGAATCAAGAAGTAAGAAAGAAGTAAGAAAGAAGTAAGAAAGAAGTAAGAAAGAAGTAAGAAGGAATGAAGAAAGAAGTAAGAAAGAAGTAAGAAAGAAGAAAGGAAGAAGTAAGAAAGAAGAAAGAAAGAAGTAAGCAAGAAGTAAGAAAGAAGTAAGAAAGAAGTAAGAAAGAAGTAAGAAAGAAGTAAGAAAGAAGTAAGAAATAAGTAAGAAAGAAGAAAAAAGAAGTTAGAAAGAAGTAAGAAAGAAGTAAGAAAGAAGTAAGAAAGAAGTAAGAAAGAAGTAAGAAAGAAAGAAGAAAGAAGTAAGAAAGAAGTAAGAAAAAGTATGAAAGAAGTAAGAAAGAAGAAAGAAAGAAGTAAGAAAAAAGTAAGAAAGAAGTAAGAAAGAAAGAAGAAAGAAAGAAGAAAGAAGAAAGAAAGAAGTAGGAAATAAGTAAGAAAGAAGAAAGAAAGAAGTAATAAAGAATTAAGAAGGAATGAAGAAAGAAGTAAGAAAGAAGAAAGAACGAAGTAAGAAAGAAGTAAGAAAGAAGTAAGAAAGAAGTAAGAAAGAAAGTAGAAAGAAGTAAGAAATTAGTAAGAAAGAAGTATGAAAGAAGTAAGAAAGAAGAAAGAAAGAAATAATAAAGAAGTAAGAAACAAGTAAGAAAGAAGTAAGAAAGAAAGAAGAAATAAGAAAGAAAGAAGTAAGAAAGAAGTAAGAAAGAAGTAAGAAGGAATGAAGAAAGTAGTAAGAAAGAAGTAAGAAAGAAGTAAGAAAGAAAGAAGAAAGAAGTAAGAAAGAAGTAAGAAAGAAGTAAGAAAGAATTAAGAAAGAAGTAAGAAAGAAGAAAGAAAGATGTAAGAAAGAAGAAAGAAAGAAGTAAGAAATAAGTAAGAAAGAAGTAAGAAAGAAGTAAGAAAGAAAGAAGAAAGAAGTAAGAAAGAAGAAAAAAGAAGTTAGAAAGAAGTAAGAAAGAAGAAAAAAGAAGTTAGAAAGAAGTAAGAAAGAAGTAAGAAAGAAGTAAGAAAGAAGTAAGAAAGAAGTAAGAAGGAATGAAGAAAGAAGTAAGAAAGAAAAAGAAAGAAGTAAGAAAGAAGTAAGAAAGAAGTAATAAAGAAGTAATAAAGAAGTAAGAAAGAAAGAAGAAAGAAGTAATAAAGAAGTAAGAAAGAACAAAGAAAGAATTAAGAAAGAAGTTAGAAAGAAGTAAGAAAGAAAGACGTAAGAAAGAAGGAAGAAGAAAGAAAGAAGTAAGAAAGAAGTAAGAAAGAAGAAAGAAAGAAGTAAGACAGAAGAAAGAAAGAAGTAAGAAAAAAGAAAGAAAGAAGTAAGAAAGAAGCAAGAAAGATGTAAGAAAGGAGTAAGAAAGAAAGAAGAAAGAAGTAAGAAAGAAAGAAGAAAGAAGTAAGAAAGAAGTAAGAAAGAAGTAAGAAAGAATTAAGAAAGAAAGAAGTAAGAAAGAAAAAGGAAAGAAGTAAGAAAGAAGTAAGAAAGAAGTATGAAAGAAGTAAGAAATAAGTAAGAAAGAAGTAAGAAAGAAGTAAGAAAGAAGTATGAAAGAAGTAAGAAAGAAGAAAGAAAGAAGTAAGAAATAAGTAAGAAAGAAGTAAGAAGGAATGAAGAAAGAAGTAAGAAAGAAGAAAGAAAGAAGTAAGAAAGAAGTAAGAAAGAAAGAAGTAAGAAAGAAGTAAGAAAGAAGTAAGAAAGTAGAAAAAAGAAGTTAGAAAGAAGTAAGAAAGAAGTAAGAAAGAAGTAAGAAAGAAGAAAGAAAGAAGAAAGAAAGAAAGAAGAAAGAAGTAAGATAGAAGTAAGAGAGAAGTAAGAAAGAAGTAAGAAAGATGTAAGAAAGAAGTAAGAAAGAAGTAAGAAGGAATGAAGAAAGAAATAAGAAAGAAGTAAGAAAGAAGAAAGAAAGAAGTAAGAAAGAAGAAAGAAAGAAGTAAGAAACAAGTAAGAAAGAAGTAAGAAAGAAAGAAGAAAGAAGAAAGAAAGAAGTAAGAAAGAAGTAAGAAAGAAGTAAGAAAGAAAGAAGAAAGAAGTAAGAAATAAGTAAGAAAGAAGAAAAAAGAAGTTAGAAAGAAGTAAGAAAGAAGTAAGAAAGAAGTAAGAAAGAAGTAAGAAAGAAAGAAGAAAGAAGTAAGAAAGAAGTAAGAAAAAGTATGAAAGAAGTAAGAAAGAAGAAAGAAAGAAGTAAGAAAGAAGTAAGAAAGAAGTAAGAAAGAATTACGAAAGAAGTAAGAAAGAAGTAAGAAAGAAAGAAGTAAGAAAGAAGTAAGAAAGAAGAAAGAAAGAAGTAAAAAGAAGAAAGAAAGAAGTAAGAAAGAAGAAAGAAAGAAGTAAGAAAGAAGTAAGAAAGAAGTAAGAAAGAAAGAAAAAAGAAGTAAGAAACAAGTAAGAAAGAAGTAAGAAAGAAGTAAGAAAGAAAGAAGAAAGAAGTAAGAAATAAGTAAGAAAGAAGAAAAAAGAAGTTAGAAAGAAGTAAGAAAGAAGTAAGAAAGAAGTAAGAAAGAAGTAAGAAAGAAAGAAGAAAGAAGTAAGAAAGAAGTACGAAAAAGTATGAAAGAAGTAAGAAAGAAGAAAGAAAGAAGTAAGAAAGAAGTAAGAAAGAAGTAAGAAAGAATGAAGAAAGAAGTAAGAAACAAGTAAGAAAGAAGTAAGAAAGAAAGAAGAAAGAAGAAAGAAAGAAGTAAGAAAGAAGTAAGAAAGAAGTAAGAAAGAAAGAAGAAAGAAGTAAGAAATAAGTAAGAAAGAAGAAAAAAGAAGTTAGAAAGAAGTAAGAAAGAAGTAAGAAAGAAGTAAGAAAGAAGTAAGAAAGAAAGAAGAAAGAAGTAAGAAAGAAGTAAGAAAAAGTATGAAAGAAGTAAGAAAGAAGAAAGAAAGAAGTAAGAAAGAAGTAAGAAAGAAGTAAGAAAGAATGAAGAAAGAAGTAAGAAACAAGTAAGAAAGAAGTAAGAAAGAAAGAAGAAAGAAGAAAGAAAGAAGTAAGAAAGAAGTAAGAAAGAAGTAAGAAAGAAGTAAGAAGGAATGAAGAAAGTGGTAAGAAAGAAGTAAGAAAGAAGTAAGAAAGAAAGAAGAAAGAAGTAAGAAAGAAGTAAGAAAGAAGTAAGAAGGAATGAAGAAAGTGGTAAGAAAGAAGTAAGAAAGAAGAAAGAAGTAAGAAAGAAGTAAGAAAGAAGTAAGAAAGAAGTAAGAAAGAAGAAAGAAAGAAGTAAGAAAGAAGAAAAAAGAAGTTAGAAGGAAGTAAGAAAGAAGTAAGAAAGAGGTTAGAAAGAAGTAATAAAGAAGTAAGAAAGAAGTAAGAAAGAAGAAAGAAGTAAGAAAGAAGTAAGAAAGAAGTATGAATGAAGTAAGAAAGAAGAAAGAAAGAAGTAAGAAAGAAGAAAAAAGAAGTTAGAAGGAAGTAAGAAAGAAGTAAGAAAGAGGTTAGAAAGAAGTAATAAAGAAGTAAGAAAGAAGTAAGAAAGAAAGAAGTAAGAAAGAAGAAAGAAAGAAAGAATCAAGAAGTAAGAAAGAAGTAAGAAAGAAGTAAGAAAGAAGTAAGAAAGAAGTAAGAAAGAAGTAAGAAGGAATGAAGAAAGAAGTAAGAAAGAAGTAAGAAAGAAGAAAGGAAGAAGTAAGAAAGAAGAAAGAAAGAAGTAAGCAAGAAGTAAGAAAGAAGTAAGAAAGAACTTAGAAAGAAGTAAGAAAGAAGTAAGAAAGAAGTGAGAAAGAAAGAAGAAAGAAGTAAGAAAGAAGTAAGAAAGAAGTAAGAAAGAAGAAAAAAGAGGTTAGAAAGAAGTAAGAAAGAAGTATGAAAGAAGTAAGAAAGAAGAAAGAAAGAAGTAAGAAAGAAGTAAGAAAGAAGTAAAAAAGAAGTAAGAAAGAAGTAAGAAAGAAGTTTGAAAGAAGTTAGAAGGAATGAAGAAAGAAGTAAGAAAGAAGTAAGAAAGAATTAAGAAAGAAGTAAGAAAGAAGTAAGAAAGAAGTAAGAAAGAAGTAAGAAAGAATTAAGAAGGAATGAAGAAAGAAGTAAGAATGATGTAAGAAAGAAAGGAGAAAGAAGTAAGGAAGAAGAAAGAAAGAAGTATGAAAGAAGCAAGAAAGAAGTAAGAAAGAAAGGAGTAAGAAAGAAGTAAGAAAGAAGTTAGAAAGAAGTAAGAAAGAAGTAAGAAAGAAGTTAGAAGAAGTAAGAAATAAGTAAGAAAGAAGTAAGAAAGAAGTAAGAAGAAGTAAGAAAGAAGTAAGAAAGAAAGAAGTAAGAAAGAAGTTAGAAGAAGTAAGAAATAAGTAAGAAAGAAGAAAGAAAGAAGTATGAAAGTAGTAAGAAAGAAGTAAGAAAGAAGTAAGAAAGAAGAAAGAAGTAAGAAAGAAGTAAGAAAGAAGAAAGAAAGAAGTAAGAAGGAATGTAGAAAGAAGTAAGAAAGAAGAAAGAAAGAAGTATGAAAGAAGTAAGAAAGAAGTAAGAAGGAATGAAGAAAGAAGTAAGAAAGAAGTAAGAAAGAAGTAAGAAAGATGTAAGAAAGAAAAAAGAAATAAGTAAGGAAGAAGAAAGAAAGAAGTATGAAAGAAGTAAGAAAGAAGTAAGAAAGAAAGAAGTAAGAAAGAAGTAAGAAAGAAGTTAGAAAGAATTAAGAAAGAATTAAGAAAGAAGTTAGAAAGAAGTTACAAATAAGTAAGATGGAAGTAAGAAAGAAGTAAGAAAGAAGTAAGAAAGAAAGAAGTAAGGAAGAAGTAAGAAAGAAGAAAGAATGAAGTAAGAAAGAAGAAATAAAGAAGTAAGAAAGAAGTAAGAAAGAAGTAAGAAAGAAGTACGAAAGAAAGAAGAAAGAAGTAAGAAATTAGTAAGAAAGAAGAAAGAAAGAAGTAAGAAGGAATGAAGAAAGAAGTAAGAAAGAAAAAGAAAGAAGTATGAAAGAAGTAAGAAAGAAGTAAGAAAGAAGAAAAAAGAAGTTAGAAAGAAGTAAGAAAGAAGTAAGAAAGAAGAATGTAAGAAGAAAGAAAGAACAGAACAAAGAAGTAAGAAAGAAGTAAGAAAGAAGTAAGAAAGAAGTAAGAAAGAAGTAAGAAAGAAGTAAGAAAGAAGTAAGAAAGAAGTAAGGAAGAAGTAAGAAAGAAGTAAGAAAGAAGTTAGAAAGAAGTTACAAATAAGTATGAAAGAAGTAAGAAAGAAGTAAGAAAGAAGTAAGAAAGAAAGAAGTAAGAAAGAAGTAAGAAAGAAGTAGGAAAGAAGAATGAAAGAAGTAAGGAAGAAGTAAGAAAGAAGTAAGAAGGAATGAACAAAGAAGTAAGAAAGAAGTAAGAAAGAAGTAAGAAAGAAAGAAGAAAGAAGTAAGAAAGAAGTAAGAAAGAAGTAAGAAAGAAGAAAGAAAGAAGTAAGAAAGAAGAAAGAAAGAAGTAAGAAAGGAGTAAGAAAGAAGTAAGAAAGATGTAAGAGAGAAAGAAGAAAAAAGTAAGAAAGAAGTAAGAAAGAAGTAAGAAAGAAGAAAAAAGAAGTAAGAAAGAGGTAAGAAAGAAGTAAGAAAGAAGTAAGAAAGAAGTAAGGAAGAATGAAGTAAGAAAGAAGTAAGAAAGAAGTATGAAAGAAGTAAGAAAGAAGAAAGAAAGACGTAAGAAAGAAGTAAGAAAGAAGTAAGAATGAAGTAAGAAAGAAAGAAGAAAGGAGAAAGAAGTAAGAAAGAAGTAAGAAAGATGTAAGAAAGAAGTAAGAAAGAAGTAAGAAAGAAGTAAGAAAGAAGTAAGAAAGAAGTTAGAAAGAAGTAAGAAAGAAGTAAGAAAGAAGTAAGAAAGAAGTAAGAAAGAAGAAAGAAGTAAGAAAGAAGTAAGAAAGAAGTAAGAAAGAAGAAAGAAAGAAGTAAGAAAGAAGTATGAAAGAAGTAAGAAAGAAGAAAGAAAGAAGTAAGAAAGAAGTAAGAAAGAAGTAAGAAAGAAGAAAGAAAGAAGTAAGAAAGAAGTATGAAAGAAGTAAGAAAGAAGTAAGAAAGAAGTAAGAAAGAAGAAAGAAAGAAGTAAAAAGAAGAAAGAAAGAAGTAAGAAAGAAGTAAGAAAGAAGAAAAAAGAAGTTAGAAAGAAGTAAGAAAGAAGTAAGAAATAAGAAAGAAAGAAGAAAGAAAGAAAGAAGAAAGGAGTAAGAAAGAAGTAAGAAAGAAGTAAGAAAGAAGAAAGAAAGAAGTAAGAAGGAGTAAGAAGGAATGAAGAAAGAAGTAAGAAAGAAGTAAGAAAGAAGAAAGGAAGAAGTAAGAAAGGAGTAAGAAAGAAGTAAGAAAGATGTAAGAGAGAAAGAAGAAAAAAGTAAGAAAGAAGTAAGAAAGAAGTAAGAAAGAAGAAAAAAGAAGTAAGAAAGAAGTAAGAAAGAAGTAAGAAAGAAGTAAGAAAGAAGTAAGGAAGAATGAAGTAAGAAAGAAGTAAGAAAGAAGTATGAAAGAAGTAAGAAAGAAGAAAGAAAGACGTAAGAAAGAAGTAAGAAAGAAGTAAGAATGAAGTAAGAAAGAAAGAAGAAAGGAGAAAGAAGTAAGAAAGAAGTAAGAAAGATGTAAGAAAGAAGTAAGAAGGAATGAAGAAAGAAGTAAGAAAGAAGTAAGAAAGAAGTAAGAAAGAAGTAAGAAAGAAGTAAGAAAGAAGTTAGAAAGAAGTAAGAAAGAATTAAGAAAGAAGTAAGAAAGAAGTAAGAAAGAAGAAAGAAGTAAGAAAGAAGTAAGAAAGAAGTAAGAAAGAAGTAAGAAAGAAGTAAGAAAGAAGTATGAAAGAAGTAAGAAAGAAGAAAGAAAGAAGTAAGAAAGAAGAAAAAAGAAGTTAGAAGGAAGTAAGAAAGAAGTAAGAAAGAGGTTAGAAAGAAGTAATAAAGAAGTAAGAAAGAAAGAAGTAAGAAAGAAGAAAGAAAGAAAGAATCAAGAAGTAAGAAAGAAGTAAGAAAGAAGTAAGAAAGAAGTAAGAAAGAAGTAAGAAAGAAGTAAGAAGGAATGAAGAAAGAAGTAAGAAAGAAGTAAGAAAGAAGAAAGGAAGAAGTAAGAAAGAAGAAAGAAAGAAGTAAGCAAGAAGTAAGAAAGAAGTAAGAAAGAACTTAGAAAGAAGTAAGAAAGAAGTAAGAAAGAAGTGAGAAAGAAAGAAGAAAGAAGTAAGAAAGAAGTAAGAAAGAAGTAAGAAAGAAGTAAGAAAGAAGTAAGAAAGAAGAAAAAAGAGGTTAGAAAGAAGTAAGAAAGAAGTATGAAAGAAGTAAGAAAGAAGAAAGAAAGAAGTAAGAAAGAAGTAAGAAAGAAGTAAAAAAGAAGTAAGAAAGAAGTAAGAAAGAAGTTTGAAAGAAGTTAGAAGGAATGAAGAAAGAAGTAAGAAAGAAGTAAGAAAGAATTGAGAAAGAAGTAAGAAAGAAGTAAGAAAGAAGAAAGAAAGAAGTAAAAAGAAGAAAGAAAGATTTAAGAAAGAAGAAAGAAAGAAGTAAGAAAGAAGTAAGAAAGAAGTAAGAAAGAAAAAAGAAGTAAGAAACAAGTAAGAAAGAAGTAAGAAAGAAGTAAGAAAGAAAGAAGAAAGAAGTAAGAAATAAGTAAGAAAGAAGAAAAAAGAAGTTAGAAAGAAGTAAGAAAGAAGTAAGAAAGAAGTAAGAAAGAAGTAAGAAAGAAAGAAGAAAGAAGTAAGAAAGAAGTACGAAAAAGTATGAAAGAAGTAAGAAAGAAGAAAGAAAGAAGTAAGAAAGAAGTAAGAAAGAAGTAAGAAAGAATGAAGAAAGAAGTAAGAAACAAGTAAGAAAGAAGTAAGAAAGAAAGAAGAAAGAAGAAAGAAAGAAGTAAGAAAGAAGTAAGAAAGAAGTAAGAAAGAAAGAAGAAAGAAGTAAGAAATAAGTAAGAAAGAAGAAAAAAGAAGTTAGAAAGAAGTAAGAAAGAAGTAAGAAAGAAGTAAGAAAGAAGTAAGAAAGAAAGAAGAAAGAAGTAAGAAAGAAGTAAGAAAAAGTATGAAAGAAGTAAGAAAGAAGAAAGAAAGAAGTAAGAAAGAAGTAAGAAAGAAGTAAGAAAGAATGAAGAAAGAAGTAAGAAACAAGTAAGAAAGAAGTAAGAAAGAAAGAAGAAAGAAGAAAGAAAGAAGTAAGAAAGAAGTAAGAAAGAAGTAAGAAAGAAGTAAGAAGGAATGAAGAAAGTGGTAAGAAAGAAGTAAGAAAGAAGTAAGAAAGAAAGAAGAAAGAAGTAAGAAGTAAGAAAGAAGTAAGAAAGAAGTAAGAAGGAATGAAGAAAGTGGTAAGAAAGAAGTAAGAAAGAAGTAAGAAAGAAAGAAGAAAGAAGTAAGAAAGAAGTAAGAAAGAAGTAAGAAAGAATTAGAAAGAAGTAAGAAAGAAAGAAGTAAGAAAGAAGAAAGAAAGAAGTAAGAAAGAAGAAAGAAAGAAGTAAGAAAGAATTAAGAAAGAAAGAAGTAAGAAAGAAGTAAGAAAGAAAGAAGAAAGAAGTAAGAAAGAAGTAAGAAAGAAGAAAGAAAGAAGTAAGAAAGAAGAAAGAAAGAAGTAAGAAAGAAGTAAGAAAGAAGTAAGAAAGAAAGAAGAAAGAAGTAAGAAAGAAGTAAGAAAGAAGTAAGAAAGAAGTAAGAAAGAAGAAAAAAGAAGTTAGAAAGAAGTAAGAAAGAAGTAAGAAAGAAGTAAGAAAAAGTAAGAAAGAAGTAGGAAAGAAGTAAAAAAGAAGTATGAAAGAAGTAAGAAAGAAGAAAGAAAGCAGTAAGAAAGAAGTAAGAAAGAAGTAAGAAAGAAGTAAAAAAGAAGTAAGAAGGAATGAAGAAAGAAGTAAGAAAGAAGAAAGAAAGAAGTAAGAAAGAAGTAAGAAAGAAGTAATAAAGAAGTAATAAAGAAGTAAGAAAGAAAGAAGAAAGAAGTAATAAAGAAGTAAGAAGGAAGTAAGAAAGAATTACGAAAGAAGTAAGAAAGAAGTAAGAAAGAAAGAAGTAAGAAAGAAGTAAGAAAGAAGAAAGAAAGAAGTAAGAAAGAAGTAAGAAAGAAGTACGAAAGAAAGAAGAAAGAAGTAAGAAATTAGTAAGAAAGAAGAAAGAAAGAAGTAAGAAGGAATGAAGAAAGAAGTAAGAAAGAAAAAGAAAGAAGTATGAAAGAAGTAAGAAAGAAGTAAGAAAGAAGAAAAAAGAAGTTAGAAAGAAGTAAGAAAGAAGTAAGAAAGAAGAATGTAAGAAGAAAGAAAGAACAGAACAAAGAAGTAAGAAAGAAGTAAGAAAGAAGTAAGAAAGAAGTAAGAAAGAAGTAAGAAAGAAGTAAGAAAGAAGTAAGGAAGAAGTAAGAAAGAAGTAAGAAAGAAGTTAGAAAGAAGTTACAAATAAGTATGAAAGAAGTAAGAAAGAAGTAAGAAAGAAGTAAGAAAGAAAGAAGTAAGAAAGAAGTAAGAAAGAAGTAGGAAAGAAGAATGAAAGAAGTAAGCAAGAAGTAAGAAAGAAGTAAGAAGGAATGAACAAAGAAGTAAGAAAGAAGTAAGAAAGAAGTAAGAAAGAAAGAAGAAAGAAGTAAGAAAGAAGTAAGAAAGAAGTAAGAAAGAAGAAAGAAAGAAGTAAGAAAGAAGAAAGAAAGAAGTAAGAAAGGAGTAAGAAAGAAGTAAGAAAGATGTAAGAGAGAAAGAAGAAAAAAGTAAGAAAGAAGTAACAAAGAAGTAAGAAAGAAGAAAAAAGAAGTAAGAAAGAGGTAAGAAAGAAGTAAGAAAGAAGTAAGAAAGAAGTAAGGAAGAATGAAGTAAGAAAGAAGTAAGAAAGAAGTATGAAAGAAGTAAGAAAGAAGAAAGAAAGACGTAAGAAAGAAGTAAGAAAGAAGTAAGAATGAAGTAAGAAAGAAAGAAGAAAGGAGAAAGAAGTAAGAAAGAAGTAAGAAAGATGTAAGAAAGAAGTAAGAAGGAATGAAGAAAGAAGTAAGAAAGAAGTAAGAAAGAAGTAAGAAAGAAGTAAGAAAGAAGTTAGAAAGAAGTAAGAAAGAAGTAAGAAAGAAGTAAGAAAGAAGTAAGAAAGAAGAAAGAAGTAAGAAAGAAGTAAGAATGAAGTAAGAAAGAAGAAAGAAAGAAGTAAGAAAGAAGTATGAAAGAAGTAAGAAAGAAGAAAGAAAGAAGTAAGAAAGAAGTAAGAAAGAAGTAAGAAAGAAGAAAGAAAGAAGTAAGAAAGAAGTATGAAAGAAGTAAGAAAGATGAAAGAAAGAAGTAAGAAAGAAGTAAGAAAGAAGTAAGAAAGAAGTAAGAAAGAAGTAAGAAAGAAGTAAGAAAGAAGAAAAAAGAAGTTAGAAATAAGTAAGAAAGAAGTAAGAAATAAGAAAGAAAGAAGAAAGAAAGAAAGAAGAAAGGAGTAAGAAAGAAGTAAGAAAGAAGTAAGGAAGAAGAAAGAAAGAAGTAAGAAAGAAGTAAGAAGGAATGAAGAAAGAAGTAAGAAAGAAGTAAGAAAGAAGAAAGGAAGAAGTAAGAAAGGAGTAAGAAAGAAGTAAGAAAGATGTAAGAGAGAAAGAAGAAAAAAGTAAGAAAGAAGTAAGAAAGAAGTAAGAAAGAAGAAAAAAGAAGTAAGAAAGAAGTAAGAAAGAAGTAAGAAAGAAGTAAGAAAGAAGTAAGGAAGAATGAAGTAAGAAAGAAGTAAGAAAGAAGTATGAAAGAAGTAAGAAAGAAGAAAGAAAGACGTAAGAAAGAAGTAAGAAAGAAGAAAAAAGAAGTAAGAAAGAAAGAAGAAAGGAGAAAGAAGTAAGAAAGAAGTAAGAAAGATGTAAGAAAGAAGTAAGAAGGAATGAAGAAAGAAGTAAGAAAGAAGTAAGAAAGAAGTAAGAAAGAAGTAAGAAAGAAGTAAGAAAGAAGTTAGAAAGAAGTAAGAAAGAATTAAGAAAGAAGTAAGAAAGAAGTAAGAAAGAAGAAAGAAGTAAGAAAGAAGTAAGAAAGAAGTAAGAAAGAAGTAAGAAAGAAGTAAGAAAGAAGTATGAAAGAAGTAAGAAAGAAGAAGGAAAGAAGTAAGAAAGAAGAAAAAAGAAGTTAGAAGGAAGTAAGAAAGAAGTAAGAAAGAGGTTAGAAAGAAGTAATAAAGAAGAAAGAAAGAAAGAATCAAGAAGTAAGAAAGAAGTAAGAAAGAAGTAAGAAAGAAGTAAGAAAGAAGTAAGAAAGAAGTAAGAAAGAAGTAAGAAAGAAGTAAGAAAGAATGAAGAAAGAAGTAAGAAACAAGTAAGAAAGAAGTAAGAAAGAAGTAAGAAAGAACTTAGAAAGAAGTAAGAAAGAAGTAAGAAAGAAGTGAGAAAGAAAGAAGAAAGAAGTAAGAAAGAAGTAAGAAAGAAGTAAGAAAGAAGTAAGAAAGAAGAAAAAAGAGGTTAGAAAGAAGTAAGAAAGAAGTATGAAAGAAGTAAGAAAGAAGAAAGAAAGAAGTAAGAAAGAAGTAAGAAAGAAGTAAAAAAGAAGTAAGAAAGAAGTAACAAAGAAGTTTGAAAGAAGTTAGAAGGAATGAAGAAAGAAGTAAGAAAGAAGTAAGAAAGAATTGAGAAAGAAGTAAGAAAGAAGTAAGAAAGAAGAAAGAAAGAAGTAAAAAGAAGAAAGAAAGAAGTAAGAAAGAAGAAAGAAAGAAGTAAGAAAGAAGTAAGAAAGAAGTAAGAAAGAAAAAAGAAGTAAGAAACAAGTAAGAAAGAAGTAAGAAAGAAGTAAGAAAGAAAGAAGAAAGAAGTAAGAAATAAGTAAGAAAGAAGAAAAAAGAAGTTAGAAAGAAGTAAGAAAGAAGTAAGAAAGAAGTAAGAAAGAAGTAAGAAAGAAAGAAGAAAGAAGTAAGAAAGAAGTACGAAAAAGTATGAAAGAAGTAAGAAAGAAGAAAGAAAGAAGTAAGAAAGAAGTAAGAAAGAAGTAAGAAAGAATGAAGAAAGAAGTAAGAAACAAGTAAGAAAGAAGTAAGAAAGAAAGAAGAAAGAAGAAAGAAAGAAGTAAGAAAGAAGTAAGAAAGAAGTAAGAAAGAAAGAAGAAAGAAGTAAGAAATAAGTAAGAAAGAAGAAAAAAGAAGTTAGAAAGAAGTAAGAAAGAAGTAAGAAAGAAGTAAGAAAGAAGTAAGAAAGAAAGAAGAAAGAAGTAAGAAAGAAGTAAGAAAAAGTATGAAAGAAGTAAGAAAGAAGAAAGAAAGAAGTAAGAAAGAAGTAAGAAAGAAGTAAGAAAGAATGAAGAAAGAAGTAAGAAACAAGTAAGAAAGAAGTAAGAAAGAAAGAAGAAAGAAGAAAGAAAGAAGTAAGAAAGAAGTAAGAAAGAAGTAAGAAAGAAGTAAGAAGGAATGAAGAAAGTGGTAAGAAAGAAGTAAGAAAGAAGTAAGAAAGAAAGAAGAAAGAAGTAAGAAAGAAGTAAGAAAGAAGTAAGAAGGAATGAAGAAAGTGGTAAGAAAGAAGTAAGAAAGAAGTAAGAAAGAAAGAAGAAAGAAGTAAGAAAGAAGTAAGAAAGAAGTAAGAAAGAATTAGAAAGAAGTAAGAAAGAAAGAAGTAAGAAAGAAGAAAGAAAGAAGTAAGAAAGAAGAAAGAAAGAAGTAAGAAAGAATTAAGAAAGAAAGAAGTAAGGAAGAAGTAAGAAAGAAAGAAGAAAGAAGTAAGAAAGAAGTAAGAAAGAAGAAAGAAAGAAGTAAGAAAGAAGAAAGAAAGAAGTAAGAAAGAAGTAAGAAAGAAGTAAGAAAGAAAGAAGAAAGAAGTAAGAAAGAAGTAAGAAAGAAGTAAGAAAGAAGTAAGAAAGAAGAAAAAAGAAGTTAGAAAGAAGTAAGAAAGAAAGAAGAAAGAAGTAAGAAAGAAGTAAGAAAGAAGTAAGAAAGAAGAAAGAAAGAAGTAAGAAAGAAGAAACAAAGAAGTAAGAAAGGAGTAAGAAAGAAGTAAGAAAGATGTAAGAGAGAAAGAAGAAAAAAGTAAGAAAGAAGTAAGAAAGAAGTAAGAAAGAAGAAAAAAGAAGTAGGAAAGAAGTAAAAAAGAAGTATGAAAGAAGTAAGAAAGAAGAAAGAAAGCAGTAAGAAAGAAGTAAGAAAGAAGTAAGAAAGAAGTAAAAAAGAAGTAAGAAGGAATGAAGAAAGAAGTAAGAAAGAAGAAAGAAAGAAGTAAGAAAGAAGTAAGAAAGAAGTAATAAAGAAGTAATAAAGAAGTAAGAAAGAAAGAAGAAAGAAGTAATAAAGAAGTAAGAAGGAAGTAAGAAAGAATTACGAAAGAAGTAAGAAAGAAGTAAGAAAGAAAGAAGTAAGAAAGAAGTAAGAAAGAAGAAAGAAAGAAGTAAGAAAGAAGTAAGAAAGAAGTAAGAAAGAAGTAGGAAAGAAGAATGAAAGAAGTAAGCAAGAAGTAAGAAAGAAGTAAGAAGGAATGAATAAAGAAGTAAGAAAGAAGTAAGAAAGAAGTAAGAAAGAAAGAAGAAAGAAGTAAGAAAGAAGTAAGAAAGAAGTAAGAAAGAAGAAAGAAAGAAGTAAGAAAGAAGAAACAAAGAAGTAAGAAAGGAGTAAGAAAGAAGTAAGAAAGATGTAAGAGAGAAAGAAGAAAAAAGTAAGAAAGAAGTAAGAAAGAAGTAAGAAAGAAGAAAAAAGAAGTAAGAAAGAAGTAAGAAAGAAGTAAGAAAGAAGTAAGAAAGAAGTAATGAAGAATGAAGTAAGAAAGAAGTAAGAAAGAAGTATGAAAGAAGTAAGAAAGAAGAAAGAAAGACGTAAGAAAGAAGTAAGAAAGAAGTAAGAATGAAGTAAGAAAGAAAGAAGAAAGGAAAAAGAAGTAAGAAAGAAGTAAGAAAGATGTAAGAAAGAAGTAAGAAGGAATGAAGAAAGAAGTAAGAAAGAAGTAAGAAAGAAGTAAGAAAGAAGTAAGAAAGAAGTTAGAAAGAAGTAAGAAAGAATTAAGAAAGAAGTAAGAAAGAAGTAAGAAAGAAGAAAGAAGTAAGAAAGAAGTAAGAAAGAAGTAAGAAAGAAGTAAGAAAGAAGAAAGAAAGAAGTAAGAAAGAAGAAAAAAGAAGTTAGAAGGAAGTAATAAAGAAGTAAGAAAGAGGTTAGAAAGAAGTAATAAAGAAGTAAGAAAGAAGTAAGAAAGAAGAAAGAAGTAAGAAAGAAGTAAGAAAGAAGTATGAATGAAGTAAGAAAGAAGAAAGAAAGAAGAAAGAAAGAAAGAATCAAGAAGTAAGAAAGAAGTAAGAAAGAAGTAAGAAAGAAGTAAGAAAGAAGTAAGAAAGAAGTAAGAAGGAATGAAGAAAGAAGTAAGAAAGAAGTAAGAAAGAAGAAAGGAAGAAGTAAGAAAGAAGAAAGAAAGAAGTAAGCAAGAAGTAAGAAAGAAGTAAGAAAGAACTTAGAAAGAAGTAAGAAAGAAGTAAGAAAGAAGTGAGAAAGAAAGAAGAAAGAAGTAAGAAAGAAGTAAGAAAGAAGTAAGAAAGAAGAAAAAAGAGGTTAGAAAGAAGTAAGAAAGAAGTATGAAAGAAGTAAGAAAGAAGAAAGAAAGAAGTAAGAAAGAAGTAAGAAAGAAGTAAAAAAGAAGTAAGAAAGAAGTAAGAAAGAAGTTTGAAAGAAGTTAGAAGGAATGAAGAAAGAAGTAAGAAAGAAGTAAGAAAGAATTAAGAAAGAAGTAAGAAAGAAGTAAGAAAGAAGTAAGAAAGAAGTAAGAAAGAAGTAAGAAAGAAGTAAGAAGGAATGAAGAAAGAAGTAAGAAAGATGTAAGAAAGAAAGGAGAAAGAAGTAAGGAAGAAGAAAGAAAGAAGTATGAAAGAAGCAAGAAAGAAGTAAGAAAGAAAGGAGTAAGAAAGAAGTAAGAAAGAAGTTAGAAAGAAGTAAGAAAGAAGTAAGAAAGATGTTAGAAGAAGTAAGAAATAAGTAAGAAAGAAGTAAGAAAGAATTAAGAAAGAAGTAAGAAAGAAGTAAGAAAGAAGAAAGAAGTAAGAAAGAAGTAAGAAAGAAGTAAGAAAGAAGTAAGAAAGAAGTAAGAAAGAAGTAAGAAAGAAGTATGAAAGAAGTAAGAAAGAAGTAAGAAAGAAGAAAAAAGAAGTTAGAAAGAAGTAAGAAAGAAGTAAGAAATAAGAAAGAAAGAAGAAAGAAAGAAAGAAGAAAGGAGTAAGAAAGAAGTAAGAAAGAAGCAAGAAAGAAGAAAGAAAGAAGTAAGAAAGAAGTAAGAAGGAATGAAGAAAGAAGTAAGAAAGAAGTAAGAAAGAAGAAAGGAAGAAGTAAGAAAGGAGTAAGAAAGAAGTAAGAAAGATGTAAGAGAGAAAGAAGAAAAAAGTAAGAAAGAAGTAAGAAAGAAGTAAGAAAGAAGAAAAAAGAAGTAAGAAAGAAGTAAGAAAGAAGTAAGAAAGAAGTAAGGAAGAATGAAGTAAGAAAGAAGTAAGAAAGAAGTATGAAAGAAGTAAGAAAGAAGAAAGAAAGACGTAAGAAAGAAGTAAGAAAGAAGTAAGAATGAAGTAAGAAAGAAAGAAGAAAGGAGAAAGAAGTAAGAAAGAAGTAAGAAAGATGTAAGAAAGAAGTAAGAAGGAATGAAGAAAGAAGTAAGAAAGAAGTAAGAAAGAAGTAAGAAAGAAGTAAGAAAGAAGTAAGAAAGAAGTTAGAAAGAAGTAAGAAAGAATTAAGAAAGAAGTAAGAAAGAAGTAAGAAAGAAGAAAGAAGTAAGAAAGAAGTAAGAAAGAAGTAAGAAAGAAGTAAGAAAGAAGTAAGAAAGAAGTAAGAAAGAAGTATGAAAGAAGTAAGAAAGAAGAAAGAAAGAAGTAAGAAAGAAGAAAAAAGAAGTTAGAAGGAAGTAAGAAAGAAGTAAGAAAGAGGTTAGAAAGAAGTAATAAAGAAGTAAGAAAGAAAGAAGTAAGAAAGAAGAAAGAAAGAAAGAATCAAGAAGTAAGAAAGAAGTAAGAAAGAAGTAAGAAAGAAGTAAGAAAGAAGTAAGAAAGAAGTAAGAAGGAATGAAGAATGAAGTAAGAAAGAAGTAAGAAAGAAGAAAGGAAGAAGTAAGAAAGAAGAAAGAAAGAAGTAAGCAAGAAGTAAGAAAGAAGTAAGAAAGAACTTAGAAAGAAGTAAGAAACAAGTAAGAAAGAAGTGAGAAAGAAAGAAGAAAGAAGTAAGAAAGAAGTAAGAAAGAAGTAAGAAAGAAGTAAGAAAGAAGAAAAAAGAGGTTAGAAAGAAGTAAGAAAGAAGTATGAAAGAAGTAAGAAAGAAGAAAGAAAGAAGTAAGAAAGAAGTAAGAAAGAAGTAAAAAAGAAGTAAGAAAGAAGTAAGAAAGAAGTTTGAAAGAAGTTAGAAGGAATGAAGAAAGAAGTAAGAAAGAAGTAAGAAAGAATTAAGAAAGAAGTAAGAAAGAAGTAAGAAAGAAGTAAGAAAGAAGTAAGAAAGAAGTAAGAAAGAAGTAAGAAGGAATGAAGAAAGAAGTAAGAAAGATGTAAGAAAGAAAGTAGAAAGAAGTAAGGAAGAAGAAAGAAAGAAGTATGAAAGAAGCAAGAAAGAAGTAAGAAAGAAAGGAGTAAGAAAGAAGTAAGAAAGAAGTTAGAAAGAAGTAAGAAAGAAGTAAGAAAGAAGTTAGAAGAAGTAAGAAATAAGTAAGAAAGAAGTAAGAAAGAAGTAAGAAGAAGTAAGAAAGAAGTAAGAAAGAAAGAAGTAAGAAAGAAGTTAGAAGAAGTAAGAAATAAGTAAGAAAGAAGAAAGAAAGAAGTATGAAAGTAGTAAGAAAGAAGTAAGAAAGAAGTAAGAAAGAAAGAAGAAAGAAGTAAGGAAAAAGTAAGAAAGAAGAAAGAAAGAAGTAAGAAGGAATGTAGAAAGAAGTAAGAAAGAAGAAAGAAAGAAGTATGAAAGAAGTAAGAAAGAAGTAAGAAGGAATGAAGAAAGAAGTAAGAAAGAAGTAAGAAAGAAGTAAGAAAGAAGTAAGAAAGAAGTAAGAAAGAAGTAAGAAAGAAGTAAGAAGGAATGAAGAAAGAAGTAAGAAAGAAGAAAGAAAGAAGTATGAAAGAAGTAAGAAAGAAGTAAGAAGGAATGAAGAAAGAAGTAAGAAAGAAGAAAGAAAGAAGTATGAAAGAAGTAAGAAAGAAGTAAGAAGGAATGAAGAAAGAAGTAAGAAAGAAGTAAGAAAGAAGTAAGTAAGAAGTAAGAAAGAAGTAAGCAAGAAGAAAGAAGTAAGAAAGAAGTAAGAAAGA
Organism: Columba livia; assembly: GCF_036013475.1. Taxonomy (NCBI): domain Eukaryota; kingdom Metazoa; phylum Chordata; class Aves; order Columbiformes; family Columbidae; genus Columba; species Columba livia. The sequence continues at coordinate 964,682 of NW_027043032.1, forward strand.
AGTAAGAAAGAAGAAAGAAAGAAGTAAGAAAGAAGTATGAAAGAAGTAAGAAAGAAGAAAGAAAGAAGTAAGAAAGAAGTAAGAAAGAAGTAAGAAAGAAGAAAGAAAGAAGTAAGAAAGAAGTATGAAAGAAGTAAGAAAGATGAAAGAAAGAAGTAAGAAAGAAGTAAGAAAGAAGTAAGACAGAAGTAAGAAAGAAGTAAGAAAGAAGTAAGAAAGAAGAAAAAAGAAGTTAGAAAGAAGTAAGAAAGAAGTAAGAAATAAGAAAGAAAGAAGAAAGAAAGAAAGAAGAAAGGAATAAGAAAGAAGTAAGAAAGAAGTAAGAAAGAAGAAAGAAAGAAGTAAGAAAGAAGTAAGAAGGAATGAAGAAAGAAGTAAGAAAGAAGTAAGAAAGAAGAAAGAAAGAAGTAAGAAAGGAGTAAGAAAGAAGTAAGAAAGATGTAAGAGAGAAAGAAGAAAAAAGTAAGAAAGAAGTAAGAAAGAAGTAAGAAAAAAGAAAAAAGAAGTAAGAAAGAAGTAAGAAAGAAGTAAGAAAGAAGTAAGGAAGAATGAAGTAAGAAAGAAGTAAGAAAGAAGTATGAAAGAAGTAAGAAAGAAGAAAGAAAGACGTAAGAAAGAAGTAAGAAAGAAGTAAGAATGAAGTAAGAAAGAAAGAAGAAAGGAGAAAGAAGTAAGAAAGAAGTAAGAAAGATGTAAGAAAGAAGTAAGAAGGAATGAAGAAAGAAGTAAGAAAGAAGTAAGAAAGAAGTAAGAAAGAAGTAAGAAAGAAGTAAGAAAGAAGTTAGAAAGAAGTAAGAAAGAATTAAGAAAGAAGTAAGAAAGAAGTAAGAAAGAAGAAAGAAGTAAGAAAGAAGTAAGAAAGAAGTAAGAAAGAAGTAAGAAAGAAGTAAGAAAGAAGAAAGAAAGAAGTAAGAAAGAAGAAAAAAGAAGTTAGAAGGAAGTAAGAAAGAAGTAAGAAAGAGGTTAGAAAGAAGTAATAAAGAAGTAAGAAAGAAGTAAGAAAGAAAGAAGTAAGAAAGAAGAAAGAAAGAAAGAATCAAGAAGTAAGAAAGAAGTAAGAAAGAAGTAAGAAAGAAGTAAGAAAGAAGTAAGAAAGAAGTAAGAAGGAATGAAGAAAGAAGTAAGAAAGAAGTAAGAAAGAAGAAAGGAAGAAGTAAGAAAGAAGAAAGAAAGAAGTAAGCAAGAAGTAAGAAAGAAGTAAGAAAGAAGTAAGAAAGAAGTAAGAAAGAAGTAAGAAAGAAGTAAGAAATAAGTAAGAAAGAAGAAAAAAGAAGTTAGAAAGAAGTAAGAAAGAAGTAAGAAAGAAGTAAGAAAGAAGTAAGAAAGAAGTAAGAAAGAAAGAAGAAAGAAGTAAGAAAGAAGTAAGAAAAAGTATGAAAGAAGTAAGAAAGAAGAAAGAAAGAAGTAAGAAAAAAGTAAGAAAGAAGTAAGAAAGAAAGAAGAAAGAAAGAAGAAAGAAGAAAGAAAGAAGTAGGAAATAAGTAAGAAAGAAGAAAGAAAGAAGTAATAAAGAATTAAGAAGGAATGAAGAAAGAAGTAAGAAAGAAGAAAGAACGAAGTAAGAAAGAAGTAAGAAAGAAGTAAGAAAGAAGTAAGAAAGAAAGTAGAAAGAAGTAAGAAATTAGTAAGAAAGAAGTATGAAAGAAGTAAGAAAGAAGAAAGAAAGAAATAATAAAGAAGTAAGAAACAAGTAAGAAAGAAGTAAGAAAGAAAGAAGAAAGAAGAAAGAAAGAAGTAAGAAAGAAGTAAGAAAGAAGTAAGAAGGAATGAAGAAAGTAGTAAGAAAGAAGTAAGAAAGAAGTAAGAAAGAAAGAAGAAAGAAGTAAGAAAGAAGTAAGAAAGAAGTAAGAAAGAATTAAGAAAGAAGTAAGAAAGAAGAAAGAAAGATGTAAGAAAGAAGAAAGAAAGAAGTAAGAAATAAGTAAGAAAGAAGTAAGAAAGAAGTAAGAAAGAAAGAAGAAAGAAGTAAGAAAGAAGAAAAAAGAAGTTAGAAAGAAGTAAGAAAGAAGAAAAAAGAAGTTAGAAAGAAGTAAGAAAGAAGTAAGAAAGAAGTAAGAAAGAAGTAAGAAAGAAGTAAGAAGGAATGAAGAAAGAAGTAAGAAAGAAAAAGAAAGAAGTAAGAAAGAAGTAAGAAAGAAGTAATAAAGAAGTAATAAAGAAGTAAGAAAGAAAGAAGAAAGAAGTAATAAAGAAGTAAGAAAGAACAAAGAAAGAATTAAGAAAGAAGTTAGAAAGAAGTAAGAAAGAAAGACGTAAGAAAGAAGGAAGAAGAAAGAAAGAAGTAAGAAAGAAGTAAGAAAGAAGAAAGAAAGAAGTAAGAAAGAAGAAAGAAAGAAGTAAGAAAGAAGAAAGAAAGAAGTAAGAAAGAAGAAAGAAAGAAGTAAGAAAGAAGCAAGAAAGATGTAAGAAAGGAGTAAGAAAGAAAGAAGAAAGAAGTAAGAAAGAAAGAAGAAAGAAGTAAGAAAGAAGTAAGAAAGAAGTAAGAAAGAATTAAGAAAGAAAGAAGTAAGAAAGAAAAAAGAAAGAAGTAAGAAAGAAGTAAGAAAGAAGTATGAAAGAAGTAAGAAATAAGTAAGAAAGAAGTAAGAAAGAAGTAAGAAAGAAGTATGAAAGAAGTAAGAAAGAAGAAAGAAAGAAGTAAGAAATAAGTAAGAAAGAAGTAAGAAGGAATGAAGAAAGAAGTAAGAAAGAAGAAAGAAAGAAGTAAGAAAGAAGTAAGAAAGAAAGAAGTAAGAAAGAAGTAAGAAAGAAGTAAGAAAGTAGAAAAAAGAAGTTAGAAAGAAGTAAGAAAGAAGTAAGAAAGAAGTAAGAAAGAAGAAAGAAAGAAGAAAGAAAGAAAGAAGAAAGAAGTAAGATAGAAGTAAGAGAGAAGTAAGAAAGAAGTAAGAAAGATGTAAGAAAGAAGTAAGAAAGAAGTAAGAAGGAATGAAGAAAGAAATAAGAAAGAAGTAAGAAAGAAGAAAGAAAGAAGTAAGAAAGAAGAAAGAAAGAAGTAAGAAACAAGTAAGAAAGAAGTAAGAAAGAAAGAAGAAAGAAGAAAGAAAGAAGTAAGAAAGAAGTAAGAAAGAAGTAAGAAAGAAAGAAGAAAGAAGTAAGAAATAAGTAAGAAAGAAGAAAAAAGAAGTTAGAAAGAAGTAAGAAAGAAGTAAGAAAGAAGTAAGAAAGAAAGAAGAAAGAAGTAAGAAAGAAGTAAGAAAAAGTATGAAAGAAGTAAGAAAGAAGAAAGAAAGAAGTAAGAAAGAAGTAAGAAAGAAGTAAGAAAGAATTACGAAAGAAGTAAGAAAGAAGTAAGAAAGAAAGAAGTAAGAAAGAAGTAAGAAAGAAGAAAGAAAGAAGTAAAAAGAAGAAAGAAAGAAGTAAGAAAGAAGAAAGAAAGAAGTAAGAAAGAAGTAAGAAAGAAGTAAGAAAGAAAGAAAAAAGAAGTAAGAAACAAGTAAGAAAGAAGTAAGAAAGAAGTAAGAAAGAAAGAAGAAAGAAGTAAGAAATAAGTAAGAAAGAAGAAAAAAGAAGTTAGAAAGAAGTAAGAAAGAAGTAAGAAAGAAGTAAGAAAGAAGTAAGAAAGAAAGAAGAAAGAAGTAAGAAAGAAGTACGAAAAAGTATGAAAGAAGTAAGAAAGAAGAAAGAAAGAAGTAAGAAAGAAGTAAGAAAGAAGTAAGAAAGAATGAAGAAAGAAGTAAGAAACAAGTAAGAAAGAAGTAAGAAAGAAAGAAGAAAGAAGAAAGAAAGAAGTAAGAAAGAAGTAAGAAAGAAGTAAGAAAGAAAGAAGAAAGAAGTAAGAAATAAGTAAGAAAGAAGAAAAAAGAAGTTAGAAAGAAGTAAGAAAGAAGTAAGAAAGAAGTAAGAAAGAAGTAAGAAAGAAAGAAGAAAGAAGTAAGAAAGAAGTAAGAAAAAGTATGAAAGAAGTAAGAAAGAAGAAAGAAAGAAGTAAGAAAGAAGTAAGAAAGAAGTAAGAAAGAATGAAGAAAGAAGTAAGAAACAAGTAAGAAAGAAGTAAGAAAGAAAGAAGAAAGAAGAAAGAAAGAAGTAAGAAAGAAGTAAGAAAGAAGTAAGAAAGAAGTAAGAAGGAATGAAGAAAGTGGTAAGAAAGAAGTAAGAAAGAAGTAAGAAAGAAAGAAGAAAGAAGTAAGAAAGAAGTAAGAAAGAAGTAAGAAGGAATGAAGAAAGTGGTAAGAAAGAAGTAAGAAAGAAGAAAGAAGTAAGAAAGAAGTAAGAAAGAAGTAAGAAAGAAGTAAGAAAGAAGAAAGAAAGAAGTAAGAAAGAAGAAAAAAGAAGTTAGAAGGAAGTAAGAAAGAAGTAAGAAAGAGGTTAGAAAGAAGTAATAAAGAAGTAAGAAAGAAGTAAGAAAGAAGAAAGAAGTAAGAAAGAAGTAAGAAAGAAGTATGAATGAAGTAAGAAAGAAGAAAGAAAGAAGTAAGAAAGAAGAAAAAAGAAGTTAGAAGGAAGTAAGAAAGAAGTAAGAAAGAGGTTAGAAAGAAGTAATAAAGAAGTAAGAAAGAAGTAAGAAAGAAAGAAGTAAGAAAGAAGAAAGAAAGAAAGAATCAAGAAGTAAGAAAGAAGTAAGAAAGAAGTAAGAAAGAAGTAAGAAAGAAGTAAGAAAGAAGTAAGAAGGAATGAAGAAAGAAGTAAGAAAGAAGTAAGAAAGAAGAAAGGAAGAAGTAAGAAAGAAGAAAGAAAGAAGTAAGCAAGAAGTAAGAAAGAAGTAAGAAAGAACTTAGAAAGAAGTAAGAAAGAAGTAAGAAAGAAGTGAGAAAGAAAGAAGAAAGAAGTAAGAAAGAAGTAAGAAAGAAGTAAGAAAGAAGAAAAAAGAGGTTAGAAAGAAGTAAGAAAGAAGTATGAAAGAAGTAAGAAAGAAGAAAGAAAGAAGTAAGAAAGAAGTAAGAAAGAAGTAAAAAAGAAGTAAGAAAGAAGTAAGAAAGAAGTTTGAAAGAAGTTAGAAGGAATGAAGAAAGAAGTAAGAAAGAAGTAAGAAAGAATTAAGAAAGAAGTAAGAAAGAAGTAAGAAAGAAGTAAGAAAGAAGTAAGAAAGAAGTAAGAAGGAATGAAGAAAGAAGTAAGAAAGATGTAAGAAAGAAAGGAGAAAGAAGTAAGGAAGAAGAAAGAAAGAAGTATGAAAGAAGCAAGAAAGAAGTAAGAAAGAAAGGAGTAAGAAAGAAGTAAGAAAGAAGTTAGAAAGAAGTAAGAAAGAAGTAAGAAAGAAGTTAGAAGAAGTAAGAAATAAGTTAGAAAGAAGTAAGAAAGAAGTAAGAAGAAGTAAGAAAGAAGTAAGAAAGAAAGAAGTAAGAAAGAAGTTAGAAGAAGTAAGAAATAAGTAAGAAAGAAGAAAGAAAGAAGTATGAAAGTAGTAAGAAAGAAGTAAGAAAGAAGTAAGAAAGAAGTAAGAAAGAAGTAAGAAAGAAGAAAAAAGAGGTTAGAAAGAAGTAAGAAGGAAAGTAGAAAGAAGTAAGAAAGAAGAAATAAAGAAGTATGAAAGAAGTAAGAAAGAAGTAAGAAGGAATGAAGAAAGAAGTAAGAAAGAAGTAAGAAAGAAGTAAGAAAGATGTAAGAAAGAAAAAAGAAATAAGTAAGGAAGAAGAAAGAAAGAAGTATGAAAGAAGTAAGAAAGAAGTAAGAAAGATAGAAGTAAGAAAGAAGTAAGAAAGAAGTTAGAAAGAATTAAGAAAGAAGTAAGAAAGAAGTTAGAAAGAAGTTACAAATAAGTAAGATGGAAGTAAGAAAGAAGTAAGAAAGAAGTAAGAAAGAAAGAAGTAAGAAAGAAGTAAGAAAGAAGAAAGAATGAAGTAAGAAAGAAGAAATAAAGAAGTAAGAAAGAAGTAAGAAAGAAGTAAGAAAGAAGTAAGAAAGAAAGAAGAAAGAAGTAAGAAATCAGTAAGAAAGAAGAGAGAAAGAAGTAAGAAGGAATGAAGAAAGAAGTAAGAAAGAAAAAGAAAGAAGTATGAAAGAAGTAAGAAAGAAGTAAGAAAGAAGAAAAAAGAAGTTAGAAAGAAGTAAGAAAGAAGTAAGAAAGAAGAATGTAAGAAGAAAGAAAGAACAGAACAAAGAAGTAAGAAAGAAGTAAGAAAGAAGTAAGAAAGAAGTAAGAAAGAAGTAAGAAAGAAGTAAGAAAGAAGTAAGAAAGAAGTAAGGAAGAAGTAAGAAAGAAGTAAGAAAGAAGAAAGAAGTAAGAAAGAAGTAAGAAAGAAGTATGAATGAAGTAAGAAAGAAGAAAGAAAGAAGTAAGAAAGAAGAAAAAAGAAGTTAGAAGGAAGTAAGAAAGAAGTAAGAAAGAGGTTAGAAAGAAGTAATAAAGAAGTAAGAAAGAAGTAAGAAAGAAAGAAGTAAGAAAGAAGTAAGAAAGAAGTAAGAAGGAATGAAGAAAGAAGTAAGAAAGAAGTAAGAAAGAAGAAAGGAAGAAGTAAGAAAGAAGAAAGAAAGAAGTAAGCAAGAAGTAAGAAAGTAGTAAGAAAGAACTTAGAAAGAAGTAAGAAAGAAGTAAGAAAGAAGTGAGAAAGAAAGAAGAAAGAAGTAAGAAAGAAGTAAGAAAGAAGTAAGAACGAAGAAAAAAGAGGTTAGAAAGAAGTAAGAAAGAAGTATGAAAGAAGTAAGAAAGAAGAAAGAAAGAAGTAAGAAAGAAGTAAGAAAGAAGTAAAAAAGAAGTAAGAAAGAAGTAAGAAAGAAGTTTGAAAGAAGTTAGAAGGAATGAAGAAAGAAGTAAGAAAGAAGTAAGAAAGAATTAAGAAAGAAGTAAGAAAGAAGTAAGAAAGAAGTAAGAAAGAAGTAAGAAAGAAGTAAGAAGGAATGAAGAAAGAAGTAAGAATGATGTAAGAAAGAAAGGAGAAAGAAGTAAGGAAGAAGAAAGAAAGAAGTATGAAAGAAGCAAGAAAGAAGTAAGAAAGAAAGGAGTAAGAAAGAAGTAAGAAAGAAGTTAGAAAGAAGTAAGAAAGAAGTAAGAAAGAAGTTAGAAGAAGTAAGAAATAAGTAAGAAAGAAGTAAGAAAGAAGTAAGAAGAAGTAAGAAAGAAGTAAGAAATAAAGAAGTAAGAAAGAAGTTAGAAGAAGTAAGAAATAAGTAAGAAAGAAGAAAGAAAGAAGTATGAAAGTAGTAAGAAAGAAGTAAGAAAGAAGTAAGAAAGAAGAAAGAAGTAAGAAAGAAGTAAGAAAGAAGAAAGAAAGAAGTAAGAAGGAATGTAGAAAGAAGTAAGAAAGAAGAAAGAAAGAAGTATGAAAGAAGTAAGAAAGAAGTAAGAAGGAATGAAGAAAGAAGTAAGAAAGAAGTAAGAAAGAAGTAAGAAAGATGTAAGAAAGAAAAAAGAAATAAGTAAGGAAGAAGAAAGAAAGAAGTATGAAAGAAGTAAGAAAGAAGTAAGAAAGAAAGAAGTAAGAAAGAAGTAAGAAAGAAGTTAGAAAGAATTAAGAAAGAATTAAGAAAGAAGTTAGAAAGAAGTTACAAATAAGTAAGATGGAAGTAAGAAAGAAGTAAGAAAGAAGTAAGAAAGAAAGAAGTAAGGAAGAAGTAAGAAAGAAGAAAGAATGAAGTAAGAAAGAAGAAATAAAGAAGTAAGAAAGAAGTAAGAAAGAAGTAAGAAAGAAGTACGAAAGAAAGAAGAAAGAAGTAAGAAATTAGTAAGAAAGAAGAAAGAAAGAAGTAAGAAGGAATGAAGAAAGAAGTAAGAAAGAAAAAGAAAGAAGTATGAAAGAAGTAAGAAAGAAGTAAGAAAGAAGAAAAAAGAAGTTAGAAAGAAGTAAGAAAGAAGTAAGAAAGAAGAATGTAAGAAGAAAGAAAGAACAGAACAAAGAAGTAAGAAAGAAGTAAGAAAGAAGTAAGGAAGAAGTAAGAAAGAAGTAAGAAAGAAGTTAGAAAGAAGTTACAAATAAGTATGAAAGAAGTAAGAAAGAAGTAAGAAAGAAGTAAGAAAGAAAGAAGTAAGAAAGAAGTAAGAAAGAAGTAGGAAAGAAGAATGAAAGAAGTAAGGAAGAAGTAAGAAAGAAGTAAGAAGGAATGAACAAAGAAGTAAGAAAGAAGTAAGAAAGAAGTAAGAAAGAAAGAAGAAAGAAGTAAGAAAGAAGTAAGAAAGAAGTAAGAAAGAAGAAAGAAAGAAGTAAGAAAGAAGAAAGAAAGAAGTAAGAAAGGAGTAAGAAAGAAGTAAGAAAGATGTAAGAGAGAAAGAAGAAAAAAGTAAGAAAGAAGTAAGAAAGAAGTAAGAAAGAAGAAAAAAGAAGTAAGAAAGAGGTAAGAAAGAAGTAAGAAAGAAGTAAGAAAGAAGTAAGGAAGAATGAAGTAAGAAAGAAGTAAGAAAGAAGTATGAAAGAAGTAAGAAAGAAGAAAGAAAGACGTAAGAAAGAAGTAAGAAAGAAGTAAGAATGAAGTAAGAAAGAAAGAAGAAAGGAGAAAGAAGTAAGAAAGAAGTAAGAAAGATGTAAGAAAGAAGTAAGAAGGAATGAAGAAAGAAGTAAGAAAGAAGTAAGAAAGAAGTAAGAAAGAAGTAAGAAAGAAGTTAGAAAGAAGTAAGAAAGAAGTAAGAAAGAAGTAAGAAAGAAGTAAGAAAGAAGAAAGAAGTAAGAAAGAAGTAAGAAAGAAGTAAGAAAGAAGAAAGAAAGAAGTAAGAAAGAAGTATGAAAGAAGTAAGAAAGAAGAAAGAAAGAAGTAAGAAAGAAGTAAGAAAGAAGTAAGAAAGAAGAAAGAAAGAAGTAAGAAAGAAGTATGAAAGAAGTAAGAAAGAAGTAAGAAAGAAGTAAGAAAGAAGAAAGAAAGAAGTAAAAAGAAGAAAGAAAGAAGTAAGAAAGAAGTAAGAAAGAAGAAAAAAGAAGTTAGAAAGAAGTAAGAAAGAAGTAAGAAATAAGAAAGAAAGAAGAAAGAAAGAAAGAAGAAAGGAGTAAGAAAGAAGTAAGAAAGAAGTAAGAAAGAAGAAAGAAAGAAGTAAGAAGGAGTAAGAAGGAATGAAGAAAGAAGTAAGAAAGAAGTAAGAAAGAAGAAAGGAAGAAGTAAGAAAGGAGTAAGAAAGAAGTAAGAAAGATGTAAGAGAGAAAGAAGAAAAAAGTAAGAAAGAAGTAAGAAGAAGTAAGAAAGAAGAAAATGAAGTAGAAGAAGTAAGAAAGAAGTAAGAAAGAAGTAAGAAAGAAGTAAGGAAGAATGAGTAAGAAGAAGTAAGAAAGAAGTATGAAAGAAGTAAGAAAGAAGTAACAAGAAAGACGTAAGAAAGAAGTAAGAAAGAAGTAAGAAATGAAGTAGAAAGAAAGAAGAAAGGAGAAAGAAGTAAGAAAGAAGTAGTAAGAAAGATGTAAGAAAGAAGTAAGAAGGAATGAAGAAAGAAGAAAGAAAGAAGTAAGAAAGAAGTAAGAAAGAAGTAAGAAAGAAGTAAGAAAGAAGTTAGAAAGAAGTAAGAAAGAATTAAGAAAGAAGTAAGAAAGAAGTAAGAAAGAAGAAAGAAGTAAGAAAGAAGTAAGAAAGAAGTAAGAAAGAAGTAAGAAAGAAGTAAGAAAGAAGTATGAAAGAAGTAAGAAAGAAGAAAGAAAGAAGTAAGAAAGAAGAAAAAAGAAGTTAGAAGGAAGTAAGAAAGAAGTAAGAAAGAGGTTAGAAAGAAGTAATAAAGAAGTAAGAAAGAAAGAAGTAAGAAAGAAGAAAGAAAGAAAGAATCAAGAAGTAAGAAAGAAGTAAGAAAGAAGTAAGAAAGAAGTAAGAAAGAAGTAAGAAAGAAGTAAGAAGGAATGAAGAAAGAAGTAAGAAAGAAGTAAGAAAGAAGAAAGGAAGAAGTAAGAAAGAAGAAAGAAAGAAGTAAGCAAGAAGTAAGAAAGAAGTAAGAAAGAACTTAGAAAGAAGTAAGAAAGAAGTAAGAAAGAAGTGAGAAAGAAAGAAGAAAGAAGTAAGAAAGAAGTAAGAAAGAAGTAAGAAAGAAGTAAGAAAGAAGTAAGAAAGAAGAAAAAAGAGGTTAGAAAGAAGTAAGAAAGAAGTATGAAAGAAGTAAGAAAGAAGAAAGAAAGAAGTAAGAAAGAAGTAAGAAAGAAGTAAAAAAGAAGTAAGAAAGAAGTAAGAAAGAAGTTTGAAAGAAGTTAGAAGGAATGAAGAAAGAAGTAAGAAAGAAGTAAGAAAGAATTGAGAAAGAAGTAAGAAAGAAGTAAGAAAGAAGAAAGAAAGAAGTAAAAAGAAGAAAGAAAGAAGTAAGAAAGAAGAAAGAAAGAAGTAAGAAAGAAGTAAGAAAGAAGTAAGAAAGAAAAAAGAAGTAAGAAACAAGTAAGAAAGAAGTAAGAAAGAAGTAAGAAAGAAAGAAGAAAGAAGTAAGAAATAAGTAAGAAAGAAGAAAAAAGAAGTTAGAAAGAAGTAAGAAAGAAGTAAGAAAGAAGTAAGAAAGAAGTAAGAAAGAAAGAAGAAAGAAGTAAGAAAGAAGTACGAAAAAGTATGAAAGAAGTAAGAAAGAAGAAAGAAAGAAGTAAGAAAGAAGTAAGAAAGAAGTAAGAAAGAATGAAGAAAGAAGTAAGAAACAAGTAAGAAAGAAGTAAGAAAGAAAGAAGAAAGAAGAAAGAAAGAAGTAAGAAAGAAGTAAGAAAGAAGTAAGAAAGAAAGAAGAAAGAAGTAAGAAATAAGTAAGAAAGAAGAAAAAAGAAGTTAGAAAGAAGTAAGAAAGAAGTAAGAAAGAAGTAAGAAAGAAGTAAGAAAGAAAGAAGAAAGAAGTAAGAAAGAAGTAAGAAAAAGTATGAAAGAAGTAAGAAAGAAGAAAGAAAGAAGTAAGAAAGAAGTAAGAAAGAAGTAAGAAAGAATGAAGAAAGAAGTAAGAAACAAGTAAGAAAGAAGTAAGAAAGAAAGAAGAAAGAAGAAAGAAAGAAGTAAGAAAGAAGTAAGAAAGAAGTAAGAAAGAAGTAAGAAGGAATGAAGAAAGTGGTAAGAAAGAAGTAAGAAAGAAGTAAGAAAGAAAGAAGAAAGAAGTAAGAAAGAAGTAAGAAAGAAGTAAGAAGGAATGAAGAAAGTGGTAAGAAAGAAGTAAGAAAGAAGTAAGAAAGAAAGAAGAAAGAAGTAAGAAAGAAGTAAGAAAGAAGTAAGAAAGAATTAGAAAGAAGTAAGAAAGAAAGAAGTAAGAAAGAAGAAAGAAAGAAGTAAGAAAGAAGAAAGAAAGAAGTAAGAAAGAATTAAGAAAGAAAGAAGTAAGAAAGAAGTAAGAAAGAAAGAAGAAAGAAGTAAGAAAGAAGTAAGAAAGAAGAAAGAAAGAAGTAAGAAAGAAGAAAGAAAGAAGTAAGAAAGAAGTAAGAAAGAAGTAAGAAAGAAAGAAGAAAGAAGTAAGAAAGAAGTAAGAAAGAAGTAAGAAAGAAGTAAGAAAGAAGAAAAAAGAAGTTAGAAAGAAGTAAGAAAGAAGTAAGAATGAAGTAAGAAAAAGTAAGAAAGAAGTAGGAAAGAAGTAAAAAAGAAGTATGAAAGAAGTAAGAAAGAAGAAAGAAAGCAGTAAGAAAGAAGTAAGAAAGAAGTAAGAAAGAAGTAAAAAAGAAGTAAGAAGGAATGAAGAAAGAAGTAAGAAAGAAGAAAGAAAGAAGTAAGAAAGAAGTAAGAAAGAAGTAATAAAGAAGTAATAAAGAAGTAAGAAAGAAAGAAGAAAGAAGTAATAAAGAAGTAAGAAGGAAGTAAGAAAGAATTACGAAAGAAGTAAGAAAGAAGTAAGAAAGAAAGAAGTAAGAAAGAAGTAAGAAAGAAGAAAGAAAGAAGTAAGAAAGAAGTAAGAAAGAAGTACGAAAGAAAGAAGAAAGAAGTAAGAAATTAGTAAGAAAGAAGAAAGAAAGAAGTAAGAAGGAATGAAGAAAGAAGTAAGAAAGAAAAAGAAAGAAGTATGAAAGAAGTAAGAAAGAAGTAAGAAAGAAGAAAAAAGAAGTTAGAAAGAAGTAAGAAAGAAGTAAGAAAGAAGAATGTAAGAAGAAAGAAAGAACAGAACAAAGAAGTAAGAAAGAAGTAAGAAAGAAGTAAGAAAGAAGTAAGAAAGAAGTAAGAAAGAAGTAAGAAAGAAGTAAGGAAGAAGTAAGAAAGAAGTAAGAAAGAAGTTAGAAAGAAGTTACAAATAAGTATGAAAGAAGTAAGAAAGAAGTAAGAAAGAAGTAAGAAAGAAAGAAGTAAGAAAGAAGTAAGAAAGAAGTAGGAAAGAAGAATGAAAGAAGTAAGCAAGAAGTAAGAAAGAAGTAAGAAGGAATGAACAAAGAAGTAAGAAAGAAGTAAGAAAGAAGTAAGAAAGAAAGAAGAAAGAAGTAAGAAAGAAGTAAGAAAGAAGTAAGAAAGAAGAAAGAAAGAAGTAAGAAAGAAGAAAGAAAGAAGTAAGAAAGGAGTAAGAAAGAAGTAAGAAAGATGTAAGAGAGAAAGAAGAAAAAAGTAAGAAAGAAGTAAGAAAGAAGTAAGAAAGAAGAAAAAAGAAGTAAGAAAGAGGTAAGAAAGAAGTAAGAAAGAAGTAAGAAAGAAGTAAGGAAGAATGAAGTAAGAAAGAAGTAAGAAAGAAGTATGAAAGAAGTAAGAAAGAAGAAAGAAAGACGTAAGAAAGAAGTAAGAAAGAAGTAAGAATGAAGTAAGAAAGAAAGAAGAAAGGAGAAAGAAGTAAGAAAGAAGTAAGAAAGATGTAAGAAAGAAGTAAGAAGGAATGAAGAAAGAAGTAAGAAAGAAGTAAGAAAGAAGTAAGAAAGAAGTTAGAAAGAAGTAAGAAAGAAGTAAGAAAGAAGTAAGAAAGAAGTAAGAAAGAAGAAAGAAGTAAGAAAAAAGTAAGAATGAAGTAAGAAAGAAGAAAGAAAGAAGTAAGAAAGAAGTATGAAAGAAGTAAGAAAGAAGAAAGAAAGAAGTAAGAAAGAAGTAAGAAAGAAGTAAGAAAGAAGAAAGAAAGAATAAGAAAGAAGTATGAAAGAAGTAAGAAAGATGAAAGAAAGAAGTAAGAAAGAAGTAAGAAAGAAGTAAGAAAGAAGTAAGAAAGAAGTAAGAAAGAAGTAAGAAAGAAGAAAAAAGAAGTTAGAAATAAGTAAGAAAGAAGTAAGAAATAAGAAAGAAAGAAGAAAGAAAGAAAGAAGAAAGGAGTAAGAAAGAAGTAAGAAAGAAGTAAGAAAGAAGAAAGAAAGAAGTAAGAAAGAAGTAAGAAGGAATGAAGAAAGAAGTAAGAAAGAAGTAAGAAAGAAGAAAGGAAGAAGTAAGAAAGGAGTAAGAAAGAAGTAAGAAAGATGTAAGAGAGAAAGAAGAAAAAAGTAAGAAAGAAGTAAGAAAGAAGTAAGAAAGAAGAAAAAAGAAGTAAGAAAGAAGTAAGAAAGAAGTAAGAAAGAAGTAAGAAAGAAGTAAGGAAGAATGAAGTAAGAAAGAAGTAAGAAAGAAGTATGAAAGAAGTAAGAAAGAAGAAAGAAAGACGTAAGAAAGAAGTAAGAAAGAAGAAAAAAGAAGTAAGAAAGAAAGAAGAAAGGAGAAAGAAGTAAGAAAGAAGTAAGAAAGATGTAAGAAAGAAGTAAGAAGGAATGAAGAAAGAAGTAAGAAAGAAGTAAGAAAGAAGTAAGAAAGAAGTAAGAAAGAAGTAAGAAAGAAGTTAGAAAGAAGTAAGAAAGAATTAAGAAAGAAGTAAGAAAGAAGTAAGAAAGAAGAAAGAAGTAAGAAAGAAGTAAGAAAGAAGTAAGAAAGAAGTAAGAAAGAAGTAAGAAAGAAGTATGAAAGAAGTAAGAAAGAAGAAGGAAAGAAGTAAGAAAGAAGAAAAAAGAAGTTAGAAGGAAGTAAGAAAGAAGTAAGAAAGAGGTTAGAAAGAAGTAATAAAGAAGAAAGAAAGAAAGAATCAAGAAGTAAGAAAGAAGTAAGAAAGAAGTAAGAAAGAAGTAAGAAAGAAGTAAGAAAGAAGTAAGAAAGAAGTAAGAAAGAAGTAAGAAAGAATGAAGAAAGAAGTAAGAAACAAGTAAGAAAGAAGTAAGAAAGAAGTAAGAAAGAACTTAGAAAGAAGTAAGAAAGAAGTAAGAAAGAAGTGAGAAAGAAAGAAGAAAGAAGTAAGAAAGAAGTAAGAAAGAAGTAAGAAAGAAGTAAGAAAGAAGAAAAAAGAGGTTAGAAAGAAGTAAGAAAGAAGTATGAAAGAAGTAAGAAAGAAGAAAGAAAGAAGTAAGAAAGAAGTAAGAAAGAAGTAAAAAAGAAGTAAGAAAGAAGTAAGAAAGAAGTTTGAAAGAAGTTAGAAGGAATGAAGAAAGAAGTAAGAAAGAAGTAAGAAAGAATTGAGAAAGAAGTAAGAAAGAAGTAAGAAAGAAGAAAGAAAGAAGTAAAAAGAAGAAAGAAAGAAGTAAGAAAGAAGAAAGAAAGAAGTAAGAAAGAAGTAAGAAAGAAGTAAGAAAGAAAAAAGAAGTAAGAAACAAGTAAGAAAGAAGTAAGAAAGAAGTAAGAAAGAAAGAAGAAAGAAGTAAGAAATAAGTAAGAAAGAAGAAAAAAGAAGTTAGAAAGAAGTAAGAAAGAAGTAAGAAAGAAGTAAGAAAGAAGTAAGAAAGAAAGAAGAAAGAAGTAAGAAAGAAGTACGTAAAGTATGAAAGAAGTAAGAAAGAAGAAAGAAAGAAGTAAGAAAGAAGTAAGAAAGAAGTAAGAAAGAATGAAGAAAGAAGTAAGAAACAAGTAAGAAAGAAGTAAGAAAGAAAGAAGAAAGAAGAAAGAAAGAAGTAAGAAAGAAGTAAGAAAGAAGTAAGAAAGAAAGAAGAAAGAAGTAAGAAATAAGTAAGAAAGAAGAAAAAAGAAGTTAGAAAGAAGTAAGAAAGAAGTAAGAAAGAAGTAAGAAAGAAGTAAGAAAGAAAGAAGAAAGAAGTAAGAAAGAACTAAGAAAAAGTATGAAAGAAGTAAGAAAGAAGAAAGAAAGAAGTAAGAAAGAAGTAAGAAAGAAGTAAGAAAGAATGAAGAAAGAAGTAAGAAACAAGTAAGAAAGAAGTAAGAAAGAAAGAAGAAAGAAGAAAGAAAGAAGTAAGAAAGAAGTAAGAAAGAAGTAAGAAAGAAGTAAGAAGGAATGAAGAAAGTGGTAAGAAAGAAGTAAGAAAGAAGTAAGAAAGAAAGAAGAAAGAAGTAAGAAAGAAGTAAGAAAGAAGTAAGAAGGAATGAAGAAAGTGGTAAGAAAGAAGTAAGAAAGAAGTAAGAAAGAAAGAAGAAAGAAGTAAGAAAGAAGTAAGAAAGAAGTAAGAAAGAATTAGAAAGAAGTAAGAAAGAAAGAAGTAAGAAAGAAGAAAGAAAGAAGTAAGAAAGAAGAAAGAAAGAAGTAAGAAAGAATTAAGAAAGAAAGAAGTAAGGAAGAAGTAAGAAAGAAAGAAGAAAGAAGTAAGAAAGAAGTAAGAAAGAAGAAAGAAAGAAGTAAGAAAGAAGAAAGAAAGAAGTAAGAAAGAAGTAAGAAAGAAGTAAGAAAGAAAGAAGAAAGAAGTAAGAAAGAAGTAAGAAAGAAGTAAGAAAGAAGTAAGAAAGAAGAAAAAAGAAGTTAGAAAGAAGTAAGAAAGAAAGAAGAAAGAAGTAAGAAAGAAGTAAGAAAGAAGTAAGAAAGAAGAAAGAAAGAAGTAAGAAAGAAGAAACAAAGAAGTAAGAAAGGAGTAAGAAAGAAGTAAGAAAGATGTAAGAGAGAAAGAAGAAAAAAGTAAGAAAGAAGTAAGAAAGAAGTAAGAAAGAAGAAAAAAGAAGTAGGAAAGAAGTAAAAAAGAAGTATGAAAGAAGTAAGAAAGAAGAAAGAAAGCAGTAAGAAAGAAGTAAGAAAGAAGTAAGAAAGAAGTAAAAAAGAAGTAAGAAGGAATGAAGAAAGAAGTAAGAAAGAAGAAAGAAAGAAGTAAGAAAGAAGTAAGAAAGAAGTAATAAAGAAGTAATAAAGAAGTAAGAAAGAAAGAAGAAAGAAGTAATAAAGAAGTAAGAAGGAAGTAAGAAAGAATTACGAAAGAAGTAAGAAAGAAGTAAGAAAGAAAGAAGTAAGAAAGAAGTAAGAAAGAAGAAAGAAAGAAGTAAGAAAGAAGTAAGAAAGAAGTAAGAAAGAAGTAGGAAAGAAGAATGAAAGAAGTAAGCAAGAAGTAAGAAAGAAGTAAGAAGGAATGAATAAAGAAGTAAGAAAGAAGTAAGAAAGAAGTAAGAAAGAAAGAAGAAAGAAGTAAGAAAGAAGTAAGAAAGAAGTAAGAAAGAAGAAAGAAAGAAGTAAGAAAGAAGAAACAAAGAAGTAAGAAAGGAGTAAGAAAGAAGTAAGAAAGATGTAAGAGAGAAAGAAGAAAAAAGTAAGAAAGAAGTAAGAAAGAAGTAAGAAAGAAGAAAAAAGAAGTAAGAAAGAAGTAAGAAAGAAGTAAGAAAGAAGTAAGAAAGAAGTAATGAAGAATGAAGTAAGAAAGAAGTAAGAAAGAAGTATGAAAGAAGTAAGAAAGAAGAAAGAAAGACGTAAGAAAGAAGTAAGAAAGAAGTAAGAATGAAGTAAGAAAGAAGTAAGAAGGAATGAAGAAAGAAGTAAGAAAGAAGTAAGAAAGAAGTAAGAAAGAAGTAAGAAAGAAGTTAGAAAGAAGTAAGAAAGAATTAAGAAAGAAGTAAGAAAGAAGTAAGAAAGAAGAAAGAAGTAAGAAAGAAGTAAGAAAGAAGTAAGAAAGAAGTAAGAAAGAAGAAAGAAAGAAGTAAGAAAGAAGAAAAAAGAAGTTAGAAGGAAGTAATAAAGAAGTAAGAAAGAGGTTAGAAAGAAGTAATAAAGAAGTAAGAAAGAAGTAAGAAAGAAGAAAGAAGTAAGAAAGAAGTAAGAAAGAAGTATGAATGAAGTAAGAAAGAAGAAAGAAAGAAGAAAGAAAGAAAGAATCAAGAAGTAAGCAAGAAGTAAGAAAGAAGTAAGAAAGAACTTAGAAAGAAGTAAGAAAGAAGTAAGAAAGAAGTGAGAAAGAAAGAAGAAAGAAGTAAGAAAGAAGTAAGAAAGAAGTAAGAAAGAAGAAAAAAGAGGTTAGAAAGAAGTAAGAAAGAAGTATGAAAGAAGTAAGAAAGAAGAAAGAAAGAAGTAAGAAAGAAGTAAGAAAGAAGTAAAAAAGAAGTAAGAAAGAAGTAAGAAAGAAGTTTGAAAGAAGTTAGAAGGAATGAAGAAAGAAGTAAGAAAGAAGTAAGAAAGAATTAAGAAAGAAGTAAGAAAGAAGTAAGAAAGAAGTAAGAAAGAAGTAAGAAAGAAGTAAGAAAGAAGTAAGAAGGAATGAAGAAAGAAGTAAGAAAGATGTAAGAAAGAAAGGAGAAAGAAGTAAGGAAGAAGAAAGAAAGAAGTATGAAAGAAGCAAGAAAGAAGTAAGAAAGAAAGGAGTAAGAAAGAAGTAAGAAAGAAGTTAGAAAGAAGTAAGAAAGAAGTAAGAAAGAAGTTAGAAGAAGTAAGAAATAAGTAAGAAAGAAGTAAGAAAGAAGTAAGAAGAAGTAAGAAAGAAGTAAGAAAGAAAGAAGTAAGAAAGAAGTTAGAAGAAGTAAGAAATAAGTAAGAAAGAAGAAAGAAAGAAGTATGAAAGTAGTAAGAAAGAAGTAAGAAAGAAGTAAGAAAGAAGAAAGAAGTAAGAAAGAAGTAAGAAAGAAGAAAGAAAGAAGTAAGAAGGAATGTAGAAAGAAGTAAGAAAGAAGAAAGAAAGAAGTATGAAAGAAGTAAGAAAGAAGTAAGAAGGAATGAAGAAAGAAGTAAGAAAGAAGTAAGAAAGAAGTAAGAAAGATGTAAGAAAGAAAAAAGAAATAAGTAAGGAAGAAGAAAGAAAGAAGTATGAAAGAAGTAAGAAAGAAGTAAGAAAGAAAGAAGTAAGAAAGAAATAAGAAAGAAGTTAGAAAGAATTAAGAAAGAAGTAAGAAAGAAGTTAGAAAGAAGTTACAAATAAGTAAGATGGAAGTAAGAAAGAAGTAAGAAAGAAGTAAGAAAGAAAGAAGTAAGAAAGAAGTAAGAAAGAAGAAAGAATGAAGTAAGAAAGAAGAAATAAAGAAGTAAGAAAGAAGTAAGAAAGAAGTAAGAAAGAAGTAAGAAAGAAAGAAGAAAGAAGTAAGAAATTAGTAAGAAAGAAGAAAGAAAGAAGTAAGAAGGAATGAAGAAAGAAGTAAGAAAGAAAAAGAAAGAAGTATGAAAGAAGTAAGAAAGAAGTAAGAAAGAAGAAAAAAGAAGTTAGAAAGAAGTAAGAAAGAAGTAAGAAAGAAGAATGTAAGAAGAAAGAAAGAACAGAACAAAGAAGTAAGAAAGAAGTAAGAAAGAAGTAAGAAAGAAGTAAGAAAGAAGTAAGAAAGAAGTAAGAAAGAAGTAAGGAAGAAGTAAGAAAGAAGTAAGAAAGAAGTTAGAAAGAAGTTACAAATAAGTATGAAAGAAGTAAGAAAGAAGTAAGAAAGAAGTAAGAAAGAAAGAAGTAAGAAAGAAGTAAGAAAGAAGTAGGAAAGAAGAATGAAAGAAGTAAGCAAGAAGTAAGAAAGAAGTAAGAAGGAATGAATAAAGAAGTAAGAAAGAAGTAAGAAAGAAGTAAGAAAGAAAGAAGAAAGAAGTAAGAAAGAAGTAAGAAAGAAGTAAGAAAGAAGAAAGAAAGAAGTAAGAAAGAAGAAAGAAAGAAGTAAGAAAGGAGTAAGAAAGAAGTAAGAAAGATGTAAGAGAGAAAGAAGAAAAAAGTAAGAAAGAAGTAAGAAAGAAGTAAGAAAGAAGAAAAAAGAAGTAAGAAAGAAGTAAGAAAGAAGTAAGAAAGAAGTAAGAAAGAAGTAATGAAGAATGAAGTAAGAAAGAAGTAAGAAAGAAGTATGAAAGAAGTAAGAAAGAAGAAAGAAAGACGTAAGAAAGAAGTAAGAAAGAAGTAAGAATGAAGTAAGAAAGAAAGAAGAAAGGAGAAAGAAGTAAGAAAGAAGTAAGAAAGATGTAAGAAAGAAGTAAGAAGGAATGAAGAAAGAAGTAAGAAAGAAGTAAGAAAGAAGTAAGAAAGAAGTAAGAAAGAAGTTAGAAAGAAGTAAGAAAGAAGTAAGAAAGAAGTAAGAAAGAAGTAAGAAAGAAGAAAGAAGTAAGAAAGAAGTAAGAAAGAAGTAAGAAAGAAGAAAGAAAGAAGTAAGAAAGAAGTATGAAAGAAGTAAGAAAGAAGAAAGAAAGAAGTAAGAAAGAAGTAAGAAAGAAGTAAGAAAGAAGAAAGAAAGAAGTAAGAAAGAAGTATGAAAGAAGTAAGAAAGATGAAAGAAAGAAGTAAGAAAGAAGTAAGAAAGAAGTAAGAAAGAAGTAAGAAAGAAGTAAGAAAGAAGAAAAAAGAAGTTAGAAAGAAGTAAGAAAGAAGTAAGAAATAAGAAAGAAAGAAGAAAGAAAGAAAGAAGAAAGGAGTAAGAAAGAAGTAAGAAAGAAGCAAGAAAGAAGAAAGAAAGAAGTAAGAAAGAAGTAAGAAGGAATGAAGAAAGAAGTAAGAAAGAAGTAAGAAAGAAGAAAGGAAGAAGTAAGAAAGGAGTAAGAAAGAAGTAAGAAAGATGTAAGAGAGAAAGAAGAAAAAAGTAAGAAAGAAGTAAGAAAGAAGTAAGAAAGAAGAAAAAAGAAGTAAGAAAGAAGTAAGAAAGAAGTAAGAAAGAAGTAAGGAAGAATGAAGTAAGAAAGAAGTAAGAAAGAAGTATGAAAGAAGTAAGAAAGAAGAAAGAAAGACGTAAGAAAGAAGTAAGAAAGAAGTAAGAATGAAGTAAGAAAGAAAGAAGAAAGGAGAAAGAAGTAAGAAAGAAGTAAGAAAGATGTAAGAAAGAAGTAAGAAGGAATGAAGAAAGAAGTAAGAAAGAAGTAAGAAAGAAGTAAGAAAGAAGTAAGAAAGAAGTAAGAAAGAAGTTAGAAAGAAGTAAGAAAGAATTAAGAAAGAAGTAAGAAAGAAGTAAGAAAGAAGAAAGAAGTAAGAAAGAAGTAAGAAAGAAGTAAGAAAGAAGTAAGAAAGAAGTAAGAAAGAAGTAAGAAAGAAGTATGAAAGAAGTAAGAAAGAAGAAAGAAAGAAGTAAGAAAGAAGAAAAAAGAAGTTAGAAGGAAGTAAGAAAGAAGTAAGAAAGAGGTTAGAAAGAAGTAATAAAGAAGTAAGAAAGAAAGAAGTAAGAAAGAAGAAAGAAAGAAAGAATCAAGAAGTAAGAAAGAAGTAAGAAAGAAGTAAGAAAGAAGTAAGAAAGAAGTAAGAAAGAAGTAAGAAGGAATGAAGAATGAAGTAAGAAAGAAGTAAGAAAGAAGAAAGGAAGAAGTAAGAAAGAAGAAAGAAAGAAGTAAGCAAGAAGTAAGAAAGAAGTAAGAAAGAACTTAGAAAGAAGTAAGAAACAAGTAAGAAAGAAGTGAGAAAGAAAGAAGAAAGAAGTAAGAAAGAAGTAAGAAAGAAGTAAGAAAGAAGTAAGAAAGAAGAAAAAAGAGGTTAGAAAGAAGTAAGAAAGAAGTATGAAAGAAGTAAGAAAGAAGAAAGAAAGAAGTAAGAAAGAAGTAAGAAAGAAGTAAAAAAGAAGTAAGAAAGAAGTAAGAAAGAAGTTTGAAAGAAGTTAGAAGGAATGAAGAAAGAAGTAAGAAAGAAGTAAGAAAGAATTAAGAAAGAAGTAAGAAAGAAGTAAGAAAGAAGTAAGAAAGAAGTAAGAAAGAAGTAAGAAAGAAGTAAGAAGGAATGAAGAAAGAAGTAAGAAAGATGTAAGAAAGAAAGTAGAAAGAAGTAAGGAAGAAGAAAGAAAGAAGTATGAAAGAAGCAAGAAAGAAGTAAGAAAGAAAGGAGTAAGAAAGAAGTAAGAAAGAAGTTAGAAAGAAGTAAGAAAGAAGTAAGAAAGAAGTTAGAAGAAGTAAGAAATAAGTAAGAAAGAAGTAAGAAAGAAGTAAGAAGAAGTAAGAAAGAAGTAAGAAAGAAAGAAGTAAGAAAGAAGTTAGAAGAAGTAAGAAATAAGTAAGAAAGAAGAAAGAAAGAAGTATGAAAGTAGTAAGAAAGAAGTAAGAAAGAAGTAAGAAAGAAAGAAGAAAGAAGTAAGGAAGAAGTAAGAAAGAAGAAAGAAAGAAGTAAGAAGGAATGTAGAAAGAAGTAAGAAAGAAGAAAGAAAGAAGTATGAAAGAAGTAAGAAAGAAGTAAGAAGGAATGAAGAAAGAAGTAAGAAAGAAGTAAGAAAGAAGTAAGAAAGAAGTAAGAAAGAAGTAAGAAAGAAGTAAGAAAGAAGTAAGAAGGAATGAAGAAAGAAGTAAGAAAGAAGAAAGAAAGAAGTATGAAAGAAGTAAGAAAGAAGTAAGAAGGAATGAAGAAAGAAGTAAGAAAGAAGAAAGAAAGAAGTATGAAAGAAGTAAGAAAGAAGTAAGAAGGAATGAAGAAAGAAGTAAGAAAGAAGTAAGAAAGAAGTAAGAAAGAAGTAAGAAAGAAGTAAGAAAGAAGAAAGAAGTAAGAAAGAAGTAAGAAAGAAGTAAGAAAGAAGAAAGAAAGAAGTAAGAAAGAAGTATGAAAGAAGTAAGAAAGAAGAAAGAAAGAAGTAAGAAAGAAGTAAGAAAGAAGTAAGAAAGAAGAAAGAAAGAAGTAAGAAAGAAGTATGAAAGAAGTAAGAAAGATGAAAGAAAGAAGTAAGAAAGAAGTAAGAAAGAAGTAAGAAAGAAGTAAGAAAGAAGTAAGAAAGAAGTAAGAAAGAAGAAAAAAGAAGTTAGAAAGAAGTAAGAAAGAAGTAAGAAATAAGAAAGAAAGAAGAAAGAAAGAAAGAAGAAAGGAATAAGAAAGAAGTAAGAAAGAAGTAAGAAAGAAGAAAGAAAGAAGTAAGAAAGAAGTAAGAAGGAATGAAGAAAGAAGTAAGAAAGAAGTAAGAAAGAAGAAAGAAAGAAGTAAGAAAGGAGTAAGAAAGAAGTAAGAAAGATGTAAGAGAGAAAGAAGAAAAAAGTAAGAAAGAAGTAAGAAAGAAGTAAGAAAAAAGAAAAAAGAAGTAAGAAAGAAGTAAGAAAGAAGTAAGAAAGAAGTAAGGAAGAATGAAGTAAGAAAGAAGTAAGAAAGAAGTATGAAAGAAGTAAGAAAGAAGAAAGAAAGACGTAAGAAAGAAGTAAGAAAGAAGTAAGAATGAAGTAAGAAAGAAAGAAGAAAGGAGAAAGAAGTAAGAAAGAAGTAAGAAAGATGTAAGAAAGAAGTAAGAAGGAATGAAGAAAGAAGTAAGAAAGAAGTAAGAAAGAAGTAAGAAAGAAGTAAGAAAGAAGTAAGAAAGAAGTTAGAAAGAAGTAAGAAAGAATTAAGAAAGAAGTAAGAAAGAAGTAAGAAAGAAGAAAGAAGTAAGAAAGAAGTAAGAAAGAAGTAAGAAAGAAGTAAGAAAGAAGTAAGAAAGAAGTATGAAAGAAGTAAGAAAGAAGAAAGAAAGAAGTAAGAAAGAAGAAAAAAGAAGTTAGAAGGAAGTAAGAAAGAAGTAAGAAAGAGGTTAGAAAGAAGTAATAAAGAAGTAAGAAAGAAAGAAGTAAGAAAGAAGAAAGAAAGAAAGAATCAAGAAGTAAGAAAGAAGTAAGAAAGAAGTAAGAAAGAAGTAAGAAAGAAGTAAGAAGGAATGAAGAAAGAAGTAAGAAAGAAGTAAGAAAGAAGAAAGGAAGAAGTAAGAAAGAAGAAAGAAAGAAGTAAGCAAGAAGTAAGAAAGAAGTAAGAAAGAACTTAGAAAGAAGTAAGAAAGAAGTAAGAAAGAAGTGAGAAAGAAAGAAGAAAGAAGTAAGAAAGAAGTAAGAAAGAAGTAAGAAAGAAGTAAGAAAGAAGAAAAAAGAGGTTAGAAAGAAGTAAGAAAGAAGTATGAAAGAAGTAAGAAAGAAGAAAGAAAGAAGTAAGAAAGAAGTAAGAAAGAAGAAAGAAAGAAGTAAAAAGAAGAAAGAAAGAAGTAAGAAAGAAGAAAGAAAGAAGTAAGAAAGAAGTAAGAAAGAAGTAAGAAAGAAAGAAAAAAGAAGTAAGAAACAAGTAAGAAAGAAGTAAGAAAGAAGTAAGAAAGAAAGAAGAAAGAAGTAAGAAATAAGTAAGAAAGAAGAAAAAAGAAGTTAGATAGAAGTAAGAAAGAAGTAAGAAAGAAGTAAGAAAGAAGTAAGAAAGAAGTAAGAAAGAAGTAAGAAAGAAAGAAGAAAGAAGTAAGAAAGAAGTACGAAAAAGTATGAAAGAAGTAAGAAAGAAGAAAGAAAGAAGTAAGAAAGAAGTAAGAAAGAAGTAAGAAAGAATGAAGAAAGAAGTAAGAAACAAGTAAGAAAGAAGTAAGAAAGAAAGAAGAAAGAAGAAAGAAAGAAGTAAGAAAGAAGTAAGAAAGAAGTAAGAAAGAAAGAAGAAAGAAGTAAGAAATAAGTAAGAAAGAAGAAAAAAGAAGTTAGAAAGAAGTAAGAAAGAAGTAAGAAAGAAGTAAGAAAGAAGTAAGAAAGAAAGAAGAAAGAAGTAAGAAAGAAGTAAGAAAAAGTATGAAAGAAGTAAGAAAGAAGAAAGAAAGAAGTAAGAAAGAAGTAAGAAAGAATGAAGAAAGAAGTAAGAAAGAAGTAAGAAAGAAGTAAGAAAGAAAGAAGAAAGAAGAAAGAAAGAAGTAAGAAAGAAGTAAGAAAGAAGTAAGAAAGAAGTAAGAAGGAATGAAGAAAGTGGTAAGAAAGAAGTAAGAAAGAAGTAAGAAAGAAAGAAGAAAGAAGTAAGAAAGAAGTAAGAAAGAAGTAAGAAGGAATGAAGAAAGTGGTAAGAAAGAAGTAAGAAAGAAGTAAGAAAGAAAGAAGAAAGAAGTAAGAAAGAAGTAAGAAAGAAGTAAGAAAGAATTAGAAAGAAGTAAGAAAGAAAGAAGTAAGAAAGAAGAAAGAAAGAAGTAAGAAAGAAGAAAGAAATAAGTAAGAAAGAATTAAGAAAGAAAGAAGTAAGAAAGAAGTAAGAAAGAAAGAAGAAAGAAGTAAGAAAGAAGTAAGAAAGAAGAAAGAAAGAAGTAAGAAAGAAGAAAGAAAGAAGAAAGAAAGAAGTAAGAAAGAAGTAAGAAAGAAAGAAGAAAGAAGTAAGAAAGAAGTAAGAAAGAAGTAAGAAAGAAGTAAGAAAGAAGAAAAAAGAAGTTAGAAAGAAGTAAGAAAGAAGTAAGAAAGAAGTAAGAAAAAGTAAGAAAGAAGTAGGAAAGAAGTAAAAAAGAAGTATGAAAGAAGTAAGAAAGAAGAAAGAAAGCAGTAAGAAAGAAGTAAGAAAGAAGTAAGAAAGAAGTAAAAAAGAAGTAAGAAGGAATGAAGAAAGAAGTAAGAAAGAAGAAAGAAAGAAGTAAGAAAGAAGTAAGAAAGAAGTAATAAAGAAGTAATAAAGAAGTAAGAAAGAAAGAAGAAAGAAGTAATAAAGAAGTAAGAAAGAAGTAAGAAAGAATTACGAAAGAAGTAAGAAAGAAGTAAGAAAGAAAGAAGTAAGAAAGAAGTAAGAAAGAAGAAAGAAAGAAGTAAGAAAGAAGTAAGAAAGAAGTAAGAAAGAAGTAGGAAAGAAGAATGAAAGAAGTAAGCAAGAAGTAAGAAAGAAGTAAGAAGGAATGAATAAAGAAGTAAGAAAGAAGTAAGAAAGAAGTAAGAAAGAAAGAAGAAAGAAGTAAGAAAGAAGTAAGAAAGAAGTAAGAAAGAAGAAAGAAAGAAGTAAGAAAGAAGAAACAAAGAAGTAAGAAAGGAGTAAGAAAGAAGTAAGAAAGATGTAAGAGAGAAAGAAGAAAAAAGTAAGAAAGAAGTAAGAAAGAAGTAAGAAAGAAGAAAAAAGAAGTAAGAAAGAAGTAAGAAAGAAGTAAGAAAGAAGTAAGAAAGAAGTAATGAAGAATGAAGTAAGAAAGAAGTAAGAAAGAAGTATGAAAGAAGTAAGAAAGAAGAAAGAAAGACGTAAGAAAGAAGTAAGAAAGAAGTAAGAATGAAGTAAGAAAGAAAGAAGAAAGGAGAAAGAAGTAAGAAAGAAGTAAGAAAGATGTAAGAAAGAAGTAAGAAGGAATGAAGAAAGAAGTAAGAAAGAAGTAAGAAAGAAGTAAGAAAGAAGTAAGAAAGAAGTTAGAAAGAAGTAAGAAAGAATTAAGAAAGAAGTAAGAAAGAAGTAAGAAAGAAGAAAGAAGTAAGAAAGAAGTAAGAAAGAAGTAAGAAAGAAGTAAGAAAGAAGTAAGAAAGAAGAAAGAAAGAAGTAAGAAAGAAGAAAAAAGAAGTTAGAAGGAAGTAAGAAAGAAGTAAGAAAGAGGTTAGAAAGAAGTAATAAAGAAGTAAGAAAGAAGTAAGAAAGAAGAAAGAAGTAAGAAAGAAGTAAGAAAGAAGTATGAATGAAGTAAGAAAGAAGAAAGAAAGAAGTAAGAAAGAAGAAAAAAGAAGTTAGAAGGAAGTAAGAAAGAAGTAAGAAAGAGGTTAGAAAGAAGTAATAAAGAAGTAAGAAAGAAGTAAGAAAGAAAGAAGTAAGAAAGAAGAAAGAAAGAAAGAATCAAGAAGTAAGAAAGAAGTAAGAAAGAAGTAAGAAAGAAGTAAGAAAGAAGTAAGAAAGAAGTAAGAAGGAATGAAGAAAGAAGTAAGAAAGAAGTAAGAAAGAAGAAAGGAAGAAGTAAGAAAGAAGAAAGAAAGAAGTAAGCAAGAAGTAAGAAAGAAGTAAGAAAGAACTTAGAAAGAAGTAAGAAAGAAGTAAGAAAGAAGTGAGAAAGAAAGAAGAAAGAAGTAAGAAAGAAGTAAGAAAGAAGAAAAAAGAGGTTAGAAAGAAGTAAGAAAGAAGTATGAAAGAAGTAAGAAAGAAGAAAGAAAGAAGTAAGAAAGAAGTAAGAAAGAAGTAAAAAAGAAGTAAGAAAGAAGTAAGAAAGAAGTCTGAAAGAAGTTAGAAGGAATGAAGAAAGAAGTAAGAAAGAAGTAAGAAAGAATTAAGAAAGAAGTAAGAAAGAAGTAAGAAAGAAGTAAGAAAGAAGTAAGAAAGAAGTAAGAAGGAATGAAGAAAGAAGTAAGAAAGATGTAAGAAAGAAAGTAGAAAGAAGTAAGGAAGAAGAAAGAAAGAAGTATGAAAGAAGCAAGAAAGAAGTAAGAAAGAAAGGAGTAAGAAAGAAGTAAGAAAGAAGTTAGAAAGAAGTAAGAAAGAAGTAAGAAAGAAGTTAGAAGAAGTAAGAAATAAGTAAGAAAGAAGTAAGAAAGAAGTAAGAAGAAGTAAGAAAGAAGTAAGAAAGAAAGAAGTAAGAAAGAAGTTAGAAGAAGTAAGAAATAAGTAAGAAAGAAGAAAGAAAGAAGTATGAAAGTAGTAAGAAAGAAGTAAGAAAGAAAGAAGAAAGAAGTAAGAAAGAAGTAAGAAAGAAGAAAGAAAGAAGTAAGAAGGAATGTAGAAAGAAGTAAGAAAGAAGAAAGAAAGAAGTATGAAAGAAGTAAGAAAGAAGTAAGAAGGAATGAAGAAAGAAGTAAGAAAGAAGTAAGAAAGAAGTAAGAAAGAAATAAGAAATAAGTAAGAAAGAAGTAAGAAAGAAGTAAGAAGGAATGAAGAAAGAAGTTAGAAAGAAGTAAGAAAGAAGTAAGAAAGAAGTAAGAAAGATGTAAGAAAGAAAGGAGAAAGAAGTAAGGAAGAAGAAAGAAAGAAGTATGAAAGAAGCAAGAAAGAAGTAAGAAAGAAAGGAGTAAGAAAGAAGTAAGAAAGAAGTTAGAAAGAAGTAAGAAAGAAGTAAGAAAGAAGTTAGAAGAAGTAAGAAATAAGTAAGAAAGAAGTAAGAAAGAAGTAAGAAGATGTAAGGAAGAAGTAAGAAAGAAAGAAGTAAGAAAGAAGAAATAAACAAGTAAGAAAGAAGAAAGAAAGAAGTAAGAAGGTAGTAAGAAAGAAGTAAGAAAGAAGTAAGAAAGTAAGAAGAAAGAAGTAAGAAAGAAGTAAGAAAGAAGAAAGAAAGAAGTAAGAAGGAATGTAGAAAGAAGTAAGAAAGAAGAAAGAAAGAAGTATGAAAGAAGTAAGAATGAAGTAAGAAGGAATGAAGAAAGAAGTAAGAAAGAAGTAAGAAAGAAGTAAGAAAGAAGTAAGAAAGATGTAAGAAAGAAAAAAGAAATAAGTAAGGAAGAAGAAAGAAAGAAGTATGAAAGAAGTAAGAAAGAAGTAAGAAAGAAAGAAGTAAGAAAGAAGTAAGAAAGAAGTTAGAAAGAAGGAAGAAAGAAGTAAGAAAGAAGTAAGAAAGAAAGAAGTAAGAAAGAAGTAAGAAAGAAGTAAGAAAGAAGAAAGTGAGAAGAAAGAACAGAACAAAGAAGTAAGAAAGAAGTAAGAAAGAAAGAAGTAAGAAAGAAGTAAGAAAGAAGTAAGAAAGAATTAAGAAAGAAGTAAGAAAGAAGAAAGAAAGATATAAGAAAGAAGAAAGAAAGAAGTAAGAAAGAAGTAAGAAAGAAGTAAGAAAGAAGAAAGAAAGAAGTAAGAAAGAAGTAAGAAAGAAGTAAGAAAGAAGTAAGAAAGAAGAAAAAAGAAGTAAGAAAGAAGTAAGAAAGAAGTAAGAAAGAAGTAAGAAAGAAGTAAGAAAGAAGTAATGAAGAATGAAGTAAGAAAGAAGTAAGAAAGAAGTATGAAAGAAGTAAGAAAGAAGAAAGAAAGACGTAAGAAAGAAGAAAGAAGTAAGAAGGAATGAAGAAAGAAGTAAGAAAGATGTAAGAAAGAAAGGAGAAAGAAGTAAGGAAGAAGAAAGAAAGAAGTATGAAAGAAGCAAGAAAGAAGTAAGAAAGAAAGGAGTAAGAAAGAAGTAAGAAAGAAGTTAGAAAGAAGTAAGAAAGAAGTAAGAAAGAAGTTAGAAGAAGTAAGAAATAAGTAAGAAAGAAGTAAGAAAGAAGTAAGAAGAAGTAAGAAAGAAGTAAGAAAGAAAGAAGTAAGAAAGAAGTTAGAAGAAGTAAGAAATAAGTAAGAAAGAAGAAAGAAAGAAGTATGAAAGTAGTAAGAAAGAAGTAAGAAAGAAGTAAGAAAGAAGAAAGAAGTAAGAAAGAAGTAAGAAAGAAGAAAGAAAGAAGTAAGAAGGAATGTAGAAAGAAGTAAGAAAGAAGAAAGAAAGAAGTATGAAAGAAGTAAGAAAGAAGTAAGAA
Organism: Columba livia; assembly: GCF_036013475.1. Lineage (NCBI taxonomy): Eukaryota > Metazoa > Chordata > Aves > Columbiformes > Columbidae > Columba > Columba livia. Next base: position 992,493 of record NW_027043032.1, read on the forward strand.
GGAATGAAGAAAGAAGTAAGAAAGAAGTAAGAAAGAAGTAAGAAAGATGTAAGAAAGAAAAAAGAAATAAGTAAGGAAGAAGAAAGAAAGAAGTATGAAAGAAGTAAGAAAGAAGTAAGAAAGAAAGAAGTAAGAAAGAAATAAGAAAGAAGTTAGAAAGAATTAAGAAAGAAGTAAGAAAGAAGTTAGAAAGAAGTTACAAATAAGTAAGATGGAAGTAAGAAAGAAGTAAGAAAGAAGTAAGAAAGAAAGAAGTAAGAAAGAAGTAAGAAAGAAGAAAGAATGAAGTAAGAAAGAAGAAATAAAGAAGTAAGAAAGAAGTAAGAAAGAAGTAAGAAAGAAGTAAGAAAGAAAGAAGAAAGAAGTAAGAAATTAGTAAGAAAGAAGAAAGAAAGAAGTAAGAAGGAATGAAGAAAGAAGTAAGAAAGAAAAAGAAAGAAGTATGAAAGAAGTAAGAAAGAAGTAAGAAAGAAGAAAAAAGAAGTTAGAAAGAAGTAAGAAAGAAGTAAGAAAGAAGAATGTAAGAAGAAAGAAAGAACAGAACAAAGAAGTAAGAAAGAAGTAAGAAAGAAGTAAGAAAGAAGTAAGAAAGAAGTAAGAAAGAAGTAAGAAAGAAGTAAGAAAGAAGTAAGAAAGAAGTAAGAAAGAAGTAAGAAAGAAGTTAGAAAGAAGTTACAAATAAGTATGAAAGAAGTAAGAAAGAAGTAAGAAAGAAGTAAGAAAGAAAGAAGTAAGAAAGAAGTAAGAAAGAAGTAGGAAAGAAGAATGAAAGAAGTAAGCAAGAAGTAAGAAAGAAGTAAGAAGGAATGAATAAAGAAGTAAGAAAGAAGTAAGAAAGAAGTAAGAAAGAAAGAAGAAAGAAGTAAGAAAGAAGCAAGAAAGAAGTAAGAAAGAAGAAAGAAAGAAGTAAGAAAGAAGAAAGAAAGAAGTAAGAAAGGAGTAAGAAAGAAGTAAGAAAGATGTAAGAGAGAAAGAAGAAAAAAGTAAGAAAGAAGTAAGAAAGAAGTAAGAAAGAAGAAAAAAGAAGTAAGAAAGAAGTAAGAAAGAAGTAAGAAAGAAGTAAGAAAGAAGTAATGAAGAATGAAGTAAGAAAGAAGTAAGAAAGAAGTATGAAAGAAGTAAGAAAGAAGAAAGAAAGACGTAAGAAAGAAGTAAGAAAGAAGTAAGAATGAAGTAAGAAAGAAAGAAGAAAGGAGAAAGAAGTAAGAAAGAAGTAAGAAAGATGTAAGAAAGAAGTAAGAAGGAATGAAGAAAGAAGTAAGAAAGAAGTAAGAAAGAAGTAAGAAAGAAGTAAGAAAGAAGTTAGAAAGAAGTAAGAAAGAAGTAAGAAAGAAGTAAGAAAGAAGTAAGAAAGAAGAAAGAAGTAAGAAAGAAGTAAGAAGTAAGAAAGAAGAAAGAAAGAAGTAAGAAAGAAGTATGAAAGAAGTAAGAAAGAAGAAAGAAAGAAGTAAGAAAGAAGTAAGAAAGAAGTAAGAAAGAAGTATGAAAGAAGTAAGAAAGAAGTATGAAAGAAGTAAGAAAGATGAAAGAAAGAAGTAAGAAAGAAGTAAGAAAGAAGTAAGAAAGAAGTAAGAAAGAAGTAAGAAAGAAGAAAAAAGAAGTTAGAAAGAAGTAAGAAAGAAGTAAGAAATAAGAAAGAAAGAAGAAAGAAAGAAAGAAGAAAGGAGTAAGAAAGAAGTAAGAAAGAAGCAAGAAAGAAGAAAGAAAGAAGTAAGAAAGAAGTAAGAAGGAATGAAGAAAGAAGTAAGAAAGAAGTAAGAAAGAAGAAAGGAAGAAGTAAGAAAGGAGTAAGAAAGAAGTAAGAAAGATGTAAGAGAGAAAGAAGAAAAAAGTAAGAAAGAAGTAAGAAAGAAGTAAGAAAGAAGAAAAAAGAAGTAAGAAAGAAGTAAGAAAGAAGTAAGAAAGAAGTAAGGAAGAATGAAGTAAGAAAGAAGTAAGAAAGAAGTATGAAAGAAGTAAGAAAGAAGAAAGAAACACGTAAGAAAGAAGTAAGAAAGAAGTAAGAATGAAGTAAGAAAGAAAGAAGAAAGGAGAAAGAAGTAAGAAAGAAGTAAGAAAGATGTAAGAAAGAAGTAAGAAGGAATGAAGAAAGAAGTAAGAAAGAAGTAAGAAAGAAGTAAGAAAGAAGTTAGAAAGAAGTAAGAAAGAATTAAGAAAGAAGTAAGAAAGAAGTAAGAAAGAAGAAAGAAGTAAGAAAGAAGTAAGAAAGAAGTAAGAAAGAAGTAAGAAAGAAGTAAGAAAGAAGTAAGAAAGAAGTATGAAAGAAGTAAGAAAGAAGAAAGAAAGAAGTAAGAAAGAAGAAAAAAGAAGTTAGAAGGAAGTAAGAAAGAAGTAAGAAAGAGGTTAGAAAGAAGTAATAAAGAAGTAAGAAAGAAAGAAGTAAGAAAGAAGAAAGAAAGAAAGAATCAAGAAGTAAGAAAGAAGTAAGAAAGAAGTAAGAAAGAAGTAAGAAAGAAGTAAGAAAGAAGTAAGAAGGAATGAAGAAAGAAGTAAGAAAGAAGTAAGAAAGAAGAAAGGAAGAAGTAAGAAAGAAGAAAGAAAGAAGTAAGCAAGAAGTAAGAAAGAAGTAAGAAAGAACTTAGAAAGAAGTAAGAAAGAAGTAAGAAAGAAGTGAGAAAGAAAGAAGAAAGAAGTAAGAAAGAAGTAAGAAAGAAGTAAGAAAGAAGTAAGAAAGAAGAAAAAAGAGGTTAGAAAGAAGTAAGAAAGAAGTATGAAAGAAGTAAGAAAGAAGAAAGAAAGAAGTAAGAAAGAAGTAAGAAAGAAGTAAAAAAGAAGTAAGAAAGAAGTAAGAAAGAAGTTTGAAAGAAGTTAGAAGGAATGAAGAAAGAAGTAAGAAAGAAGTAAGAAAGAATTAAGAAAGAAGTAAGAAAGAAGTAAGAAAGAAGTAAGAAAGAAGTAAGAAAGAAGTAAGAAAGAAGTAAGAAGGAATGAAGAAAGAAGTAAGAAAGATGTAAGAAAGAAAGTAGAAAGAAGTAAGGAAGAAGAAAGAAAGAAGTATGAAAGAAGCAAGAAAGAAGTAAGAAAGAAAGGAGTAAGAAAGAAGTAAGAAAGAAGTTAGAAAGAAGTAAGAAAGAAGTAAGAAAGAAGTTAGAAGAAGTAAGAAATAAGTAAGAAAGAAGTAAGAAAGAAGTAAGAAGAAGTAAGAAAGAAGTAAGAAAGAAAGAAGTAAGAAAGAAGTTAGAAGAAGTAAGAAATAAGTAAGAAAGAAGAAAGAAAGAAGTTTGAAAGTAGTAAGAAAGAAGTAAGAAAGAAGTAAGAAAGAAAGAAGAAAGAAGTAAGAAAGAAGTAAGAAAGAAGAAAGAAAGAAGTAAGAAGGAATGTAGAAAGAAGTAAGAAAGAAGAAAGAAAGAAGTATGAAAGAAGTAAGAAAGAACTAAGAAGGAATGAAGAAAGAAGTAAGAAAGAAGTAAGAAAGAAGTAAGAAAGAAGTAAGAAATAAGTAAGAAAGAAGTAAGAAAGAAGTAAGAAGGAATGAAGAAAGAAGTAAGAAAGAAGAATGAAAGAAGTATGAAAGAAGTAAGAAAGAAGTAAGAAGGAATGAAGAAAGAAGTAAGAAAGAAGTAAGAAAGAAGTAAGAAAGAAGTAAGAAAGAAGTAAGAAAGAAGAAAGAAGTAAGAAAGAAGTAAGAAAGAAGTAAGAAAGAAGAAAGAAAGAAGTAAGAAAGAAGTATGAAAGAAGTAAGAAAGAAGAAAGAAAGAAGTAAGAAAGAAGTAAGAAAGAAGTAAGAAAGAAGAAAGAAAAAAGTAAGAAAGAAGTATGAAAGAAGTAAGAAAGATGAAAGAAAGAAGTAAGAAAGAAGTAAGAAAGAAGTAAGAAAGAAGTAAGAAAGAAGTAAGAAAGAAGTAAGAAAGAAGAAAAAAGAAGTTAGAAAGAAGTAAGAAAGAAGTAAGAAATAAGAAAGAAAGAAGAAAGAAAGAAAGAAGAAAGGAATAAGAAAGAAGTAAGAAAGAAGTAAGAAAGAAGAAAGAAAGAAGTAAGAAAGAAGTAAGAAGGAATGAAGAAAGAAGTAAGAAAGAAGTAAGAAAGAAGAAAGAAAGAAGTAAGAAAGGAGTAAGAAAGAAGTAAGAAAGATGTAAGAGAGAAAGAAGAAAAAAGTAAGAAAGAAGTAAGAAAGAAGTAAGAAAAAAGAAAAAGAAGTAAGAAAGAAGTAAGAAAGAAGTAAGAAAGAAGTAAGAAAGAAGTAAGGAAGAATGAAGTAAGAAAGAAGTAAGAAAGAAGTATGAAAGAAGTAAGAAAGAAGAAAGAAAGACGTAAGAAAGAAGTAAGAAAGAAGTAAGAAAGAAGTAAGAAAGAAAGAAGAAAGGAGAAAGAAGTAAGAAAGAAGTAAGAAAGATGTAAGAAAGAAGTAAGAAGGAATGAAGAAAGAAGTAAGAAAGAAGTAAGAAAGAAGTAAGAAAGAAGTAAGAAAGAAGTAAGAAAGAAGTAAGAAAGAAGTTAGAAAGAAGTAAGAAAGAATTAAGAAAGAAGTAAGAAAGAAGTAAGAAAGAAGAAAGAAGTAAGAAAGAAGTAAGAAAGAAGTAAGAAAGAAGTAAGAAAGAAGTAAGAAAGAAGTATGAAAGAAGTAAGAAAGAAGAAAGAAAGAAGTAAGAAAGAAGAAAAAAGAAGTTAGAAGGAAGTAAGAAAGAAGTAAGAAAGAGGTTAGAAAGAAGTAATAAAGAAGTAAGAAAGAAAGAAGTAAGAAAGAAGAAAGAAAGAAAGAATCAAGAAGTAAGAAAGAAGTAAGAAAGAAGTAAGAAAGAAGTAAGAAAGAAGTAAGAAGGAATGAAGAAAGAAGTAAGAAAGAAGTAAGAAAGAAGAAAGGAAGAAGTAAGAAAGAAGAAAGAAAGAAGTAAGCAAGAAGTAAGAAAGAAGTAAGAAAGAACTTAGAAAGAAGTAAGAAAGAAGTAAGAAAGAAGTGAGAAAGAAAGAAGAAAGAAGTAAGAAAGAAGTAAGAAAGAAGTAAGAAAGAAGTAAGAAAGAAGAAAAAAGAGGTTAGAAAGAAGTAAGAAAGAAGTATGAAAGAAGTAAGAAAGAAGAAAGAAAGAAGTAAGAAAGAAGTAAGAAAGAAGTAAAAAAGAAGTAAGAAAGAAGTAAGAAAGAAGTTTGAAAGAAGTTAGAAGGAATGAAGAAAGAAGTAAGAAAGAAGTAAGAAAGAATTAAGAAAGAAGTAAGAAAGAAGTAAGAAAGAAGAAAGAAACAAGTAAAAAGAAGAAAGAAAGAAGTAAGAAAGAAGAAAGAAAGAAGTAAGAAAGAAGTAAGAAAGAAGTAAGAAAGAAAGAAAAAAGAAGTAAGAAACAAGTAAGAAAGAAGTAAGAAAGAAGTAAGAAAGAAAGAAGAAAGAAGTAAGAAATAAGTAAGAAAGAAGAAAAAAGAAGTTAGATAGAAGTAAGAAAGAAGTAAGAAAGAAGTAAGAAAGAAGTAAGAAAGAAGTAAGAAAGAAGTAAGAAAGAAAGAAGAAACAAGTAAGAAAGAAGTACGAAAAAGTATGAAAGAAGTAAGAAAGAAGAAAGAAAGAAGTAAGAAAGAAGTAAGAAAGAAGTAAGAAAGAATGAAGAAAGAAGTAAGAAACAAGTAAGAAAGAAGTAAGAAAGAAAGAAGAAAGAAGAAAGAAAGAAGTAAGAAAGAAGTAAGAAAGAAGTAAGAAAGAAAGAAGAAAGAAGTAAGAAATAAGTAAGAAAGAAGAAAAAAGAAGTTAGAAAGAAGTAAGAAAGAAGTAAGAAAGAAGTAAGAAAGAAGTAAGAAAGAAGTAAGAAAGAAGTTTGAAAGAAGTTAGAAGGAATGAAGAAAGAAGTAAGAAAGAAGTAAGAAAGAAATAAGAAAGAAGTAAGAAAGAAGTAAGAAAGAAGTAAGAAAGAAGTAAGAAAGAAGTAAAAAAGAAGTAAGAAGGAATGAAGAAAGAAGTAAGAAAGATGTAAGAAAGAAAGTAGAAAGAAGTAAGGAAGAAGAAAGAAAGAAGTATGAAAGAAGCAAGAAAGAAGTAAGAAAGAAAGGAGTAAGAAAGAAGTAAGAAAGAAGTTAGAAAGAAGTAAGAAAGAAGTAAGAAAGAAGTTAGAAGAAGTAAGAAATAAGTAAGAAAGAAGTAAGAAAGAAGTAAGAAGAAGTAAGAAAGAAGTAAGAAAGAAAGAAGTAAGAAAGAAGTTAGAAGAAGTAAGAAATAAGTAAGAAAGAAGAAAGAAAGAAGTTTGAAAGTAGTAAGAAAGAAGTAAGAAAGAAGTAAGAAAGAAAGAAGAAAGAAGTAAGAAAGAAGTAAGAAAGAAGAAAGAAAGAAGTAAGAAGGAATGTAGAAAGAAGTAAGAAAGAAGAAAGAAAGAAGTATGAAAGAAGTAAGAAAGAAGTAAGAAGGAATGAAGAAAGAAGTAAGAAAGAAGTAAGAAAGAAGTAAGAAAGAAGTAAGAAATAAGTAAGAAAGAAGTAAGAAAGAAGTAAGAAGGAATGAAGAAAGAAGTAAGAAAGAAGAATGAAAGAAGTATGAAAGAAGTAAGAAAGAAGTAAGAAGGAATGAAGAAAGAAGTAAGAAAGAAGTAAGAAAGAAGTAAGAAAGAAGTAAGAAAGAAGTAAGAAAGAAGAAAGAAGTAAGAAAGAAGTAAGAAAGAAGTAAGAAAGAAGAAAGAAAGAAGTAAGAAAGAAGTATGAAAGAAGTAAGAAAGAAGAAAGAAAGAAGTAAGAAAGAAGTAAGAAAGAAGTAAGAAAGAAGAAAGAAAGAAGTAAGAAAGAAGTATGAAAGAAGTAAGAAAGATGAAAGAAAGAAGTAAGAAAGAAGTAAGAAAGAAGTAAGAAAGAAGTAAGAAAGAAGTAAGAAAGAAGTAAGAAAGAAGAAAAAAGAAGTTAGAAAGAAGTAAGAAAGAAGTAAGAAATAAGAAAGAAAGAAGAAAGAAAGAAAGAAGAAAGGAATAAGAAAGAAGTAAGAAAGAAGTAAGAAAGAAGAAAGAAAGAAGTAAGAAAGAAGTAAGAAGGAATGAAGAAAGAAGTAAGAAAGAAGTAAGAAAGAAGAAAGAAAGAAGTAAGAAAGGAGTAAGAAAGAAGTAAGAAAGATGTAAGAGAGAAAGAAGAAAAAAGTAAGAAAGAAGTAAGAAAGAAGTAAGAAAAAAGAAAAAAGAAGTAAGAAAGAAGTAAGAAAGAAGTAAGAAAGAAGTAAGAAAGAAGTAAGGAAGAATGAAGTAAGAAAGAAGTAAGAAAGAAGTATGAAAGAAGTAAGAAAGAAGAAAGAAAGACGTAAGAAAGAAGTAAGAAAGAAGTAAGAATGAAGTAAGAAAGAAAGAAGAAAGGAGAAAGAAGTAAGAAAGAAGTAAGAAAGATGTAAGAAAGAAGTAAGAAGGAATGAAGAAAGAAGTAAGAAAGAAGTAAGAAAGAAGTAAGAAAGAAGTAAGAAAGAAGTTAGAAAGAAGTAAGAAAGAATTAAGAAAGAAGTAAGAAAGAAGTAAGAAAGAAGAAAGAAGTAAGAAAGAAGTAAGAAAGAAGTAAGAAAGAAGTAAGAAAGAAGTAAGAAAGAAGTATGAAAGAAGTAAGAAAGAAGAAAGAAAGAAGTAAGAAAGAAGAAAAAAGAAGTTAGAAGGAAGTAAGAAAGAAGTAAGAAAGAGGTTAGAAAGAAGTAAGAAAGAAGTAAGAAAGAAGTAAGAAAGAAGAAAGAAAGAAAGAATCAAGAAGTAAGAAAGAAGTAAGAAAGAAGTAAGAAAGAAGTAAGAAAGAAGTAAGAAGGAATGAAGAAAGAAGTAAGAAAGAAGTAAGAAAGAAGAAAGGAAGAAGTAAGAAAGAAGAAAGAAAGAAGTAAGCAAGAAGTAAGAAAGAAGTAAGAAAGAACTTAGAAAGAAGTAAGAAAGAAGTAAGAAAGAAGTGAGAAAGAATGAAGAAAGAAGTAAGAAAGAAGTAAGAAAGAAGTAAGAAAGAAGTAAGAAAGAAGAAAAAAGAGGTTAGAAAGAAGTAAGAAAGAAGTATGAAAGAAGTAAGAAAGAAGAAAGAAAGAAGTAAGAAAGAAGTAAGAAAGAAGTAAAAAAGAAGTAAGAAAGAAGTAAGAAAGAAGTTTGAAAGAAGTTAGAAGGAATGAAGAAAGAAGTAAGAAAGAAGTAAGAAAGAATTAAGAAAGAAGTAAGAAAGAAGTAAGAAAGAAGAAAGAAACAAGTAAAAAGAAGAAAGAAAGAAGTAAGAAAGAAGAAAGAAAGAAGTAAGAAAGAAGTAAGAAAGAAGTAAGAAAGAAAGAAAAAAGAAGTAAGAAACAAGTAAGAAAGAAGTAAGAAAGAAGTAAGAAAGAAAGAAGAAAGAAGTAAGAAATAAGTAAGAAAGAAGAAAAAAGAAGTTAGATAGAAGTAAGAAAGAAGTAAGAAAGAAGTAAGAAAGAAGTAAGAAAGAAGTAAGAAAGAAGTAAGAAAGAAAGAAGAAAGAAGTAAGAAAGAAGTACGAAAAAGTATGAAAGAAGTAAGAAAGAAGAAAGAAAGAAGTAAGAAAGAAGTAAGAAAGAAGTAAGAAAGAATGAAGAAAGAAGTAAGAAACAAGTAAGAAAGAAGTAAGAAAGAAAGAAGAAAGAAGAAAGAAAGAAGTAAGAAAGAAGTAAGAAAGAAGTAAGAAAGAAAGAAGAAAGAAGTAAGAAATAAGTAAGAAAGAAGAAAAAAGAAGTTAGAAAGAAGTAAGAAAGAAGTAAGAAAGAAGTAAGAAAGAAGTAAGAAAGAAAGAAGAAAGAAGTAAGAAAGAAGTAAGAAAAAGTATGAAAGAAGTAAGAAAGAAGAAAGAAAGAAGTAAGAAAGAAGTAAGAAAGAAGTAAGAAAGAATGAAGAAAGAAGTAAGAAAGAAGTAAGAAAGAAGTAAGAAAGAAAGAAGAAAGAAAGAAGTAAGAAAGAAGTAAGAAAGAAGTAAGAAAGAAGTAAGAAGGAATGAAGAAAGTGGTAAGAAAGAAGTAAGAAAGAAGTAAGAAAGAAAGAAGAAAGAAGTAAGAAAGAAGTAAGAAAGAAGTAAGAAGGAATGAAGAAAGTGGTAAGAAAGAAGTAAGAAAGAAGTAAGAAAGAAAGAAGAAAGAAGTAAGAAAGAAGTAAGAAAGAAGTAAGAAAGAATTAGAAAGAAGTAAGAAAGAAAGAAGTAAGAAAGAAGAAAGAAAGAAGTAAGAAAGAAGAAAGAAATAAGTAAGAAAGAATTAAGAAAGAAAGAAATAAGAAAGAAGTAAGAAAGAAAGAAGAAAGAAGTAAGAAAGAAGTAAGAAAGAAGAAAGAAAGAAGTAAGAAAGAAGAAAGAAAGAAGAAAGAAAGAAGTAAGAAAGAAGTAAGAAAGAAAGAAGAAAGAAGTAAGAAAGAAGTAAGAAAGAAGTAAGAAAGAAGTAAGAAAGAAGAAAAAAGAAGTTAGAAAGAAGTAAGAAAGAAGTAAGAAAGAAGTAAGAAAAAGTAAGAAAGAAGAAGGAAAGAAGTAAAAAAGAAGTATGAAAGAAGTAAGAAAGAAGAAAGAAAGCAGTAAGAAAGAAGTAAGAAAGAAGTAAGAAAGAAGTAAAAAAGAAGTAAGAAGGAATGAAGAAAGAAGTAAGAAAGAAGAAAGAAAGAAGTAAGAAAGAAGTAAGAAAGAAGTAATAAAGAAGTAATAAAGAAGTAAGAAAGAAAGAAGAAAGAAGTAATAAAGAAGTAAGAAAGAAGTAAGAAAGAATTACGATAGAAGTAAGAAAGAAGTAAGAAAGAAAGAAGTAAGAAAGAAGTAAGAAAGAAGAAAGAAAGAAGTAAGAAAGAAGTAAGAAAGAAGTAAGAAAGAAGTAGGAAAGAAGAATGAAAGAAGTAAGCAAGAAGTAAGAAAGAAGTAAGAAGGAATGAATAAAGAAGTAAGAAAGAAGTAAGAAAGAAGTAAGAAAGAAAGAAGAAAGAAGTAAGAAAGAAGTAAGAAAGAAGTAAGAAAGAAGAAAGAAAGAAGTAAGAAAGAAGAAAGAAAGAAGTAAGAAAGGAGTAAGAAAGAAGTAAGAAAGATGTAAGAGAGAAAGAAGAAAAAAGTAAGAAAGAAGTAAGAAAGAAGTAAGAAAGAAGAAAAAAGAAGTAAGAAAGAAGTAAGAAAGAAGTAAGAAAGAAGTAAGAAAGAAGTAATGAAGAATGAAGTAAGAAAGAAGTAAGAAAGAAGTATGAAAGAAGTAAGAAAGAAGAAAGAAAGACGTAAGAAAGAAGTAAGAAAGAAGTAAGAATGAAGTAAGAAAGAAAGAAGAAAGGAGAAAGAAGTAAGAAAGAAGTAAGAAAGATGTAAGAAAGAAGTAAGAAGGAATGAAGAAAGAAGTAAGAAAGAAGTAAGAAAGAAGTAAGAAAGAAGTAAGAAAGAAGTTAGAAAGAAGTAAGAAAGAATTAAGAAAGAAGTAAGAAAGAAGTAAGAAAGAAGAAAGAAGTAAGAAAGAAGTAAGAAAGAAGTAAGAAAGAAGTAAGAAAGAAGTAAGAAAGAAGAAAGAAAGAAGTAAGAAAGAAGAAAAAAGAAGTTAGAAGGAAGTAAGAAAGAAGTAAGAAAGAGGTTAGAAAGAAGTAATAAAGAAGTAAGAAAGAAGTAAGAAAGAAGAAAGAAGTAAGAAAGAAGTAAGAAAGAAGTATGAATGAAGTAAGAAAGAAGAAAGAAAGAAGTAAGAAAGAAGAAAAAAGAAGTTAGAAGGAAGTAAGAAAGAAGTAAGAAAGAGGTTAGAAAGAAGTAATAAAGAAGTAAGAAAGAAGTAAGAAAGAAAGAAGTAAGAAAGAAGAAAGAAAGAAAGAATCAAGAAGTAAGAAAGAAGTAAGAAAGAAGTAAGAAAGAAGTAAGAAAGAAGTAAGAAAGAAGTAAGAAGGAATGAAGAAAGAAGTAAGAAAGAAGTAAGAAAGAAGAAAGGAAGAAGTAAGAAAGAAGAAAGAAAGAAGTAAGCAAGAAGTAAGAAAGAAGTAAGAAAGAACTTAGAAAGAAGTAAGAAAGAAGTAAGAAAGAAGTGAGAAAGAAAGAAGAAAGAAGTAAGAAAGAAGTAAGAAAGAAGAAAAAAGAGGTTAGAAAGAAGTAAGAAAGAAGTATGAAAGAAGTAAGAAAGAAGAAAGAAAGAAGTAAGAAAGAAGTAAGAAAGAAGTAAATAAGAAGTAAGAAAGAAGTAAGAAAGAAGTTTGAAAGAAGTTAGAAGGAATGAAGAAAGAAGTAAGAAAGAAGTAAGAAAGAATTAAGAAAGAAGTAAGAAAGAAGTAAGAAAGAAGTAAGAAAGAAGTAAGAAAGAAGTAAGAAGGAATGAAGAAAGAAGTAAGAAAGATGTAAGAAAGAAAGGAGAAAGAAGTAAGGAAGAAGAAAGAAAGAAGTATGAAAGAAGCAAGAAAGAAGTAAGAAAGAAAGGAGTAAGAAAGAAGTAAGAAAGAAGTTAGAAAGAAGTAAGAAAGAAGTAAGAAAGAAGTTAGAAGAAGTAAGAAATAAGTAAGAAAGAAGTAAGAAAGAAGTAAGAAGAAGTAAGAAAGAAGTAAGAAAGAAAGAATTAAGAAAGAAGTTAGAAGAAGTAAGAAATAAGTAAGAAAGAAGAAAGAAAGAAGTATGAAAGTAGTAAGAAAGAAGTAAGAAAGAAGTAAGAAAGAAGAAAGAAGTAAGAAAGAAGTAAGAAAGAAGAAAGAAAGAAGTAAGAAGGAATGTAGAAAGAAGTAAGAAAGAAGAAAGAAAGAAGTATGAAAGAAGTAAGAAAGAAGTAAGAAGGAATGAAGAAAGAAGTAAGAAAGAAGTAAGAAAGAAGTAAGAAAGATGTAAGAAAGAAAAAAGAAATAAGTAAGGAAGAAGAAAGAAAGAAGTATGAAAGAAGTAAGAAAGAAGTAAGAAAGAAAGAAGTAAGAAAGAAGTAAGAAAGAAGTTAGAAAGAATTAAGAAAGAAGTAAGAAAGAAGTTAGAAAGAAGTTACAAATAAGTAAGATGGAAGTAAGAAAGAAGTAAGAAAGAAGTAAGAAAGAAAGAAGTAAGAAAGAAGTAAGAAAGAAGAAAGAATGAAGTAAGAAAGAAGAAATAAAGAAGTAAGAAAGAAGTAAGAAAGAAGTAAGAAAGAAGTAAGAAAGAAAGAAGAAAGAAGTAAGAAATTAGTAAGAAAGAAGAAAGAAAGAAGTAAGAAGGAATGAAGAAAGAAGTAAGAAAGAAAAAGAAAGAAGTATGAAAGAAGTAAGAAAGAAGTAAGAAAGAAGAAAAAAGAAGTTAGAAAGAAGTAAGAAAGAAGTAAGAAAGAAGAATGTAAGAAGAAAGCAAGAACAGAACAAAGAAGTAAGAAAGAAGTAAGAAAGAAGTAAGAAAGAAGTAAGAAAGAAGTAAGAAAGAAGTAAGAAAGAAGTAAGAAAGAAGTAAGGAAGAAGTAAGGAAGAAGTAAGAAAGAAGTTAGAAAGAAGTTAGAAAGAAGTTACAAATAAGTATGAAAGAAGTAAGAAAGAAGTAAGAAAGAAGTAAGAAAGAAAGAAGTAAGAAAGAAGTAAGAAAGAAGTAGGAAAGAAGAATGAAAGAAGTAAGCAAGAAGTAAGAAAGAAGTAAGAAGGAATGAATAAAGAAGTAAGAAAGAAGTAAGAAAGAAGTAAGAAAGAAAGAAGAAAGAAGTAAGAAAGAAGTAAGAAAGAAGTAAGAAAGAAGAAAGAAAGAAGTAAGAAAGAAGAAAGAAAGAAGTAAGAAAGGAGTAAGAAAGAAGTAAGAAAGATGTAAGAGAGAAAGAAGAAAAAAGTAAGGAAGAAGTAAGAAAGAAGTAAGAAAGAAGAAAAAAGAAGTAAGAAAGAAGTAAGAAAGAAGTAAGAAAGAAGTAAGGAAGAATGAAGTAAGAAAGAAGTAAGAAAGAAGTATGAAAGAAGTAAGAAAGAAGAAAGAAAGACGTAAGAAAGAAGTAAGAAAGAAGTAAGAATGAAGTAAGAAAGAAAGAAGAAAGGAGAAAGAAGTAAGAAAGAAGTAAGAAAGATGTAAGAAAGAAGTAAGAAGGAATGAAGAAAGAAGTAAGAAAGAAGTAAGAAAGAAGTAAGAAAGAAGTAAGAAAGAAGTTAGAAAGAAGTAAGAAAGAAGTAAGAAAGAAGTAAGAAAGAAGTAAGAAAGAAGAAAGAAGTAAGAAAGAAGTAAGAAAGAAGTAAGAAAGAAGAAAGAAAGAAGTAAGAAAGAAGTATGAAAGAAGTAAGAAAGAAGAAAGAAAGAAGTAAGAAAGAAGTAAGAAAGAAGTAAGAAAGAAGAAAGAAAGAAGTAAGAAAGAAGTATGAAAGAAGTAAGAAAGATGAAAGAAAGAAGTAAGAAAGAAGTAAGAAAGAAGTAAGAAAGAAGTAAGAAAGAAGTAAGAAAGAAGTAAGAAAGAAGAAAAAAGAAGTTAGAAAGAAGTAAGAAAGAAGTAAGAAATAAGAAAGAAAGAAGAAAGAAAGAAAGAAGAAAGGAGTAAGAAAGAAGTAAGAAAGAAGTAAGAAAGAAGAAAGAAAGAAGTAAGAAAGAAGTAAGAAGGAATGAAGAAAGAAGTAAGAAAGAAGTAAGAAAGAAGAAAGGAAGAAGTAAGAAAGGAGTAAGAAAGAAGTAAGAAATATGTAAGAGAGAAAGAAGAAAAAAGTGAGAAAGAAGTAAGAAAGAAGTAAGAAAGAAGAAAAAAGAAGTAAGAAAGAAGTAAGAAAGAAGTAAGAAAGAAGTAAGAAAGAAGTAAGGAAGAATGAAGTAAGAAAGAAGTAAGAAAGAAGTATGAAAGAAGTAAGAAAGAAGAAAGAAAGACGTAAGAAAGAAGTAAGAAAGAAGTAAGAATGAAGTAAGAAAGAAAGAAGAAAGGAGAAAGAAGTAAGAAAGAAGTAAGAAAGATGTAAGAAAGAAGTAAGAAGGAATGAAGAAAGAAGTAAGAAAGAAGTAAGAAAGAAGAAAGAAGTAAGAAAGAAGTAAGAAAGAAGTAAGAAATAAGTAAGAAAGAAGTAAGAAAGAAGTAAGAAAGAAGTATGAAAGAAGTAAGAAAGAAGAAAGAAATAAGTAAGAAAGAAGAAAAAAGAAGTTAGAAGGAAGTAAGAAAGAAGTAAGAAAGAGGTTAGAAAGAAGTAATAAAGAAGTAAGAAAGAAAGAAGTAAGAAAGAAGAAAGAAAGAAAGAATCAAGAAGTAAGAAAGAAGTAAGAAAGAAGTAAGAAAGAAGTAAGAAAGAAGTAAGAAAGAAGTAAGAAGGAATGAAGAAAGAAGTAAGAAAGAAGTAAGAAAGAAGAAAGGAAGAAGTAAGAAAGAAGAAAGAAAGAAGTAAGCAAGAAGTAAGAAAGAAGTAAGAAAGAACTTAGAAAGAAGTAAGAAAGAAGTAAGAAAGAAGTGAGAAAGAAAGAAGAAAGAAGTAAGAAAGAAGTAAGAAAGAAGTAAGAAAGAAGTAAGAAAGAAGAAAAAAGAGGTTAGAAAGAAGTAAGAAAGAAGTATGAAAGAAGTAAGAAAGAAGAAAGAAAGAAGTAAGAAAGAAGTAAGAAAGAAGTAAAAAAGAAGTAAGAAAGAAGTAAGAAAGAAGTTTGAAAGAAGTTAGAAGGAATGAAGAAAGAAGTAAGAAAGAAGTAAGAAAGAATTAAGAAAGAAGTAAGAAAGAAGTAAGAAAGAAGTAAGAAAGAAGTAAGAAAGAAGTAAGAAGGAATGAAGAAAGAAGTAAGAAAGATGTAAGAAAGAAAGTAGAAAGAAGTAAGGAAGAAGAAAGAAAGAAGTATGAAAGAAGCAAGAAAGAAGTAAGAAAGAAAGGAGTAAGAAAGAAGTAAGAAAGAAGTTAGAAAGAAGTAAGAAAGAAGTAAGAAAGAAGTTAGAAGAAGTAAGAAATAAGTAAGAAAGAAGTAAGAAAGAAGTAAGAAGAAGTAAGAAAGAAGTAAGAAAGAAAGAAGTAAGAAAGAAGTTAGAAGAAGTAAGAAATAAGTAAGAAAGAAGAAAGAAAGAAGTATGAAAGTAGTAAGAAAGAAGTAAGAAAGAAAGAAGAAAGAAGTAAGAAAGAAGTAAGAAAGAAGAAAGAAAGAAGTAAGAAGGAATGTAGAAAGAAGTAAGAAAGAAGAAAGAAAGAAGTATGAAAGAAGTAAGAAAGAAGTAAGAAGGAATGAAGAAAGAAGTAAGAAAGAAGTAAGAAAGAAGTAAGAAAGAAATAAGAAATAAGTAAGAAAGAAGTAAGAAAGAAGTAAGAAGGAATGAAGAAAGAAGTTAGAAAGAAGTAAGAAAGAAGTAAGAAAGAAGTAAGAAAGATGTAAGAAAGAAAGGAGAAAGAAGTAAGGAAGAAGAAAGAAAGAAGTATGAAAGAAGCAAGAAAGAAGTAAGAAAGAAAGGAGTAAGAAAGAAGTAAGAAAGAAGTTAGAAAGAAGTAAGAAAGAAGTAAGAAAGAAGTTAGAAGAAGTAAGAAATAAGTAAGAAAGAAGTAAGAAAGAAGTAAGAAGATGTAAGGAAGAAGTAAGAAAGAAAGAAGTAAGAAAGAAGAAATAAACAAGTAAGAAAGAAGAAAGAAAGAAGTAAGAAGGTAGTAAGAAAGAAGTAAGAAAGAAGTAAGAAAGTAAGAAGAAAGAAGTAAGAAAGAAGTAAGAAAGAAGAAAGAAAGAAGTAAGAAGGAATGTAGAAAGAAGTAAGAAAGAAGAAAGAAAGAAGTATGAAAGAAGTAAGAATGAAGTAAGAAGGAATGAAGAAAGAAGTAAGAAAGAAGTAAGAAAGAAGTAAGAAAGAAGTAAGAAAGATGTAAGAATGAAAAAAGAAATAAGTAAGGAAGAAGAAAGAAAGAAGTATGAAAGAAGTAAGAAAGAAGTAAGAAAGAAAGAAGTAAGAAAGAAGTAAGAAAGAAGTTAGAAAGAAGGAAGAAAGAAGTAAGAAAGAAGTAAGAAAGAAAGAAGTAAGAAAGAAGTAAGAAAGAAGTAAGAAAGAAGAAAGTGAGAAGAAAGAACAGAACAAAGAAGTAAGAAAGAAGTAAGAAAGAAAGAAGTAAGAAAGAAGTAAGAAAGAAGTAAGAAAGAATTAAGAAAGAAGTAAGAAAGAAGAAAGAAAGAAGTAAGAAAGAAGAAAGAAAGAAGTAAGAAAGAAGTAAGAAAGAAGTAAGAAAGAAGAAAGAAAGAAGTAAGAAAGAAGTAAGAAAGAAGTAAGAAAGAAGTAAGAAAGAAGTAAGAAAGAAGAAAAAAGAAGTAAGAAAGAAGTAAGAAAGAAGTAAGAAAGAAGTAAGAAAGAAGTAAGAAAGAAGTAATGAAGAATGAAGTAAGAAAGAAGTAAGAAAGAAGTATGAAAGAAGTAAGAAAGAAGAAAGAAAGACGTAAGAAAGAAGTAAGAAAGAAGTAAGAATGAAGTAAGAAAGAAAGAAGAAAGGAGAAAGAAGTAAGAAAGAAGTAAGAAAGATGTAAGAAAGAAGTAAGAAGGAATGAAGAAAGAAGTAAGAAAGAAGTAAGAAAGAAGTAAGAAAGAAGTAAGAAAGAAGTAAGAAAGTAGAAAGAAGTAAGAAAGAAGTAAGAAAGAAGTAAGAAAGAAGTAAGAAAGAAGAAAGAAGTAAGAAAGAAGTAAGAAAGAAGTAAGAAAGAAGAAAGAAAGAAGTAAGAAAGAAGTATGAAAGAAGTAAGAAAGAAGAAAGAAAGAAGTAAGAAAGAAGAAAAAAGAAGTTAGAAGGAAGTAAGAAAGAAGTAAGAAAGAGGTTAGAAAGAAGTAATAAAGAAGTAAGAAAGAAGTAAGAAAGAAAGAAGTAAGAAAGAAGAAAGAAGTAAGAAAGAAGTAAGAAAGAAGTAAGAAAGAAGTAAGAAAGAAGTAAGAAAGAAGTAAGAAAGAAGTAAGAAAGAAGTAAGAAAGAAGTAAGAAAGAAGAAAAAAGAAGTTAGAAAGAAGTAAGAAAGAAGTAAGAAATAAGAAAGAAAGAAGAAAGAAAGAAAGAAGAAAGGAATAAGAAAGAAGTAAGAAAGAAGTAAGAAAGAAGAAAGAAAGAAGTAAGAAAGAAGTAAGAAGGAATGAAGAAAGAAGTAAGAAAGAAGTAAGAAAGAAGAAAGAAAGAAGTAAGAAAGGAGTAAGAAAGAAGTAAGAAAGATGTAAGAGAGAAAGAAGAAAAAAGTAAGAAAGAAGTAAGAAAGAAGTAAGAAAAAAGAAAAAAGAAGTAAGAAAGAAGTAAGAAAGAAGTAAGAAAGAAGTAAGAAAGAAGTAAGGAAGAATGAAGTAAGAAAGAAGTAAGAAAGAAGTATGAAAGAAGTAAGAAAGAAGAAAGAAAGACGTAAGAAAGAAGTAAGAAAGAAGTAAGAATGAAGTAAGAAAGAAAGAAGAAAGGAGAAAGAAGTAAGAAAGAAGTAAGAAAGATGTAAGAAAGAAGTAAGAAGGAATGAAGAAAGAAGTAAGAAAGAAGTAAGAAAGAAGTAAGAAAGAAGTAAGAAAGAAGTTAGAAAGAAGTAAGAAAGAATTAAGAAAGAAGTAAGAAAGAAGTAAGAAAGAAGAAAGAAGTAAGAAAGAAGTAAGAAAGAAGTAAGAAAGAAGTAAGAAAGAAGTAAGAAAGAAGTATGAAAGAAGTAAGAAAGAAGAAAGAAAGAAGTAAGAAAGAAGAAAAAAGAAGTTAGAAGGAAGTAAGAAAGAAGTAAGAAAGAGGTTAGAAAGAAGTAAGAAAGAAGTAAGAAAGAAGTAAGAAAGAAGAAAGAAAGAAAGAATCAAGAAGTAAGAAAGAAGTAAGAAAGAAGTAAGAAAGAAGTAAGAAAGAAGTAAGAAGGAATGAAGAAAGAAGTAAGAAAGAAGTAAGAAAGAAGAAAGGAAGAAGTAAGAAAGAAGAAAGAAAGAAGTAAGCAAGAAGTAAGAAAGAAGTAAGAAAGAACTTAGAAAGAAGTAAGAAAGAAGTAAGAAAGAAGTGAGAAAGAATGAAGAAAGAAGTAAGAAAGAAGTAAGAAAGAAGTAAGAAAGAAGTAAGAAAGAAGAAAAAAGAGGTTAGAAAGAAGTAAGAAAGAAGTATGAAAGAAGTAAGAAAGAAGAAAGAAAGAAGTAAGAAAGAAGTAAGAAAGAAGTAAAAAAGAAGTAAGAAAGAAGTAAGAAAGAAGTTTGAAAGAAGTTAGAAGGAATGAAGAAAGAAGTAAGAAAGAAGTAAGAAAGAATTAAGAAAGAAGTAAGAAAGAAGTAAGAAAGAAGAAAGAAACAAGTAAAAAGAAGAAAGAAAGAAGTAAGAAAGAAGAAAGAAAGAAGTAAGAAAGAAGTAAGAAAGAAGTAAGAAAGAAAGAAAAAAGAAGTAAGAAACAAGTAAGAAAGAAGTAAGAAAGAAGTAAGAAAGAAAGAAGAAAGAAGTAAGAAATAAGTAAGAAAGAAGAAAAAAGAAGTTAGATAGAAGTAAGAAAGAAGTAAGAAAGAAGTAAGAAAGAAGTAAGAAAGAAGTAAGAAAGAAGTAAGAAAGAAAGAAGAAAGAAGTAAGAAAGAAGTACGAAAAAGTATGAAAGAAGTAAGAAAGAAGAAAGAAAGAAGTAAGAAAGAAGTAAGAAAGAAGTAAGAAAGAATGAAGAAAGAAGTAAGAAACAAGTAAGAAAGAAGTAAGAAAGAAAGAAGAAAGAAGAAAGAAAGAAGTAAGAAAGAAGTAAGAAAGAAGTAAGAAAGAAAGAAGAAAGAAGTAAGAAATAAGTAAGAAAGAAGAAAAAAGAAGTTAGAAAGAAGTAAGAAAGAAGTAAGAAAGAAGTAAGAAAGAAGTAAGAAAGAAAGAAGAAAGAAGTAAGAAAGAAGTAAGAAAAAGTATGAAAGAAGTAAGAAAGAAGAAAGAAAGAAGTAAGAAAGAAGTAAGAAAGAAGTAAGAAAGAATGAAGAAAGAAGTAAGAAAGAAGTAAGAAAGAAGTAAGAAAGAAAGAAGAAAGAAAGAAGTAAGAAAGAAGTAAGAAAGAAGTAAGAAAGAAGTAAGAAGGAATGAAGAAAGTGGTAAGAAAGAAGTAAGAAAGAAGTAAGAAAGAAAGAAGAAAGAAGTAAGAAAGAAGTAAGAAAGAAGTAAGAAGGAATGAAGAAAGTGGTAAGAAAGAAGTAAGAAAGAAGTAAGAAAGAAAGAAGAAAGAAGTAAGAAAGAAGTAAGAAAGAAGTAAGAAAGAATTAGAAAGAAGTAAGAAAGAAAGAAGTAAGAAAGAAGAAAGAAAGAAGTAAGAAAGAAGAAAGAAATAAGTAAGAAAGAATTAAGAAAGAAAGAAATAAGAAAGAAGTAAGAAAGAAAGAAGAAAGAAGTAAGAAAGAAGTAAGAAAGAAGAAAGAAAGAAGTAAGAAAGAAGAAAGAAAGAAGAAAGAAAGAAGTAAGAAAGAAGTAAGAAAGAAAGAAGAAAGAAGTAAGAAAGAAGTAAGAAAGAAGTAAGAAAGAAGTAAGAAAGAAGAAAAAAGAAGTTAGAAAGAAGTAAGAAAGAAGTAAGAAAGAAGTAAGAAAAAGTAAGAAAGAAGTAGGAAAGAAGTAAAAAAGAAGTATGAAAGAAGTAAGAAAGAAGAAAGAAAGCAGTAAGAAAGAAGTAAGAAAGAAGTAAGAAAGAAGTAAAAAAGAAGTAAGAAGGAATGAAGAAAGAAGTAAGAAAGAAGAAAGAAAGAAGTAAGAAAGAAGTAAGAAAGAAGTAATAAAGAAGTAATAAAGAAGTAAGAAAGAAAGAAGAAAGAAGTAATAAAGAAGTAAGAAAGAAGTAAGAAAGAATTACGATAGAAGTAAGAAAGAAGTAAGAAAGAAAGAAGTAAGAAAGAAGTAAGAAAGAAGAAAGAAAGAAGTAAGAAAGAAGTAAGAAAGAAGTAAGAAAGAAGTAGGAAAGAAGAATGAAAGAAGTAAGCAAGAAGTAAGAAAGAAGTAAGAAGGAATGAATAAAGAAGTAAGAAAGAAGTAAGAAAGAAGTAAGAAAGAAAGAAGAAAGAAGTAAGAAAGAAGTAAGAAAGAAGTAAGAAAGAAGAAAGAAAGAAGTAAGAAAGAAGAAAGAAAGAAGTAAGAAAGGAGTAAGAAAGAAGTAAGAAAGATGTAAGAGAGAAAGAAGAAAAAAGTAAGAAAGAAGTAAGAAAGAAGTAAGAAAGAAGAAAAAAGAAGTAAGAAAGAAGTAAGAAAGAAGTAAGAAAGAAGTAAGAAAGAAGTAATGAAGAATGAAGTAAGAAAGAAGTAAGAAAGAAGTATGAAAGAAGTAAGAAAGAAGAAAGAAAGACGTAAGAAAGAAGTAAGAAAGAAGTAAGAATGAAGTAAGAAAGAAAGAAGAAAGGAGAAAGAAGTAAGAAAGAAGTAAGAAAGATGTAAGAAAGAAGTAAGAAGGAATGAAGAAAGAAGTAAGAAAGAAGTAAGAAAGAAGTAAGAAAGAAGTAAGAAAGAAGTTAGAAAGAAGTAAGAAAGAATTAAGAAAGAAGTAAGAAAGAAGTAAGAAAGAAGAAAGAAGTAAGAAAGAAGTAAGAAAGAAGTAAGAAAGAAGTAAGAAAGAAGTAAGAAAGAAGAAAGAAAGAAGTAAGAAAGAAGAAAAAAGAAGTTAGAAGGAAGTAAGAAAGAAGTAAGAAAGAGGTTAGAAAGAAGTAATAAAGAAGTAAGAAAGAAGTAAGAAAGAAGAAAGAAGTAAGAAAGAAGTAAGAAAGAAGTATGAATGAAGTAAGAAAGAAGAAAGAAAGAAGTAAGAAAGAAGAAAAAAGAAGTTAGAAGGAAGTAAGAAAGAAGTAAGAAAGAGGTTAGAAAGAAGTAATAAAGAAGTAAGAAAGAAGTAAGAAAGAAAGAAGTAAGAAAGAAGAAAGAAAGAAAGAATCAAGAAGTAAGAAAGAAGTAAGAAAGAAGTAAGAAAGAAGTAAGAAAGAAGTAAGAAAGAAGTAAGAAGGAATGAAGAAAGAAGTAAGAAAGAAGTAAGAAAGAAGAAAGGAAGAAGTAAGAAAGAAGAAAGAAAGAAGTAAGCAAGAAGTAAGAAAGAAGTAAGAAAGAACTTAGAAAGAAGTAAGAAAGAAGTAAGAAAGAAGTGAGAAAGAAAGAAGAAAGAAGTAAGAAAGAAGTAAGAAAGAAGAAAAAAGAGGTTAGAAAGAAGTAAGAAAGAAGTATGAAAGAAGTAAGAAAGAAGAAAGAAAGAAGTAAGAAAGAAGTAAGAAAGAAGTAAATAAGAAGTAAGAAAGAAGTAAGAAAGAAGTTTGAAAGAAGTTAGAAGGAATGAAGAAAGAAGTAAGAAAGAAGTAAGAAAGAATTAAGAAAGAAGTAAGAAAGAAGTAAGAAAGAAGTAAGAAAGAAGTAAGAAAGAAGTAAGAAGGAATGAAGAAAGAAGTAAGAAAGATGTAAGAAAGAAAGGAGAAAGAAGTAAGGAAGAAGAAAGAAAGAAGTATGAAAGAAGCAAGAAAGAAGTAAGAAAGAAAGGAGTAAGAAAGAAGTAAGAAAGAAGTTAGAAAGAAGTAAGAAAGAAGTAAGAAAGAAGTTAGAAGAAGTAAGAAATAAGTAAGAAAGAAGTAAGAAAGAAGTAAGAAGAAGTAAGAAAGAAGTAAGAAAGAAAGAATTAAGAAAGAAGTTAGAAGAAGTAAGAAATAAGTAAGAAAGAAGAAAGAAAGAAGTATGAAAGTAGTAAGAAAGAAGTAAGAAAGAAGTAAGAAAGAAGAAAGAAGTAAGAAAGAAGTAAGAAAGAAGAAAGAAAGAAGTAAGAAGGAATGTAGAAAGAAGTAAGAAAGAAGAAAGAAAGAAGTATGAAAGAAGTAAGAAAGAAGTAAGAAGGAATGAAGAAAGAAGTAAGAAAGAAGTAAGAAAGAAGTAAGAAAGATGTAAGAAAGAAAAAAGAAATAAGTAAGGAAGAAGAAAGAAAGAAGTATGAAAGAAGTAAGAAAGAAGTAAGAAAGAAAGAAGTAAGAAAGAAGTAAGAAAGAAGTTAGAAAGAATTAAGAAAGAAGTAAGAAAGAAGTTAGAAAGAAGTTACAAATAAGTAAGATGGAAGTAAGAAAGAAGTAAGAAAGAAGTAAGAAAGAAAGAAGTAAGAAAGAAGTAAGAAAGAAGAAAGAATGAAGTAAGAAAGAAGAAATAAAGAAGTAAGAAAGAAGTAAGAAAGAAGTAAGAAAGAAGTAAGAAAGAAAGAAGAAAGAAGTAAGAAATTAGTAAGAAAGAAGAAAGAAAGAAGTAAGAAGGAATGAAGAAAGAAGTAAGAAAGAAAAAGAAAGAAGTATGAAAGAAGTAAGAAAGAAGTAAGAAAGAAGAAAAAAGAAGTTAGAAAGAAGTAAGAAAGAAGTAAGAAAGAAGAATGTAAGAAGAAAGCAAGAACAGAACAAAGAAGTAAGAAAGAAGTAAGAAAGAAGTAAGAAAGAAGTAAGAAAGAAGTAAGAAAGAAGTAAGAAAGAAGTAAGAAAGAAGTAAGGAAGAAGTAAGGAAGAAGTAAGAAAGAAGTTAGAAAGAAGTTAGAAAGAAGTTACAAATAAGTATGAAAGAAGTAAGAAAGAAGTAAGAAAGAAGTAAGAAAGAAAGAAGTAAGAAAGAAGTAAGAAAGAAGTAGGAAAGAAGAATGAAAGAAGTAAGCAAGAAGTAAGAAAGAAGTAAGAAGGAATGAATAAAGAAGTAAGAAAGAAGTAAGAAAGAAGTAAGAAAGAAAGGAGAAAGAAGTAAGAAAGAAGTAAGAAAGAAGTAAGAAAGAAGAAAGAAAGAAGTAAGAAAGAAGAAAGAAAGAAGTAAGAAAGGAGTAAGAAAGAAGTAAGAAAGATGTAAGAGAGAAAGAAGAAAAAAGTAAGGAAGAAGTAAGAAAGAAGTAAGAAAGAAGAAAAAAGAAGTAAGAAAGAAGTAAGAAAGAAGTAAGAAAGAAGTAAGGAAGAATGAAGTAAGAAAGAAGTAAGAAAGAAGTATGAAAGAAGTAAGAAAGAAGAAAGAAAGACGTAAGAAAGAAGTAAGAAAGAAGTAAGAATGAAGTAAGAAAGAAAGAAGAAAGGAGAAAGAAGTAAGAAAGAAGTAAGAAAGATGTAAGAAAGAAGTAAGAAGGAATGAAGAAAGAAGTAAGAAAGAAGTAAGAAAGAAGTAAGAAAGAAGTAAGAAAGAAGTTAGAAAGAAGTAAGAAAGAAGTAAGAAAGAAGTAAGAAAGAAGTAAGAAAGAAGAAAGAAGTAAGAAAGAAGTAAGAAAGAAGTAAGAAAGAAGAAAGAAAGAAGTAAGAAAGAAGTATGAAAGAAGTAAGAAAGAAGAAAGAAAGAAGTAAGAAAGAAGTAAGAAAGAAGTAAGAAAGAAGAAAGAAAGAAGTAAGAAAGAAGTATGAAAGAAGTAAGAAAGATGAAAGAAAGAAGTAAGAAAGAAGTAAGAAAGAAGTAAGAAAGAAGTAAGAAAGAAGTAAGAAAGAAGTAAGAAAGAAGAAAAAAGAAGTTAGAAAGAAGTAAGAAAGAAGTAAGAAATAAGAAAGAAAGAAGAAAGAAAGAAAGAAGAAAGGAGTAAGAAAGAAGTAAGAAAGAAGTAAGAAAGAAGAAAGAAAGAAGTAAGAAAGAAGTAAGAAGGAATGAAGAAAGAAGTAAGAAAGAAGTAAGAAAGAAGAAAGGAAGAAGTAAGAAAGGAGTAAGAAAGAAGTAAGAAATATGTAAGAGAGAAAGAAGAAAAAAGTGAGAAAGAAGTAAGAAAGAAGTAAGAAAGAAGAAAAAAGAAGTAAGAAAGAAGTAAGAAAGAAGTAAGAAAGAAGTAAGAAAGAAGTAAGGAAGAATGAAGTAAGAAAGAAGTAAGAAAGAAGTATGAAAGAAGTAAGAAAGAAGAAAGAAAGACGTAAGAAAGAAGTAAGAAAGAAGTAAGAATGAAGTAAGAAAGAAAGAAGAAAGGAGAAAGAAGTAAGAAAGAAGTAAGAAAGATGTAAGAAAGAAGTAAGAAGGAATGAAGAAAGAAGTAAGAAAGAAGTAAGAAAGAAGTAAGAAAGAAGTAAGAAAGAAGTTAGAAAGAAGTAAGAAAGAATTAAGAAAGAAGTAAGAAAGAAGTAAGAAAGAAGAAAGAAGTAAGAAAGAAGTAAGAAAGAAGTAAGAAATAAGTAAGAAAGAAGTAAGAAAGAAGTAAGAAAGAAGTATGAAAGAAGTAAGAAAGAAGAAAGAAATAAGTAAGAAAGAAGAAAAAAGAAGTTAGAAGGAAGTAAGAAAGAAGTAAGAAAGAGGTTAGAAAGAAGTAATAAAGAAGTAAGAAAGAAAGAAGTAAGAAAGAAGAAAGAAAGAAAGAATCAAGAAGTAAGAAAGAAGTAAGAAAGAAGTAAGAAAGAAGTAAGAAAGAAGTAAGAAAGAAGTAAGAAGGAATGAAGAAAGAAGTAAGAAAGAAGTAAGAAAGAAGAAAGGAAGAAGTAAGAAAGAAGAAAGAAAGAAGTAAGCAAGAAGTAAGAAAGAAGTAAGAAAGAACTTAGAAAGAAGTAAGAAAGAAGTAAGAAAGAAGTGAGAAAGAAAGAAGAAAGAAGTAAGAAAGAAGTAAGAAAGAAGTAAGAAAGAAGTAAGAAAGAAGAAAAAAGAGGTTAGAAAGAAGTAAGAAAGAAGTATGAAAGAAGTAAGAAAGAAGAAAGAAAGAAGTAAGAAAGAAGTAAGAAAGAAGTAAAAAAGAAGTAAGAAAGAAGTAAGAAAGAAGTTTGAAAGAAGTTAGAAGGAATGAAGAAAGAAGTAAGAAAGAAGTAAGAAAGAATTAAGAAAGAAGTAAGAAAGAAGTAAGAAAGAAGTAAGAAAGAAGTAAGAAAGAAGTAAGAAGGAATGAAGAAAGAAGTAAGAAAGATGTAAGAAAGAAAGTAGAAAGAAGTAAGGAAGAAGAAAGAAAGAAGTATGAAAGAAGCAAGAAAGAAGTAAGAAAGAAAGGAGTAAGAAAGAAGTAAGAAAGAAGTTAGAAAGAAGTAAGAAAGAAGTAAGAAAGAAGTTAGAAGAAGTAAGAAATAAGTAAGAAAGAAGTAAGAAAGAAGTAAGAAGAAGTAAGAAAGAAGTAAGAAAGAAAGAAGTAAGAAAGAAGTTAGAAGAAGTAAGAAATAAGTAAGAAAGAAGAAAGAAAGAAGTATGAAAGTAGTAAGAAAGAAGTAAGAAAGAAAGAAGAAAGAAGTAAGAAAGAAGTAAGAAAGAAGAAAGAAAGAAGTAAGAAGGAATGTAGAAAGAAGTAAGAAAGAAGAAAGAAAGAAGTATGAAAGAAGTAAGAAAGAAGTAAGAAGGAATGAAGAAAGAAGTAAGAAAGAAGTAAGAAAGAAGTAAGAAAGAAATAAGAAATAAGTAAGAAAGAAGTAAGAAAGAAGTAAGAAGGAATGAAGAAAGAAGTTAGAAAGAAGTAAGAAAGAAGTAAGAAAGAAGTAAGAAAGATGTAAGAAAGAAAGGAGAAAGAAGTAAGGAAGAAGAAAGAAAGAAGTATGAAAGAAGCAAGAAAGAAGTAAGAAAGAAAGGAGTAAGAAAGAAGTAAGAAAGAAGTTAGAAAGAAGTAAGAAAGAAGTAAGAAAGAAGTTAGAAGAAGTAAGAAATAAGTAAGAAAGAAGTAAGAAAGAAGTAAGAAGATGTAAGGAAGAAGTAAGAAAGAAAGAAGTAAGAAAGAAGAAATAAACAAGTAAGAAAGAAGAAAGAAAGAAGTAAGAAGGTAGTAAGAAAGAAGTAAGAAAGAAGTAAGAAAGTAAGAAGAAAGAAGTAAGAAAGAAGTAAGAAAGAAGAAAGAAAGAAGTAAGAAGGAATGTAGAAAGAAGTAAGAAAGAAGAAAGAAAGAAGTATGAAAGAAGTAAGAATGAAGTAAGAAGGAATGAAGAAAGAAGTAAGAAAGAAGTAAGAAAGAAGTAAGAAAGAAGTAAGAAAGATGTAAGAATGAAAAAAGAAATAAGTAAGGAAGAAGAAAGAAAGAAGTATGAAAGAAGTAAGAAAGAAGTAAGAAAGAAAGAAGTAAGAAAGAAGTAAGAAAGAAGTTAGAAAGAAGGAAGAAAGAAGTAAGAAAGAAGTAAGAAAGAAAGAAGTAAGAAAGAAGTAAGAAAGAAGTAAGAAAGAAGAAAGTGAGAAGAAAGAACAGAACAAAGAAGTAAGAAAGAAGTAAGAAAGAAAGAAGTAAGAAAGAAGTAAGAAAGAAGTAAGAAAGAATTAAGAAAGAAGTAAGAAAGAAGAAAGAAAGAAGTAAGAAAGAAGAAAGAAAGAAGTAAGAAAGAAGTAAGAAAGAAGTAAGAAAGAAGAAAGAAAGAAGTAAGAAAGAAGTAAGAAAGAAGTAAGAAAGAAGTAAGAAAGAAGTAAGAAAGAAGAAAAAAGAAGTAAGAAAGAAGTAAGAAAGAAGTAAGAAAGAAGTAAGAAAGAAGTAAGAAAGAAGTAATGAAGAATGAAGTAAGAAAGAAGTAAGAAAGAAGTATGAAAGAAGTAAGAAAGAAGAAAGAAAGACGTAAGAAAGAAGTAAGAAAGAAGTAAGAATGAAGTAAGAAAGAAAGAAGAAAGGAGAAAGAAGTAAGAAAGAAGTAAGAAAGATGTAAGAAAGAAGTAAGAAGGAATGAAGAAAGAAGTAAGAAAGAAGTAAGAAAGAAGTAAGAAAGAAGTAAGAAAGAAGTAAGAAAGTAGAAAGAAGTAAGAAAGAAGTAAGAAAGAAGTAAGAAAGAAGTAAGAAAGAAGAAAGAAGTAAGAAAGAAGTAAGAAAGAAGTAAGAAAGAAGAAAGAAAGAAGTAAGAAAGAAGTATGAAAGAAGTAAGAAAGAAGAAAGAAAGAAGTAAGAAAGAAGAAAAAAGAAGTTAGAAGGAAGTAAGAAAGAAGTAAGAAAGAGGTTAGAAAGAAGTAATAAAGAAGTAAGAAAGAAGTAAGAAAGAAAGAAGTAAGAAAGAAGAAAGAAAGAAAGAATCAAGAAGTAAGAAAGAAGTAAGAAAGAAGTAAGAAAGAAGTAAGAAAGAAGTAAGAAGGAATGAAGAAAGAAGTAAGAAAGAAGTAAGAATAAAGAAAGGAAGAAGTAAGAAAGAAGAAAGAAAGAAGTAAGCAAGAAGTAAGAAAGAAGTAAGAAAGAAGTAAGAAAGAAGTAAGAAAGAAGTAAGAAAGAAGTAAGAAAGAAGAAAAAAGAAGTTAGAAAGAAGTAAGAAAGAAGTAAGAAAGAAGTAAGAAAGAAGTAAGAAAGAAGTAAGAAAGAAAGAAGAAAGAAGTAAGAAAGAAGTAAGAAAAAGTATGAAAGAAGTGAGAAAGAAGAAAGAAAGAAGTAAGAAAAAAGTAAGAAAGAAGTAAGAAAGAAATAAGAAAGAAAGAAGAAAGAAGAAAGAAAGAAGTAGGAAATAAGTAAGAAAGAAGAAAGAAAGAAGTAATAAAGAATTAAGAAGGAATGAAGAAAGAAGTAAGAAAGAAGAAAGAACGAAGTAAAAAAGAAGTAAGAAAGAAGTAAGAAAGAAGTAAGAAAGAAAGTAGAAAGAAGTAAGAAATTAGTAAGAAAGAAGTATGAAAGAAGTAAGAAAGAAGAAAGAAAGAAATAAGAAAGAAGTAAGAAACAAGTAAGAAAGAAGTAAGAAAGAAAGAAGAAAGAAGAAATAAAGAAGTAAGAAAGAAGTAAGAAAGAAGTAAGAAGGAATGAAGAAAGTAGTAAGAAAGAAGTAAGAAAGAAGTAAGAAAGAAAGAAGAAAGAAGTAAGAAAGAAGTAAGAAAGAAGTAAGAAAGAATTAAGAAAGAAGTAAGAAAGAAAGAAGTAAGAAAGAAGAAAGAAAGAAGTAAGAAAGAAGTAAGAAAGAAGTAAGAAAGAAGTAAGAAAGAAGAAAAAAGAAGTTAGAAAGAAGTAAGAAAGAAGTAAGAAAGAAGTAAGAAAGAAGTAAGAAAGAAGTAAGAAAGAAGTAAGAAAGAAGAAAGAAAGAAGTAAGAAAGAAGAAAGAAAGAAGTAAGAAAGAAGAAAGAAAGAAGTAAGAAAGAAGAAAGAAAGAAGTAAGAAAGAAGTAAGAAAGATGAAAGAAAGGAGTAAGAAAGAAAGAAGAAAGAAGTAAGAAAGAAAGAAGAAAGAAGTAAGAAAGAAGTAAGAAAGAAGTAAGAAAGAATTAAGAAAGAAAGAAGTAAGAAAGAAAAAAGAAAGAAGTAAGAAAGAAGTAAGAAAGAAGTATGAAAGAAGTAAGAAATAAGTAAGAAAGAAGTAAGAAAGAAGTAAGAAAGAAGTATGAAAGAAGTAAGAAAGAAGAAAGAAAGAAGTAAGAAATAAGTAAGAAAGAAGTAAGAAGGAATGAAGAAAGAAGTAAGAAAGAAGAAAGAAAGAAGTAAGAAAGAAGTAAGAAAGAAAGAAGTAAGAAAGAAGTAAGAAAGAAGTAAGAAAGTAGAAAAAAGAAGTTAGAAAGAAGTAAGAAAGAAGTAAGAAAGAAGTAAGAAAGAAGAAAGAAAGAAGAAAGAAAGAAAGAAGAAAGAAGTAAGATAGAAGTAAGAGAGAAGTAAGAAAGAAGTAAGAAAGATGTAAGAAAGAAGTAAGAAAGAAGTAAGAAGGAATGAAGAAAGAAATAAGAAAGAAGTAAGAAAGAAGAAAGAAAGAAGTAAGAAAGAAGAAAGAAAGAAGTAAGAAAGAAGTAAGAAAGAAGTAAGAAAGAATGAAGAAAGAAGTAAAAAAGAAGTAAGAAAGAAGAAAGAAAGAAGTAAGAAAGAAGAAAGAAAGAAGTAAGAAAGAAGTAAGAAAGAAGTAAGAAAGAAGTAAGAAAGAAAGAAAAAAGAAGTAAGAAACAAGTAAGAAAGAAGTAAGAAAGAAGTAAGAAAGAAAGAAGAAAGAAGTAAGAAATAAGTAAGAAAGAAGAAAAAAGAAGTTAGAAAGAAGTAAGAAAGAAGTAAGAAAGAAGTAAGAAAGAAGTAAGAAAGAAAGAAGAAAGATGTAAGAAAGAAGTAAGAAAAAGTATGAAAGAAGTAAGAAAGAAGAAAGAAAGAAGTAAGAAAGAAGTAAGAAAGAAGTAAGAAAGAATGAAGAAAGAAGTAAAAAAGAAGTAAGAAAGAGGAAAGAAAGAAGTAAGAAAGAAGAAAGAAAGAAGTAAGAAAGAAGTAAGAAAGAAGTAAGAAAGAAGTAAGAAAGAAAGAAGAAAGAAGTAAGAAATAAGTAAGAAAGAAGAAAAAAGAAGTTAGAAAGAAGTAAGAAAGAAGTAAGAAAGAAGTAAGAAAGAAATAAGAAAGAAAGAAGAAAGAAGAAAGAAAGAAGTAGGAAAGAAGTAAGAAAGAAGAAAGAAAGAAGTAATAAAGAATTAAGAAGGAATGAAGAAAGAAGTAAGAAAGAAGAAAGAACGAAGTAAGAAAGAAGTAAGAAAGAAGTAAGAAAGAAGTAAGAAAGAAGTATGAAAGAAGTAAGAAAGAAGAAAGAAAGAAATAAGAAAGAAGTAAGAAACAAGTAAGAAAGAAGTAAGAAAGAAAGAAGAAAGAAGAAAGAAAGAAGTAAGAAAGAAGTAAGAAAGAAGTAAGAAAGAAGTAAGAAGGAATGAAGAAAGTGGTAAGAAAGAAGTAAGAAAGAAGTAAGAAAAAAAGAAGAAAGAAGTAAGAAAGAAGTAAGAAAGAAGTAAGGAAGAATGAAGTAAGAAAGAAGTAAGAAAGAAGTATGAAAGAAGTAAGAAAGAAGAAAGAAAGACGTAAGAAAGAAGTAAGAAAGAAGTAAGAATGAAGTAAGAAAGAAAGAAGAAAGGAGAAAGAAGTAAGAAAGAAGTAAGAAAGATGTAAGAAAGAAGTAAGAAGGAATGAAGAAAGAAGTAAGAAAGAAGTAAGAAAGAAGTAAGAAAGAAGTAAGAAAGAAGTTAGAAAGAAGTAAGAAAGAAGTAAGAAAGAAGTAAGAAAGAAGTAAGAAAGAAGAAAGAAGTAAGAAAGAAGTAAGAAAGAAGTAAGAAAGAAGAAAGAAAGAAGTAAGAAAGAAGTATGAAAGAAGTAAGAAAGAAGAAAGAAAGAAGTATGAAAGAAGTAAGAAAGATGAAAGAAAGAAGTAAGAAAGAAGTAAGAAAGAAGTAAGAAAGAAGTAAGAAAGAAGTAAGAAAGAAGAAAAAAGAAGTTAGAAAGAAGTAAGAAAGAAGTAAGAAATAAGAAAGAAAGAAGAAAGAAAGAAAGAAGAAAGGAGTAAGAAAGAAGTAAGAAAGAAGTAAGAAAGAAGAAAGAAAGAAGTAAGAAAGAAGTAAGAAGGAATGAAGAAAGAAGTAAGAAAGAAGTAAGAAAGAAGAAAGGAAGAAGTAAGAAAGGAGTAAGAAAGAAGTAAGAAAGATGTAAGAGAGAAAGAAGAAAAAAGTAAGAAAGAAGTAAGAAAGAAGTAAGAAAGAAGAAAAAAGAAGTAAGAAAGAAGTAAGAAAGAAGTAAGAAAGAAGTAAGAAAGAAGTAAGGAAGAATGAAGTAAGAAAGAAGTAAGAAAGAAGTATGAAAGAAGTAAGAAAGAAGAAAGAAAGACGTAAGAAAGAAGTAAGAAAGAAGTAAGAATGAAGTAAGAAAGAAAGAAGAAAGGAGAAAGAAGTAAGAAAGAAGTAAGAAAGATGTAAGAAAGAAGTAAGAAGGAATGAAGAAAGAAGTAAGAAAGAAGTAAGAAAGAAGTAAGAAAGAAGTAAGAAAGAAGTAAGAAAGAAGTTAGAAAGAAGTAAGAAAGAATTAAGAAAGAAGTAAGAAAGAAGAAAGAAGTAAGAAAGAAGTAAGAAAGAAGTAAGAAAGAAGTAAGAAAGAAGTAAGAAAGAAGTATGAAAGAAGTAAGAAAGAAGAAAGAAAGAAGTAAGAAAGAAGAAAAAAGAAGTTAGAAGGTAGTAAGAAAGAAGTAAGAAAGAGGTTAGAAAGAAGTAATAAAGAAGTAAGAAAGAAAGAAGTAAGAAAGAAGAAAGAAAGAAAGAATCAAGAAGTAAGAAAGAAGTAAGAAAGAAGTAAGAAAGAATTAAGAAAGAAGTAAGAAAGAAGTAAGAAGGAATGAAGAAAGAAGTAAGAAAGAAGTAAGAAAGAAGAAAGGAAGAAGTAAGAAAGAAGAAAGAAAGAAGTAAGCAAGAAGTAAGAAAGAAGTAAGAAAGAACTTAGAAAGAAGTAAGAAAGAAGTAAGAAAGAAGTGAGAAAGAAAGAAGAAAGAAATAAGAAAGAAGTAAGAAAGAAGTAAGAAAGAAGTAAGAAAGAAGAAAAAAGAGGTTAGAAAGAAGTAAGAAAGAAGTATGAAAGAAGTAAGAAAGAAGAAAGAAAGAAGTAAGAAAGAAGTAAGAAAGAAGTAAAAAAGAAGTAAGAAAGAAGTAAGAAAGAAGTTTGAAAGAAGTTAGAAGGAATGAAGAAAGAAGTAAGAAAGAAGTAAGAAAGAATTAAGAAAGAAGTAAGAAAGAAGTAAGAAAGAAGTAAGAAAGAAGTAAGAAAGAAGTAAGAAGGAATGAAGAAAGAAGTAAGAAAGATGTGAGAAAGAAAGTAGAAAGAAGTAAGGAAGAAGAAAAAAAGAAGTATGAAAGAAACAAGAAAGAAGTAAGAAAGAAAGGAGTAAGAAAGAAGTAAGAAAGAAGATAGAAAGAAGTAAGAAAGAAGTAAGAAAGAAGTTAGAAGAAGTAAGAAATAAGTAAGAAAGAAGAAAGAAAGAAGTAAGAAGAAGTAAGAAAGAAGTAAGAAAGAAAGAAGTAAGAAAGAAGTTAGAAGAAGTAAGAAATAAGTAAGAAAGAAGAAAGAAAGAAGTATGAAAGTAGTAAGAAAGAAGTAAGAAAGAAGTAAGAAAGAAAGAAGAAAGAAGTAAGAAAGAAGTAAGAAAGAAGAAAGAAAGAAGTATGAAAGAAGTAAGAAAGAAGTAAGAAGGAATGAAGAAAGAAGTAAGAAAGAAGTAAGAAAGAAGTAAGAAAGAAGTAAGAAAGAAGTAAGAAAGAAGTAAGAAAGAAGTAAGAAAGAAGTAAGAAAGAAGTAAGAAAGATGTAAGAAAGAAAGGAGAAAGAAGTAAGGAAGAAGAAAGAAAGAAGTATGAAAGAAGCAAGAAAGAAGTAAGAAAGAAAGGAGTAAGAAAGAAGTAAGAAAGAAGTTAGAAAGAAGTAAGAAAGAAGTAAGAAAGAAGTTAGAAGAAGTAAGAAATAAGTAAGAAAGAAGCAAGAAAGAAGTAAGAAAGAAAGGAGTAAGAAAGAAGTAAGAAAGAAGTTAGAAAGAAGTAAGAAAGAAGTAAGAAAGAAGTTAGAAGAAGTAAGAAATAAGTAAGAAAGAAGTAAGAAAGAAGTAAGAAAGTAAGAAGAAAGAAGTAAGAAAGAAGTAAGAAAGAAGAAAGAAAGAAGTAAGAAGGAATGTAGAAAGAAGTAAGAAAGAAGAAAGAAAGAAGTATGAAAGAAGTAAGAAAGAAGTAAGAAGGAATGAAGAAAGAAGTAAGAAAGAAGTAAGAAAGAAGTAAGAAAGAAGTAAGAAAGATGTAAGAAAGAGAAAAGAAATAAGTAAGGAAGAAGAAAGAAAGAAGTATGAAAGAAGTAAGAAAGAAGTAAGAAAGAAAGAAGTAAGAAAGAAGTAAGAAAGAAGTTAGAAAGAAGTAAGAAAGAAGTAAGAAAGAAGTTAGAAAGAAGGAAGAAAGAAGTAAGAAAGAAGTAAGAAAGAAAGAAGTAAGAAAGAAGTAAGAAAGAAGTAAGAAAGAAGAAAGTGAGAAGAAAGAACAGAACAAAGAAGTAAGAAAGAAGTAAGAAAGAAAGAAGTAAGAAAGAAGTAAGAAAGAAGTAAGAAAGAATTAAGAAAGAAGTAAGAAAGAAGAAAGAAAGAAGTAAGAAAGAAGAAAGAAAGAAGTAAGAAAGAAGTAAGAAAGAAGTAAGAAAGAAGAAAGAAAGAAGTAAGAAAGAAGTAAGAAAGAAGTAAGAAAGAAGTAAGAAAGAAGTAAGAAAGAAGTAAGAAAGAAGTAAGAAAGAAGAAAAAAGAAGTTAGAAAGAAGTAAGAAAGAAGTAAGAAATAAGAAAGAAAGAAGAAAGAAAGAAAGAAGAAAGGAGTAAGAAAGAAGTAAGAAAGAAGTAAGAAAGAAAGAAGAAAGAAGTAAGAAAGAAGTAAGAAAGAAGTAAGAAAGAAGTAGGAAAGAAGAATGAAAGAAGTAAGCAAGAAGTAAGAAAGAAGTAAGAAGGAATGAATAAAGAAGTAAGAAAGAAGTAAGAAAGAAGTAAGAAAGAAAGAAGAAAGAAGCAAGAAAGAAGAAAGAAAGAAGTAAGAAAGAAGAAAGAAAGAAGTA
The DNA here is from genome assembly GCF_036013475.1 of Columba livia. NCBI lineage: Eukaryota > Metazoa > Chordata > Aves > Columbiformes > Columbidae > Columba > Columba livia. The sequence goes on from NW_027043032.1 coordinate 1,025,213, forward strand.
AGAAAGGAGTAAGAAAGAAGTAAGAAAGATGTAAGAGAGAAAGAAGAAAAAAGTAAGAAAGAAGTAAGAAAGAAGTAAGAAAGAAGAAAAAAGAAGTAAGAAAGAAGTAAGAAAGAAGTAAGAAAGAAGTAAGAATGAAGTAAGAAAGAAAGAAGAAAGGAGAAAGAAGTAAGAAAGAAGTAAGAAAGATGTAAGAAAGAAGTAAGAAGGAATGAAGAAAGAAGTAAGAAAGAAGTAAGAAAGAAGTAAGAAAGAAGTAAGAAAGAAGTAAGAAAGTAGAAAGAAGTAAGAAAGAAGTAAGAAAGAAGTAAGAAAGAAGTAAGAAAGAAGAAAGAAGTAAGAAAGAAGTAAGAAAGAAGTAAGAAAGAAGAAAGAAAGAAGTAAGAAAGAAGTATGAAAGAAGTAAGAAAGAAGAAAGAAAGAAGTAAGAAAGAAGAAAAAAGAAGTTAGAAGGAAGTAAGAAAGAAGTAAGAAAGAGGTTAGAAAGAAGTAATAAAGAAGTAAGAAAGAAGTAAGAAAGAAAGAATTAAGAAAGAAGAAAGAAAGAAAGAATCAAGAAGTAAGAAAGAAGTAAGAAAGAAGTAAGAAAGAAGTAAGAAAGAAGTAAGAAGGAATGAAGAAAGAAGTAAGAAAGAAGTAAGAAAGAAGAAGTAAGAAGGAATGAAGAAAGAAGTAAGAAAGAAGTAAGAAAGAAGTAAGAAAGAAGTAAGAAAGAAGTAAGAAAGAAGTAAGAAAGAAGTAAGAAAGAAGTAAGAAAGAAGTTAGAAGAAGTAAGAAATAAGTAAGAAAGAAGTAAGAAAGAAGTAAGAAGAAGTAAGAAAGAAGTAAGAAAGAAAGAAGTAAGAAAGAAGTTAGAAGAAGTAAGAAATAAGTAAGAAAGAAGAAAGAAAGAAGTATGAAAGTAGTAAGAAAGAAGAAAGAAAGAAGTAAGAAGGAATGTAGAAAGAAGTAAGAAAGAAGAAAGAAAGAAGTATGAGAGAAGTAAGAAAGAAGTAAGAAGGAATGAAGAAAGAAGTAAGAAAGAAGTAAGAAAGAAGTAAGAAAGAAGAAAGAAAGAAGTAAGAAAGAAGTAAGAAAGAAGTAAGAAGGAATGAAGAAAGAAGTTAGAAAGAAGTAAGAAAGAAGTAAGAAAGAAGTAAGAAAGATGTAAGAAAGAAAGGAGAAAGAAGTAAGGAAGAAGAAAGAAAGAAGTATGAAAGAAGCAAGAAAGAAGTAAGAAAGAAAGGAGTTAGAAAGAAGTAAGAAAGAAGTTAGAAAGAAGTAAGAAAGAAGTAAGAAAGAAGTTAGAAGAAGTAAGAAATAAGTAAGAAAGAAGTAAGAAAGAAGTAAGAAGATGTAAGAAAGAAGTAAGAAAGAAAGAAGTAAGAAAGAAGAAATAAACAAGTAAGAAAGAAGAAAGAAAGAAGTAAGAAAGTAGTCAGAAAGAAGTAAGAAAGAAGTAAGAAAGTAAGAAGAAAGAAGTAAGAAAGAAGTAAGAAAGAAGAAAGAAAGAAGTAAGAAGGAATGTAGAAAGAAGTAAGAAAGAAGAAAGAAAGAAGTATGAAAGAAGTAAGAAAGAAGTAAGAAGGAATGAAGAAAGAAGTAAGAAAGAAGTAAGAAAGAAGTAAGAAAGAAGTAAGAAAGATGTAAGAAAGAAAAAAGAAATAAGTAAGGAAGAAGAAAGAAAGAAGTATGAAAGAAGTAAGAAAGAAGTAAGAAAGAAAGAAGTAAGAAAGAAGTAAGAAAGAAGTTAGAAAGAAGGAAGAAAGACGTAAGAAAGAAGTAAGAAAGAAAGAAGTAAGAAAGAAGTAAGAAAGAAGTAAGAAAGAAGAAAGTGAGAAGAAAGAACAGAACAAAGAAGTAAGAAAGAAGTAAGAAAGAAAGAAGTAAGAAAGAAGTAAGAAAGAAGTAAGAAAGAATTAAGAAAGAAGTAAGAAAGAAGAAAGAAAGAAGTAAGAAAGAAGAAAGAAAGAAGTAAGAAAGAAGTAAGAAAGAAGAAAGAAAGAAGTAAGAAAGAAGTAAGAAAGAAGTAAGAAAGAAGTAAGAAAGAAGTAAGAAAGAAGTAAGAAAGAAGTAAGAAAGAAGAAAAAAGAAGTTAGAAAGAAGTAAGAAAGAAGTAAGAAATAAGAAAGAAAGAAGAAAGAAAGAAAGAAGAAAGGAGTAAGAAAGAAGTAAGAAAGAAGTAAGAAAGAAAGAAGAAAGAAGTAAGAAAGAAGTAAGAAAGAAGTAAGAAAGAAGTAGGAAAGAAGAATGAAAGAAGTAAGCAAGAAGTAAGAAAGAAGTAAGAAGGAATGAATAAAGAAGTAAGAAAGAAGTAAGAAAGAAGTAAGAAAGAAAGAAGAAAGAAGTAAGGAAGAAGAAAGAAAGAAGTAAGAAAGAAGAAAGAAAGAAGTAAGAAAGAAGTAAGAAAGAAGTAAGAAAGAATGAAGAAAGAAGTAAAAAAGAAGTAAGAAAGAAGAAAGAAAGAAGTAAGAAAGAAGAAAGAAAGAAGTAAGAAAGAAGAAAGAAAGAAGTAAGAAAGAAGTAAGAAAGAAGTAAGAAAGAAGTAAGAAAGAAAGAAAAAAGAAGTAAGAAACAAGTAAGAAAGAAGTAAGAAAGAAGTAAGAAAGAAAGAAGAAAGAAGTAAGAAATAAGTAAGAAAGAAGAAAAAAGAAGTTAGAAAGAAGTAAGAAAGAAGTAAGAAAGAAGTAAGAAAGAAGTAAGAAAGAAAGAAGAAAGAAGTAAGAAAGAAGTAAGAAAAAGTATGAAAGAAGTAAGAAAGAAGAAAGAAAGAAGTAAGAAAGAAGTAAGAAAGAAGTAAGAAAGAATGAAGAAAGAAGTAAAAAAGAAGTAAGAAAGAGGAAAGAAAGAAGTAAGAAAGAAGAAAGAAAGAAGTAAGAAAGAAGTAAGAAAGAAGTAAGAAAGAAGTAAGAAAGAAAGAAGAAAGAAGTAAGAAATAAGTAAGAAAGAAGAAAAAAGAAGTTAGAAAGAAGTAAGAAAGAAGTAAGAAAGAAGTAAGAAAGAAGTAAGAAAGAAATAAGAAAGAAAGAAGAAAGAAGAAAGAAAGAAGTAGGAAAGAAGTAAGAAAGAAGAAAGAAAGAAGTAATAAAGAATTAAGAAGGAATGAAGAAAGAAGTAAGAAAGAAGAAAGAACGAAGTAAGAAAGAAGTAAGAAAGAAGTAAGAAAGAAGTAAGAAAGAAGTATGAAAGAAGTAAGAAAGAAGAAAGAAAGAAATAAGAAAGAAGTAAGAAACAAGTAACAAAGAAGTAAGAAAGAAAGAAGAAAGAAGAAAGAAAGAAGTAAGAAAGAAGTAAGAAAGAAGTAAGAAAGAAGTAAGAAGGAATGAAGAAAGTGGTAAGAAAGAAGTAAGAAAGAAGTAAGAAAAAAAGAAGAAAAAAGTAAGAAAGAAGTAAGAAAGAAGTAAGGAAGAATGAAGTAAGAAAGAAGTAAGAAAGAAGTATGAAAGAAGTAAGAAAGAAGAAAGAAAGACGTAAGAAAGAAGTAAGAAAGAAGTAAGAATGAAGTAAGAAAGAAAGAAGAAAGGAGAAAGAAGTAAGAAAGAAGTAAGAAAGATGTAAGAAAGAAGTAAGAAGGAATGAAGAAAGAAGTAAGAAAGAAGTAAGAAAGAAGTAAGAAAGAAGTAAGAAAGAAGTTAGAAAGAAGTAAGAAAGAAGTAAGAAAGAAGTAAGAAAGAAGTAAGAAAGAAGAAAGAAGTAAGAAAGAAGTAAGAAAGAAGTAAGAAAGAAGAAAGAAAGAAGTAAGAAAGAAGTATGAAAGAAGTAAGAAAGAAGAAAGAAAGAAGTAAGAAAGAAGTAAGAAAGAAGTAAGAAAGAAGAAAGAAAGAAGTAAGAAAGAAGTATGAAAGAAGTAAGAAAGATGAAAGAAAGAAGTAAGAAAGAAGTAAGAAAGAAGTAAGAAAGAAGTAAGAAAGAAGTAAGAAAGAAGAAAAAAGAAGTTAGAAAGAAGTAAGAAAGAAGTAAGAAATAAGAAAGAAAGAAGAAAGAAAGAATGAAGAAAGGAGTAAGAAAGAAGTAAGAAAGAAGTAAGAAAGAAGAAAGAAAGAAGTAAGAAAGAAGTAAGAAGGAATGAAGAAAGAAGTAAGAAAGAAGTAAGAAAGAAGAAAGGAAGAAGTAAGAAAGGAGTAAGAAAGAAGTAAGAAAGATGTAAGAGAGAAAGAAGAAAAAAGTAAGAAAGAAGTAAGAAAGAAGTAAGAAAGAAGAAAAAAGAAGTAAGAAAGAAGTAAGAAAGAAGTAAGAAAGAAGTAAGAAAGAAGTAAGGAAGAATGAAGTAAGAAAGAAGTAAGAAAGAAGTATGAAAGAAGTAAGAAAGAAGAAAGAAAGACGTAAGAAAGAAGTAAGAAAGAAGTAAGAATGAAGTAAGAAAGAAAGAAGAAAGGAGAAAGAAGTAAGAAAGAAGTAAGAAAGATGTAAGAAAGAAGTAAGAAGGAATGAAGAAAGAAGTAAGAAAGAAGTAAGAAAGAAGTAAGAAAGAAGTAAGAAAGAAGTAAGAAAGAAGTAAGAAAGAAGTAAGAAAGAAGAAAAAAGAAGTTAGAAAGAAGTAAGAAAGAAGTAAGAAATAAGAAAGAAAGAAGAAAGAAAGAAAGAAGAAAGGAGTAAGAAAGAAGTAAGAAAGAAGTAAGAAAGAAAGAAGAAAGAAGTAAGAAAGAAGTAAGAAAGAAGTAAGAAAGAAGTAGGAAAGAAGAATGAAAGAAGTAAGCAAGAAGTAAGAAAGAAGTAAGAAGGAATGAATAAAGAAGTAAGAAAGAAGTAAGAAAGAAGTAAGAAAGAAAGAAGAAAGAAGTAAGGAAGAAGAAAGAAAGAAGTAAGAAAGAAGAAAGAAAGAAGTAAGAAAGAAGTAAGAAAGAAGTAAGAAAGAATGAAGAAAGAAGTAAAAAAGAAGTAAGAAAGAAGAAAGAAAGAAGTAAGAAAGAAGAAAGAAAGAAGTAAGAAAGAAGAAAGAAAGAAGTAAGAAAGAAGTAAGAAAGAAGTAAGAAAGAAGTAAGAAAGAAAGAAAAAAGAAGTAAGAAACAAGTAAGAAAGAAGTAAGAAAGAAGTAAGAAAGAAAGAAGAAAGAAGTAAGAAATAAGTAAGAAAGAAGAAAAAAGAAGTTAGAAAGAAGTAAGAAAGAAGTAAGAAAGAAGTAAGAAAGAAGTAAGAAAGAAAGAAGAAAGAAGTAAGAAAGAAGTAAGAAAAAGTATGAAAGAAGTAAGAAAGAAGAAAGAAAGAAGTAAGAAAGAAGTAAGAAAGAAGTAAGAAAGAATGAAGAAAGAAGTAAAAAAGAAGTAAGAAAGAGGAAAGAAAGAAGTAAGAAAGAAGAAAGAAAGAAGTAAGAAAGAAGTAAGAAAGAAGTAAGAAAGAAGTAAGAAAGAAAGAAGAAAGAAGTAAGAAATAAGTAAGAAAGAAGAAAAAAGAAGTTAGAAAGAAGTAAGAAAGAAGTAAGAAAGAAGTAAGAAAGAAGTAAGAAAGAAATAAGAAAGAAAGAAGAAAGAAGAAAGAAAGAAGTAGGAAAGAAGTAAGAAAGAAGAAAGAAAGAAGTAATAAAGAATTAAGAAGGAATGAAGAAAGAAGTAAGAAAGAAGAAAGAACGAAGTAAGAAAGAAGTAAGAAAGAAGTAAGAAAGAAGTAAGAAAGAAGTATGAAAGAAGTAAGAAAGAAGAAAGAAAGAAATAAGAAAGAAGTAAGAAACAAGTAACAAAGAAGTAAGAAAGAAAGAAGAAAGAAGAAAGAAAGAAGTAAGAAAGAAGTAAGAAAGAAGTAAGAAAGAAGTAAGAAGGAATGAAGAAAGTGGTAAGAAAGAAGTAAGAAAGAAGTAAGAAAAAAAGAAGAAAAAAGTAAGAAAGAAGTAAGAAAGAAGTAAGGAAGAATGAAGTAAGAAAGAAGTAAGAAAGAAGTATGAAAGAAGTAAGAAAGAAGAAAGAAAGACGTAAGAAAGAAGTAAGAAAGAAGTAAGAATGAAGTAAGAAAGAAAGAAGAAAGGAGAAAGAAGTAAGAAAGAAGTAAGAAAGATGTAAGAAAGAAGTAAGAAGGAATGAAGAAAGAAGTAAGAAAGAAGTAAGAAAGAAGTAAGAAAGAAGTAAGAAAGAAGTTAGAAAGAAGTAAGAAAGAAGTAAGAAAGAAGTAAGAAAGAAGTAAGAAAGAAGAAAGAAGTAAGAAAGAAGTAAGAAAGAAGTAAGAAAGAAGAAAGAAAGAAGTAAGAAAGAAGTATGAAAGAAGTAAGAAAGAAGAAAGAAAGAAGTAAGAAAGAAGTAAGAAAGAAGTAAGAAAGAAGAAAGAAAGAAGTAAGAAAGAAGTATGAAAGAAGTAAGAAAGATGAAAGAAAGAAGTAAGAAAGAAGTAAGAAAGAAGTAAGAAAGAAGTAAGAAAGAAGTAAGAAAGAAGAAAAAAGAAGTTAGAAAGAAGTAAGAAAGAAGTAAGAAATAAGAAAGAAAGAAGAAAGAAAGAATGAAGAAAGGAGTAAGAAAGAAGTAAGAAAGAAGTAAGAAAGAAGAAAGAAAGAAGTAAGAAAGAAGTAAGAAGGAATGAAGAAAGAAGTAAGAAAGAAGTAAGAAAGAAGAAAGGAAGAAGTAAGAAAGGAGTAAGAAAGAAGTAAGAAAGATGTAAGAGAGAAAGAAGAAAAAAGTAAGAAAGAAGTAAGAAAGAAGTAAGAAAGAAGAAAAAAGAAGTAAGAAAGAAGTAAGAAAGAAGTAAGAAAGAAGTAAGAAAGAAGTAAGGAAGAATGAAGTAAGAAAGAAGTAAGAAAGAAGTATGAAAGAAGTAAGAAAGAAGAAAGAAAGACGTAAGAAAGAAGTAAGAAAGAAGTAAGAATGAAGTAAGAAAGAAAGAAGAAAGGAGAAAGAAGTAAGAAAGAAGTAAGAAAGATGTAAGAAAGAAGTAAGAAGGAATGAAGAAAGAAGTAAGAAAGAAGTAAGAAAGAAGTAAGAAAGAAGTAAGAAAGAAGTAAGAAAGAAGTTAGAAAGAAGTAAGAAAGAATTAAGAAAGAAGTAAGAAAGAAGAAAGAAGTAAGAAAGAAGTAAGAAAGAAGTAAGAAAGAAGTAAGAAAGAAGTAAGAAAGAAGTAAGAAAGAAGTATGAAAGAAGTAAGAAAGAAGAAAGAAAGAAGTAAGAAAGAAGAAAAAAGAAGTTAGAAGGAAGTAAGAAAGAAGTAAGAAAGAGGTTAGAAAGAAGTAATAAAGAAGTAAGAAAGAAAGAAGTAAGAAAGAAGAAAGAAAGAAAGAATCAAGAAGTAAGAAAGAAGTAAGAAAGAAGTAAGAAAGAAGTAAGAAAGAAGTAAGAAAGAAGTAAGAAGGAATGAAGAAAGAAGTAAGAAAGAAGTAAGAATGAAGAAAGGAAGAAGTAAGAAAGAAGAAAGAAAGAAGTAAGCAAGAAGTAAGAAAGAAGTAAGAAAGAACTTAGAAAGAAGTAAGAAAGAAGTAAGAAAGAAGTGAGAAAGAAAGAAGAAAGAAGTAAGAAAGAAGTAAGAAAGAAGTAAGAAAGAAGTAAGAAAGAAGAAAAAAGAGGTTAGAAAGAAGTAAGAAAGAAGTATGAAAGAAGTAAGAAAGAAGAAAGAAAGAAGTAAGAAAGAAGTAAGAAAGAAGTAAAAAAGAAGTAAGAAAGAAGTAAGAAAGAAGTTTGAAAGAAGTTAGAAGGAATGAAGAAAGAAGTAAGAAAGAAGTAAGAAAGAATTAAGAAAGAACTAAGAAAGAAGTAAGAAAGAAGTAAGAAAGAAGTAAGAAAGAAGTAAGAAGGAATGAAGAAAGAAGTAAGAAAGATGTAAGAAAGAAAGTAGAAAGAAGTAAGGAAGAAGAAAGAAAGAAGTATGAAAGAAGCAAGAAAAAAGTAAGAAAGAAAGGAGTAAGAAAGAAGTAAGAAAGAAGATAGAAAGAAGTAAGAAAGAAGTAAGAAAGAAGTTACAAGAAGTAAGAAATAAGTAAGAAAGAAGTAAGAAAGAAGTAAGAAGAAGTAAGAAAGAATTAAGAAAGAAAGAAGTAAGAAAGAAGTTAGAAGAAGTAAGAAATAAGTAAGAAAGAAGAAAGAAAGAAGTATGAAAGTAGTAAGAAAGAAGAAAGAAAGAAGTAAGAAGGAATGTAGAAAGAAGTAAGAAAGAAGAAAGAAAGAAGTATGAGAGAAGTAAGAAAGAAGTAAGAAGGAATGAAGAAAGAAGTAAGAAAGAAGTAAGAAAGAAGTAAGAAAGAAGAAAGAAAGAAGTAAGAAAGAAGTAAGAAAGAAGTAAGAAGGAATGAAGAAAGAAGTTAGAAAGAAGTAAGAAAGAAGTAAGAAAGAAGTAAGAGAGATGTAAGAAAGAAAGGAGAAAGAAGTAAGGAAGAAGAAAGAAAGAAGTATGAAAGAAGCAAGAAAGAAGTAAGAAAGAAAGGAGTTAGAAAGAAGTAAGAAAGAAGTTAGAAAGAAGTAAGAAAGAAGTAAGAAAGAAGTTAGAAGAAGTAAGAAATAAGTAAGAAAGAAGTAAGAAAGAAGTAAGAAGATGTAAGAAAGAAGTAAGAAAGAAAGAAGTAAGAAAGAAGAAATAAACAAGTAAGAAAGAAGAAAGAAAGAAGTAAGAAAGTAGTCAGAAAGAAGTAAGAAAGAAGTAAGAAAGTAAGAAGAAAGAAGTAAGAAAGAAGTAAGAAAGAAGAAAGAAAGAAGTAAGAAGGAATGTAGAAAGAAGTAAGAAAGAAGAAAGAAAGAAGTATGAAAGAAGTAAGAAAGAAGTAAGAAGGAATGAAGAAAGAAGTAAGAAAGAAGTAAGAAAGAAGTAAGAAAGAAGTAAGAAAGATGTAAGAAAGAAAAAAGAAATAAGTAAGGAAGAAGAAAGAAAGAAGTATGAAAGAAGTAAGAAAGAAGTAAGAAAGAAAGAAGTAAGAAAGAAGTAAGAAAGAAGTTAGAAAGAAGGAAGAAAGACGTAAGAAAGAAGTAAGAAAGAAAGAAGTAAGAAAGAAGTAAGAAAGAAGTAAGAAAGAAGAAAGTGAGAAGAAAGAACAGAACAAAGAAGTAAGAAAGAAGTAAGAAAGAAAGAAGTAAGAAAGAAGTAAGAAAGAAGTAAGAAAGAATTAAGAAAGAAGTAAGAAAGAAGAAAGAAAGAAGTAAGAAAGAAGAAAGAAAGAAGTAAGAAAGAAGTAAGAAAGAAGAAAGAAAGAAGTAAGAAAGAAGTAAGAAAGAAGTAAGAAAGAAGTAAGAAAGAAGTAAGAAAGAAGTAAGAAAGAAGTAAGAAAGAAGAAAAAAGAAGTTAGAAAGAAGTAAGAAAGAAGTAAGAAATAAGAAAGAAAGAAGAAAGAAAGAAAGAAGAAAGGAGTAAGAAAGAAGTAAGAAAGAAGTAAGAAAGAAAGAAGAAAGAAGTAAGAAAGAAGTAAGAAAGAAGTAAGAAAGAAGTAGGAAAGAAGAATGAAAGAAGTAAGCAAGAAGTAAGAAAGAAGTAAGAAGGAATGAATAAAGAAGTAAGAAAGAAGTAAGAAAGAAGTAAGAAAGAAAGAAGAAAGAAGTAAGAAAGAAGTAAGAAAGAAGTAAGAAAGAAGAAAGAAAGAAGTAAGAAAGAAGAAAGAAAGAAGTAAGAAAGGAGTAAGAAAGAAGTAAGAAAGATGTAAGAGAGAAAGAAGAAAAAAGTAAGAAAGAAGTAAGAAAGAAGTAAGAAAGAAGAAAAAAGAAGTAAGAAAGAAGTAAGAAAGAAGTAAGAAAGAAGTAAGAAAGAAGTAATGAAGAATGAAGTAAGAAAGAAGTAAGAAAGAAGTATGAAAGAAGTAAGAAAGAAGAAAGAAAGACGTAAGAAAGAAGTAAGAAAGAAGTAAGAATGAAGTAAGAAAGAAAGAAGAAAGGAGAAAGAAGTAAGAAAGAAGTAAGAAAGATGTAAGAAAGAAGTAAGAAGGAATGAAGAAAGAAGTAAGAAAGAAGTAAGAAAGAAGTAAGAAAGAAGTAAGAAAGAAGTAAGAAAGTAGAAAGAAGTAAGAAAGAAGTAAGAAAGAAGTAAGAAAGAAGTAAGAAAGAAGAAAGAAGTAAGAAAGAAGTAAGAAAGAAGTAAGAAAGAAGAAAGAAAGAAGTAAGAAAGAAGTATGAAAGAAGTAAGAAAGAAGAAAGAAAGAAGTAAGAAAGAAGAAAAAAGAAGTTAGAAGGAAGTAAGAAAGAAGTAAGAAAGAGGTTAGAAAGAAGTAATAAAGAAGTAAGAAAGAAGTAAGAAAGAAAGAAGTAAGAAAGAAGAAAGAAAGAAAGAATCAAGAAGTAAGAAAGAAGTAAGAAAGAAGTAAGAAAGAAGTAAGAAAGAAGTAAGAAGGAATGAAGAAAGAAGTAAGAAAGAAGTAAGAAAGAAGAAAGGAAGAAGTAAGAAAGAAGAAAGAAAGAAGTAAGCAAGAAGTAAGAAAGAAGTAAGAAAGAAGTAAGAAAGAAGTAAGAAAGAAGTAAGAAAGAAAGAAGAAAGAAGTAAGAAAGAAGTAAGAAAAAGTATGAAAGAAGTAAGAAAGAAGAAAGAAAGAAGTAAGAAAAAAGTAAGAAAGAAGTAAGAAAGAAATAAGAAAGAAAGAAGAAAGAAGAAAGAAAGAAGTAGGAAATAAGTAAGAAAGAAGAAAGAAAGAAGTAATAAAGAATTAAGAAGGAATGAAGAAAGAAGTAAGAAAGAAGAAAGAACGAAGTAAGAAAGAAGTAAGAAAGAAGTAAGAAAGAAGTAAGAAAGAAAGTAGAAAGAAGTAAGAAATTAGTAAGAAAGAAGTATGAAAGAAGTAAGAAAGAAGAAAGAAAGAAATAAGAAAGAAGTAAGAAACAAGTAAGAAAGAAGTAAGAAAGAAAGAAGAAAGAAGAAAGAAAGAAGTAAGAAAGAAGTAAGAAAGAAGTAAGAAGGAATGAAGAAAGTAGTAAGAAAGAAGTAAGAAAGAAGTAAGAAAGAAAGAAGAAAGAAGTAAGAAAGAAGTAAGAAAGAAGTAAGAAAGAAGTAAGAAGGAAGTTAGAAAGAAGTAAGAAAGAAGTAAGAAAGAAGTAAGAAAGATGTAAGAAAGAAAGGAGAAAGAAGTAAGGAAGAAGAAAGAAAGAAGTATGAAAGAAGCAAGAAAGAAGTAAGAAAGAAAGGAGTAAGAAAGAAGTAAGAAAGAAGTTAGAAAGAAGTAAGAAAGAAGTAAGAAAGAAGTTAGAAGAAGTAAGAAATAAGTAAGAAAGAAGTAAGAAAGAAGTAAGAAGATGTAAGAAAGAAGTAAGAAAGAAAGAAGTAAGAAAGAAGAAATAAACAAGTAAGAAGAAGAAAGAAAGAAGTAAGAAAGTAGTAAGAAAGAAGTAAGAAAGAAGTAAGAAAGTAAGAAGAAAGAAGTAAGAAAGAAGTAAGAAAGAAGAAAGAAAGAAGAAAGAAAGACGTAAGAAAGAAGTAAGAAAGAAGTAAGAATGAAGTAAGAAAGAAAGAAGAAAGGAGAAAGAAGTAAGAAAGAAGTAAGAAAGATGTAAGAAAGAAGTAAGAAGGAATGAAGAAAGAAGTAAGAAAGAAGTAAGAAAGAAGTAAGAAAGAAGTAAGAAAGAAGTAAGAAAGAAGTTAGAAAGAAGTAAGAAAGAATTAAGAAAGAAGTAAGAAAGAAGAAAGAAGTAAGAAAGAAGTAAGAAAGAAGTAAGAAAGAAGTAAGAAAGAAGTAAGAAAGAAGTAAGAAAGAAGTATGAAAGAAGTAAGAAAGAAGAAAGAAAGAAGTAAGAAAGAAGAAAAAAGAAGTTAGAAGGAAGTAAGAAAGAAGTAAGAAAGAGGTTAGAAAGAAGTAATAAAGAAGTAAGAAAGAAAGAAGTAAGAAAGAAGAAAGAAAGAAAGAATCAAGAAGTAAGAAAGAAGTAAGAAAGAAGTAAGAAAGAAGTAAGAAAGAAGTAAGAAAGAAGTAAGAAGGAATGAAGAAAGAAGTAAGAAAGAAGTAAGAATGAAGAAAGGAAGAAGTAAGAAAGAAGAAAGAAAGAAGTAAGCAAGAAGTAAGAAAGAAGTAAGAAAGAACTTAGAAAGAAGTAAGAAAGAAGTAAGAAAGAAGTGAGAAAGAAAGAAGAAAGAAGTAAGAAAGAAGTAAGAAAGAAGTAAGAAAGAAGTAAGAAAGAAGAAAAAAGAGGTTAGAAAGAAGTAAGAAAGAAGTATGAAAGAAGTAAGAAAGAAGTAAGGAAGAATGAAGTAAGAAAGAAGTAAGAAAGAAGTATGAAAGAAGTAAGAAAGAAGAAAGAAAGACGTAAGAAAGAAGTAAGAAAGAAGTAAGAATGAAGTAAGAAAGAAAGAAGAAAGGAGAAAGAAGTAAGAAAGAAGTAAGAAAGATGTAAGAAAGAAGTAAGAAGGAATGAAGAAAGAAGTAAGAAAGAAGTAAGAAAGAAGTAAGAAAGAAGTAAGAAAGAAGTAAGAAAGAAGTAAGAAAGAAGTAAGAAAGAAGAAAAAAGAAGTTAGAAAGAAGTAAGAAAGAAGTAAGAAATAAGAAAGAAAGAAGAAAGAAAGAAAGAAGAAAGGAGTAAGAAAGAAGTAAGAAAGAAGTAAGAAAGAAAGAAGAAAGAAGTAAGAAAGAAGTAAGAAAGAAGTAAGAAAGAAGTAGGAAAGAAGAATGAAAGAAGTAAGCAAGAAGTAAGAAAGAAGTAAGAAGGAATGAATAAAGAAGTAAGAAAGAAGTAAGAAAGAAGTAAGAAAGAAAGAAGAAAGAAGTAAGGAAGAAGAAAGAAAGAAGTAAGAAAGAAGAAAGAAAGAAGTAAGAAAGAAGTAAGAAAGAAGTAAGAAAGAATGAAGAAAGAAGTAAAAAAGAAGTAAGAAAGAAGAAAGAAAGAAGTAAGAAAGAAGAAAGAAAGAAGTAAGAAAGAAGAAAGAAAGAAGTAAGAAAGAAGTAAGAAAGAAGTAAGAAAGAAGTAAGAAAGAAAGAAAAAAGAAGTAAGAAACAAGTAAGAAAGAAGTAAGAAAGAAGTAAGAAAGAAAGAAGAAAGAAGTAAGAAATAAGTAAGAAAGAAGAAAAAAGAAGTTAGAAAGAAGTAAGAAAGAAGTAAGAAAGAAGTAAGAAAGAAGTAAGAAAGAAAGAAGAAAGAAGTAAGAAAGAAGTAAGAAAAAGTATGAAAGAAGTAAGAAAGAAGAAAGAAAGAAGTAAGAAAGAAGTAAGAAAGAAGTAAGAAAGAATGAAGAAAGAAGTAAAAAAGAAGTAAGAAAGAGGAAAGAAAGAAGTAAGAAAGAAGAAAGAAAGAAGTAAGAAAGAAGTAAGAAAGAAGTAAGAAAGAAGTAAGAAAGAAAGAAGAAAGAAGTAAGAAATAAGTAAGAAAGAAGAAAAAAGAAGTTAGAAAGAAGTAAGAAAGAAGTAAGAAAGAAGTAAGAAAGAAGTAAGAAAGAAATAAGAAAGAAAGAAGAAAGAAGAAAGAAAGAAGTAGGAAAGAAGTAAGAAAGAAGAAAGAAAGAAGTAATAAAGAATTAAGAAGGAATGAAGAAAGAAGTAAGAAAGAAGAAAGAACGAAGTAAGAAAGAAGTAAGAAAGAAGTAAGAAAGAAGTAAGAAAGAAGTATGAAAGAAGTAAGAAAGAAGAAAGAAAGAAATAAGAAAGAAGTAAGAAACAAGTAACAAAGAAGTAAGAAAGAAAGAAGAAAGAAGAAAGAAAGAAGTAAGAAAGAAGTAAGAAAGAAGTAAGAAAGAAGTAAGAAGGAATGAAGAAAGTGGTAAGAAAGAAGTAAGAAAGAAGTAAGAAAAAAAGAAGAAAAAAGTAAGAAAGAAGTAAGAAAGAAGTAAGGAAGAATGAAGTAAGAAAGAAGTAAGAAAGAAGTATGAAAGAAGTAAGAAAGAAGAAAGAAAGACGTAAGAAAGAAGTAAGAAAGAAGTAAGAATGAAGTAAGAAAGAAAGAAGAAAGGAGAAAGAAGTAAGAAAGAAGTAAGAAAGATGTAAGAAAGAAGTAAGAAGGAATGAAGAAAGAAGTAAGAAAGAAGTAAGAAAGAAGTAAGAAAGAAGTAAGAAAGAAGTTAGAAAGAAGTAAGAAAGAAGTAAGAAAGAAGTAAGAAAGAAGTAAGAAAGAAGAAAGAAGTAAGAAAGAAGTAAGAAAGAAGTAAGAAAGAAGAAAGAAAGAAGTAAGAAAGAAGTATGAAAGAAGTAAGAAAGAAGAAAGAAAGAAGTAAGAAAGAAGTAAGAAAGAAGTAAGAAAGAAGAAAGAAAGAAGTAAGAAAGAAGTATGAAAGAAGTAAGAAAGATGAAAGAAAGAAGTAAGAAAGAAGTAAGAAAGAAGTAAGAAAGAAGTAAGAAAGAAGTAAGAAAGAAGAAAAAAGAAGTTAGAAAGAAGTAAGAAAGAAGTAAGAAATAAGAAAGAAAGAAGAAAGAAAGAATGAAGAAAGGAGTAAGAAAGAAGTAAGAAAGAAGTAAGAAAGAAGAAAGAAAGAAGTAAGAAAGAAGTAAGAAGGAATGAAGAAAGAAGTAAGAAAGAAGTAAGAAAGAAGAAAGGAAGAAGTAAGAAAGGAGTAAGAAAGAAGTAAGAAAGATGTAAGAGAGAAAGAAGAAAAAAGTAAGAAAGAAGTAAGAAAGAAGTAAGAAAGAAGAAAAAAGAAGTAAGAAAGAAGTAAGAAAGAAGTAAGAAAGAAGTAAGAAAGAAGTAAGGAAGAATGAAGTAAGAAAGAAGTAAGAAAGAAGTATGAAAGAAGTAAGAAAGAAGAAAGAAAGACGTAAGAAAGAAGTAAGAAAGAAGTAAGAATGAAGTAAGAAAGAAAGAAGAAAGGAGAAAGAAGTAAGAAAGAAGTAAGAAAGATGTAAGAAAGAAGTAAGAAGGAATGAAGAAAGAAGTAAGAAAGAAGTAAGAAAGAAGTAAGAAAGAAGTAAGAAAGAAGTAAGAAAGAAGTTAGAAAGAAGTAAGAAAGAATTAAGAAAGAAGTAAGAAAGAAGAAAGAAGTAAGAAAGAAGTAAGAAAGAAGTAAGAAAGAAGTAAGAAAGAAGTAAGAAAGAAGTAAGAAAGAAGTATGAAAGAAGTAAGAAAGAAGAAAGAAAGAAGTAAGAAAGAAGAAAAAAGAAGTTAGAAGGAAGTAAGAAAGAAGTAAGAAAGAGGTTAGAAAGAAGTAATAAAGAAGTAAGAAAGAAAGAAGTAAGAAAGAAGAAAGAAAGAAAGAATCAAGAAGTAAGAAAGAAGTAAGAAAGAAGTAAGAAAGAAGTAAGAAAGAAGTAAGAAAGAAGTAAGAAGGAATGAAGAAAGAAGTAAGAAAGAAGTAAGAATGAAGAAAGGAAGAAGTAAGAAAGAAGAAAGAAAGAAGTAAGCAAGAAGTAAGAAAGAAGTAAGAAAGAACTTAGAAAGAAGTAAGAAAGAAGTAAGAAAGAAGTGAGAAAGAAAGAAGAAAGAAGTAAGAAAGAAGTAAGAAAGAAGTAAGAAAGAAGTAAGAAAGAAGAAAAAAGAGGTTAGAAAGAAGTAAGAAAGAAGTATGAAAGAAGTAAGAAAGAAGAAAGAAAGAAGTAAGAAAGAAGTAAGAAAGAAGTAAAAAAGAAGTAAGAAAGAAGTAAGAAAGAAGTTTGAAAGAAGTTAGAAGGAATGAAGAAAGAAGTAAGAAAGAAGTAAGAAAGAATTAAGAAAGAACTAAGAAAGAAGTAAGAAAGAAGTAAGAAAGAAGTAAGAAAGAAGTAAGAAGGAATGAAGAAAGAAGTAAGAAAGATGTAAGAAAGAAAGTAGAAAGAAGTAAGGAAGAAGAAAGAAAGAAGTATGAAAGAAGCAAGAAAAAAGTAAGAAAGAAAGGAGTAAGAAAGAAGTAAGAAAGAAGATAGAAAGAAGTAAGAAAGAAGTAAGAAAGAAGTTACAAGAAGTAAGAAATAAGTAAGAAAGAAGTAAGAAAGAAGTAAGAAGAAGTAAGAAAGAATTAAGAAAGAAAGAAGTAAGAAAGAAGTTAGAAGAAGTAAGAAATAAGTAAGAAAGAAGAAAGAAAGAAGTATGAAAGTAGTAAGAAAGAAGAAAGAAAGAAGTAAGAAGGAATGTAGAAAGAAGTAAGAAAGAAGAAAGAAAGAAGTATGAGAGAAGTAAGAAAGAAGTAAGAAGGAATGAAGAAAGAAGTAAGAAAGAAGTAAGAAAGAAGTAAGAAAGAAGAAAGAAAGAAGTAAGAAAGAAGTAAGAAAGAAGTAAGAAGGAATGAAGAAAGAAGTTAGAAAGAAGTAAGAAAGAAGTAAGAAAGAAGTAAGAGAGATGTAAGAAAGAAAGGAGAAAGAAGTAAGGAAGAAGAAAGAAAGAAGTATGAAAGAAGCAAGAAAGAAGTAAGAAAGAAAGGAGTTAGAAAGAAGTAAGAAAGAAGTTAGAAAGAAGTAAGAAAGAAGTAAGAAAGAAGTTAGAAGAAGTAAGAAATAAGTAAGAAAGAAGTAAGAAAGAAGTAAGAAGATGTAAGAAAGAAGTAAGAAAGAAAGAAGTAAGAAAGAAGAAATAAACAAGTAAGAAAGAAGAAAGAAAGAAGTAAGAAAGTAGTCAGAAAGAAGTAAGAAAGAAGTAAGAAAGTAAGAAGAAAGAAGTAAGAAAGAAGTAAGAAAGAAGAAAGAAAGAAGTAAGAAGGAATGTAGAAAGAAGTAAGAAAGAAGAAAGAAAGAAGTATGAAAGAAGTAAGAAAGAAGTAAGAAGGAATGAAGAAAGAAGTAAGAAAGAAGTAAGAAAGAAGTAAGAAAGAAGTAAGAAAGATGTAAGAAAGAAAAAAGAAATAAGTAAGGAAGAAGAAAGAAAGAAGTATGAAAGAAGTAAGAAAGAAGTAAGAAAGAAAGAAGTAAGAAAGAAGTAAGAAAGAAGTTAGAAAGAAGGAAGAAAGACGTAAGAAAGAAGTAAGAAAGAAAGAAGTAAGAAAGAAGTAAGAAAGAAGTAAGAAAGAAGAAAGTGAGAAGAAAGAACAGAACAAAGAAGTAAGAAAGAAGTAAGAAAGAAAGAAGTAAGAAAGAAGTAAGAAAGAAGTAAGAAAGAATTAAGAAAGAAGTAAGAAAGAAGAAAGAAAGAAGTAAGAAAGAAGAAAGAAAGAAGTAAGAAAGAAGTAAGAAAGAAGAAAGAAAGAAGTAAGAAAGAAGTAAGAAAGAAGTAAGAAAGAAGTAAGAAAGAAGTAAGAAAGAAGTAAGAAAGAAGTAAGAAAGAAGAAAAAAGAAGTTAGAAAGAAGTAAGAAAGAAGTAAGAAATAAGAAAGAAAGAAGAAAGAAAGAAAGAAGAAAGGAGTAAGAAAGAAGTAAGAAAGAAGTAAGAAAGAAAGAAGAAAGAAGTAAGAAAGAAGTAAGAAAGAAGTAAGAAAGAAGTAGGAAAGAAGAATGAAAGAAGTAAGCAAGAAGTAAGAAAGAAGTAAGAAGGAATGAATAAAGAAGTAAGAAAGAAGTAAGAAAGAAGTAAGAAAGAAAGAAGAAAGAAGTAAGAAAGAAGTAAGAAAGAAGTAAGAAAGAAGAAAGAAAGAAGTAAGAAAGAAGAAAGAAAGAAGTAAGAAAGGAGTAAGAAAGAAGTAAGAAAGATGTAAGAGAGAAAGAAGAAAAAAGTAAGAAAGAAGTAAGAAAGAAGTAAGAAAGAAGAAAAAAGAAGTAAGAAAGAAGTAAGAAAGAAGTAAGAAAGAAGTAAGAAAGAAGTAATGAAGAATGAAGTAAGAAAGAAGTAAGAAAGAAGTATGAAAGAAGTAAGAAAGAAGAAAGAAAGACGTAAGAAAGAAGTAAGAAAGAAGTAAGAATGAAGTAAGAAAGAAAGAAGAAAGGAGAAAGAAGTAAGAAAGAAGTAAGAAAGATGTAAGAAAGAAGTAAGAAGGAATGAAGAAAGAAGTAAGAAAGAAGTAAGAAAGAAGTAAGAAAGAAGTAAGAAAGAAGTAAGAAAGTAGAAAGAAGTAAGAAAGAAGTAAGAAAGAAGTAAGAAAGAAGTAAGAAAGAAGAAAGAAGTAAGAAAGAAGTAAGAAAGAAGTAAGAAAGAAGAAAGAAAGAAGTAAGAAAGAAGTATGAAAGAAGTAAGAAAGAAGAAAGAAAGAAGTAAGAAAGAAGAAAAAAGAAGTTAGAAGGAAGTAAGAAAGAAGTAAGAAAGAGGTTAGAAAGAAGTAATAAAGAAGTAAGAAAGAAGTAAGAAAGAAAGAAGTAAGAAAGAAGAAAGAAAGAAAGAATCAAGAAGTAAGAAAGAAGTAAGAAAGAAGTAAGAAAGAAGTAAGAAAGAAGTAAGAAGGAATGAAGAAAGAAGTAAGAAAGAAGTAAGAAAGAAGAAAGGAAGAAGTAAGAAAGAAGAAAGAAAGAAGTAAGCAAGAAGTAAGAAAGAAGTAAGAAAGAAGTAAGAAAGAAGTAAGAAAGAAGTAAGAAAGAAAGAAGAAAGAAGTAAGAAAGAAGTAAGAAAAAGTATGAAAGAAGTAAGAAAGAAGAAAGAAAGAAGTAAGAAAAAAGTAAGAAAGAAGTAAGAAAGAAATAAGAAAGAAAGAAGAAAGAAGAAAGAAAGAAGTAGGAAATAAGTAAGAAAGAAGAAAGAAAGAAGTAATAAAGAATTAAGAAGGAATGAAGAAAGAAGTAAGAAAGAAGAAAGAACGAAGTAAGAAAGAAGTAAGAAAGAAGTAAGAAAGAAGTAAGAAAGAAAGTAGAAAGAAGTAAGAAATTAGTAAGAAAGAAGTATGAAAGAAGTAAGAAAGAAGAAAGAAAGAAATAAGAAAGAAGTAAGAAACAAGTAAGAAAGAAGTAAGAAAGAAAGAAGAAAGAAGAAAGAAAGAAGTAAGAAAGAAGTAAGAAAGAAGTAAGAAGGAATGAAGAAAGTAGTAAGAAAGAAGTAAGAAAGAAGTAAGAAAGAAAGAAGAAAGAAGTAAGAAAGAAGTAAGAAAGAAGTAAGAAAGAAGTAAGAAGGAAGTTAGAAAGAAGTAAGAAAGAAGTAAGAAAGAAGTAAGAAAGATGTAAGAAAGAAAGGAGAAAGAAGTAAGGAAGAAGAAAGAAAGAAGTATGAAAGAAGCAAGAAAGAAGTAAGAAAGAAAGGAGTAAGAAAGAAGTAAGAAAGAAGTTAGAAAGAAGTAAGAAAGAAGTAAGAAAGAAGTTAGAAGAAGTAAGAAATAAGTAAGAAAGAAGTAAGAAAGAAGTAAGAAGATGTAAGAAAGAAGTAAGAAAGAAAGAAGTAAGAAAGAAGAAATAAACAAGTAAGAAGAAGAAAGAAAGAAGTAAGAAAGTAGTAAGAAAGAAGTAAGAAAGAAGTAAGAAAGTAAGAAGAAAGAAGTAAGAAAGAAGTAAGAAAGAAGAAAGAAAGAAGAAAGAAAGACGTAAGAAAGAAGTAAGAAAGAAGTAAGAATGAAGTAAGAAAGAAAGAAGAAAGGAGAAAGAAGTAAGAAAGAAGTAAGAAAGATGTAAGAAAGAAGTAAGAAGGAATGAAGAAAGAAGTAAGAAAGAAGTAAGAAAGAAGTAAGAAAGAAGTAAGAAAGAAGTAAGAAAGAAGTTAGAAAGAAGTAAGAAAGAATTAAGAAAGAAGTAAGAAAGAAGAAAGAAGTAAGAAAGAAGTAAGAAAGAAGTAAGAAAGAAGTAAGAAAGAAGTAAGAAAGAAGTAAGAAAGAAGTATGAAAGAAGTAAGAAAGAAGAAAGAAAGAAGTAAGAAAGAAGAAAAAAGAAGTTAGAAGGAAGTAAGAAAGAAGTAAGAAAGAGGTTAGAAAGAAGTAATAAAGAAGTAAGAAAGAAAGAAGTAAGAAAGAAGAAAGAAAGAAAGAATCAAGAAGTAAGAAAGAAGTAAGAAAGAAGTAAGAAAGAAGTAAGAAAGAAGTAAGAAAGAAGTAAGAAGGAATGAAGAAAGAAGTAAGAAAGAAGTAAGAATGAAGAAAGGAAGAAGTAAGAAAGAAGAAAGAAAGAAGTAAGCAAGAAGTAAGAAAGAAGTAAGAAAGAACTTAGAAAGAAGTAAGAAAGAAGTAAGAAAGAAGTGAGAAAGAAAGAAGAAAGAAGTAAGAAAGAAGTAAGAAAGAAGTAAGAAAGAAGTAAGAAAGAAGAAAAAAGAGGTTAGAAAGAAGTAAGAAAGAAGTATGAAAGAAGTAAGAAAGAAGAAAGAAAGAAGTAAGAAAGAAGTAAGAAAGAAGTAAAAAAGAAGTAAGAAAGAAGTAAGAAAGAAGTTTGAAAGAAGTTAGAAGGAATGAAGAAAGAAGTAAGAAAGAAGTAAGAAAGAATTAAGAAAGAACTAAGAAAGAAGTAAGAAAGAAGTAAGAAAGAAGTAAGAAAGAAGTAAGAAGGAATGAAGAAAGAAGTAAGAAAGATGTAAGAAAGAAAGTAGAAAGAAGTAAGGAAGAAGAAAGAAAGAAGTATGAAAGAAGCAAGAAAAAAGTAAGAAAGAAAGGAGTAAGAAAGAAGTAAGAAAGAAGGTAGAAAGAAGTAAGAAAGAAGTAAGAAAGAAGTTAGAAGAAGTAAGAAATAAGTAAGAAAGAAGTAAGAAAGAAGTAAGAAGAAGTAAGAAAGAAGTAAGAAAGAAAGAAGTAAGAAAGAAGTTAGAAGAAGTAAGAAATAAGTAAGAAAGAAGAAAGAAAGAAGTATGAAAGTAGTAAGAAAGAAGAAAGAAAGAAGTAACAAGGAATGTAGAAAGAAGTAAGAAAGAAGAAAGAAAGAAGTATGAGAGAAGTAAGAAAGAAGTAAGAAGGAATGAAGAAAGAAGTAAGAAAGAAGTAAGAAAGAAGTAAGAAAGAAGAAAGAAAGAAGTAAGAAAGAAGTAAGAAAGAAGTAAGAAGGAATGAAGAAAGAAGTTAGAAAGAAGTAAGAAAGAAGTAAGAAAGAAGTAAGAAAGATGTAAGAAAGAAAGGAGAAAGAAGTAAGGAAGAAGAAAGAAAGAAGTATGAAAGAAGCAAGAAAGAAGTAAGAAAGAAAGGAGTTAGAAAGAAGTAAGAAAGAAGTTAGAAAGAAGTAAGAAAGAAGTAAGAAAGAAGTTAGAAGAAGTAAGAAATAAGTAAGAAAGAAGTAAGAAAGAAGTAAGAAGATGTAAGAAAGAAGTAAGAAAGAAAGAAGTAAGAAAGAAGAAATAAACAAGTAAGAAAGAAGAAAGAAAGAAGTAAGAAAGTAGTCAGAAAGAAGTAAGAAAGAAGTAAGAAAGTAAGAAGAAAGAAGTAAGAAAGAAGTAAGAAAGAAGAAAGAAAGAAGTAAGAAGGAATGTAGAAAGAAGTAAGAAAGAAGAAAGAAAGAAGTATGAAAGAAGTAAGAAAGAAGTAAGAAGGAATGAAGAAAGAAGTAAGAAAGAAGTAAGAAAGAAGTAAGAAAGAAGTAAGAAAGATGTAAGAAAGAAAAAAGAAATAAGTAAGGAAGAAGAAAGAAAGAAGTATGAAAGAAGTAAGAAAGAAGTAAGAAAGAAAGAAGTAAGAAAGAAGTAAGAAAGAAGTTAGAAAGAAGGAAGAAAGACGTAAGAAAGAAGTAAGAAAGAAAGAAGTAAGAAAGAAGTAAGAAAGAAGTAAGAAAGAAGAAAGTGAGAAGAAAGAACAGAACAAAGAAGTAAGAAAGAAGTAAGAAAGAAAGAAGTAAGAAAGAAGTAAGAAAGAAGTAAGAAAGAATTAAGAAAGAAGTAAGAAAGAAGAAAGAAAGAAGTAAGAAAGAAGAAAGAAAGAAGTAAGAAAGAAGTAAGAAAGAAGAAAGAAAGAAGTAAGAAAGAAGTAAGAAAGAAGTAAGAAAGAAGTAAGAAAGAAGTAAGAAAGAAGTAAGAAAGAAGTAAGAAAGAAGTAAGAAAGAAGAAAAAAGAAGTTAGAAAGAAGTAAGAAAGAAGTAAGAAATAAGAAAGAAAGAAGAAAGAAAGAAAGAAGAAAGGAGTAAGAAAGAAGTAAGAAAGAAGTAAGAAAGAAAGAAGAAAGAAGTAAGAAAGAAGTAAGAAAGAAGTAAGAAAGAAGTAGGAAAGAAGAATGAAAGAAGTAAGCAAGAAGTAAGAAAGAAGTAAGAAGGAATGAATAAAGAAGTAAGAAAGAAGTAAGAAAGAAGTAAGAAAGAAAGAAGAAAGAAGTAAGAAAGAAGTAAGAAAGAAGTAAGAAAGAAGAAAGAAAGAAGTAAGAAAGAAGAAAGAAAGAAGTAAGAAAGGAGTAAGAAAGAAGTAAGAAAGATGTAAGAGAGAAAGAAGAAAAAAGTAAGAAAGAAGTAAGAAAGAAGTAAGAAAGAAGAAAAAAGAAGTAAGAAAGAAGTAAGAAAGAAGTAAGAAAGAAGTAAGAAAGAAGTAATGAAGAATGAAGTAAGAAAGAAGTAAGAAAGAAGTATGAAAGAAGTAAGAAAGAAGAAAGAAAGACGTAAGAAAGAAGTAAGAAAGAAGTAAGAATGAAGTAAGAAAGAAAGAAGAAAGGAGAAAGAAGTAAGAAAGAAGTAAGAAAGATGTAAGAAAGAAGTAAGAAGGAATGAAGAAAGAAGTAAGAAAGAAGTAAGAAAGAAGTAAGAAAGAAGTAAGAAAGAAGTAAGAAAGTAGAAAGAAGTAAGAAAGAAGTAAGAAAGAAGTAAGAAAGAAGTAAGAAAGAAGAAAGAAGTAAGAAAGAAGTAAGAAAGAAGTAAGAAAGAAGAAAGAAAGAAGTAAGAAAGAAGTATGAAAGAAGTAAGAAAGAAGAAAGAAAGAAGTAAGAAAGAAGAAAAAAGAAGTTAGAAGGAAGTAAGAAAGAAGTAAGAAAGAGGTTAGAAAGAAGTAATAAAGAAGTAAGAAAGAAGTAAGAAAGAAAGAAGTAAGAAAGAAGAAAGAAAGAAAGAATCAAGAAGTAAGAAAGAAGTAAGAAAGAAGTAAGAAAGAAGTAAGAAAGAAGTAAGAAGGAATGAAGAAAGAAGTAAGAAAGAAGTAAGAAAGAAGAAAGGAAGTAGTAAGAAAGAAGAAAGAAAGAAGTAAGCAAGAAGTAAGAAAGAAGTAAGAAAGAAGTAAGAAAGAAGTAAGAAAGAAGTAAGAAAGAAAGAAGAAAGAAGTAAGAAAGAAGTAAGAAAAAGTATGAAAGAAGTAAGAAAGAAGAAAGAAAGAAGTAAGAAAAAAGTAAGAAAGAAGTAAGAAAGAAATAAGAAAGAAAGAAGAAAGAAGAAAGAAAGAAGTAGGAAATAAGTAAGAAAGAAGAAAGAAAGAAGTAATAAAGAATAAGAAGGAATGAAGA
Source organism: Columba livia (assembly GCF_036013475.1). Classification (NCBI taxonomy): domain Eukaryota; kingdom Metazoa; phylum Chordata; class Aves; order Columbiformes; family Columbidae; genus Columba; species Columba livia. The sequence continues at coordinate 1,048,049 of NW_027043032.1, forward strand.
AAGAAGTAAGAAAGAAGAAAGAACGAAGTAAGAAAGAAGTAAGAAAGAAGTAAGAAAGAAGTAAGAAAGAAAGTAGAAAGAAGTAAGAAATTAGTAAGAAAGAAGTATGAAAGAAGTAAGAAAGAAGAAAGAAAGAAATAAGAAAGAAGTAAGAAACAAGTAAGAAAGAAGTAAGAAAGAAAGAAGAAAGAAGAAAGAAAGAAGTAAGAAAGAAGTAAGAAAGAAGTAAGAAGGAATGAAGAAAGTAGTAAGAAAGAAGTAAGAAAGAAGTAAGAAAGAAAGAAGAAAGAAGTAAGAAAGAAGTAAGAAAGAAGTAAGAAAGAAGTAAGAAGGAAGTTAGAAAGAAGTAAGAAAGAAGTAAGAAAGAAGTAAGAAAGATGTAAGAAAGAAAGGAGAAAGAAGTAAGGAAGAAGAAAGAAAGAAGTATGAAAGAAGCAAGAAAGAAGTAAGAAAGAAAGGAGTAAGAAAGAAGTAAGAAAGAAGTTAGAAAGAAGTAAGAAAGAAGTAAGAAAGAAGTTAGAAGAAGTAAGAAATAAGTAAGAAAGAAGTAAGAAAGAAGTAAGAAGATGTAAGAAAGAAGTAAGAAAGAAAGAAGTAAGAAAGAAGAAATAAACAAGTAAGAAAGAAGAAAGAAAGAAGTAAGAAAGTAGTAAGAAAGAAGTAAGAAAGAAGTAAGAAAGTAAGAAGAAAGAAGTAAGAAAGAAGTAAGAAAGAAGAAAGAAAGAAGTAAGAAGGAATGTAGAAAGAAGTAAGAAAGAAGAAAGAAAGAAGTATGAAAGAAGTAAGAAAGAAGTAAGAAGGAATGAAGAAAGAAGTAAGAAAGAAGTAAGAAAGAAGTAAGAAAGATGTAAGAAAGAAAAAAGAAATAAGTAAGGAAGAAGAAAGAAAGAAGTATGAAAGAAGTAAGAAAGAAGTAAGAAAGAAAGAAGTAAGAAAGAAGTAAGAAAGAAGTAAGAAAGAAGTAAGAAGGAATGAAGAAAGAAGTAAGAAAGAAGTAAGAAAGAAGAAAGGAAGAAGTAAGAAAGAAGAAAGAAAGAAGTAAGCAAGAAGTAAGAAAGAAGTAAGAAAGAACTTAGAAAGAAGTAAGAAAGAAGTAAGAAAGAAGTGAGAAAGAAAGAAGAAAGAAGTAAGAAAGAAGTAAGAAAGAAGTAAGAAAGAAGTAAGAAAGAAGAAAAAAGAGGTTAGAAAGAAGTAAGAAAGAAGTATGAAAGAAGTAAGAAAGAAGAAAGAAAGAAGTAAGAAAGAAGTAAGAAAGAAGTAAAAAAGAAGTAAGAAAGAAGTAAGAAAGAAGTTTGAAAGAAGTTAGAAGGAATGAAGAAAGAAGTAAGAAAGAAGTAAGAAAGAATTAAGAATGAAGTAAGAAAAAAGTAAGAAAGAAGTAAGAAAGAAGTAAGAAAGAAGTAAGAAGGAATGAAGAAAGAAGTAAGAAAGATGTAAGAAAGAAAGTAGAAAGAAGTAAGGAAGAAGAAAGAAAGAAGTATGAAAGAAGCAAGAAAGAAGTAAGAAAGAAAGGAGTAAGAAAGAAGTAAGAAAGAAGATAGAAAGAAGTAAGAAAGAAGTAAGAAAGAAGTTAGAAGAAGTAAGAAATAAGTAAGAAAGAAGTAAGAAAGAAGTAAGAAGAAGTAAGAAAGAAGTAAGAAAGAAAGAAGTAAGAAAGAAGTTAGAAGAAGTAAGAAATAAGTAAGAAAGAAGAAAGAAAGAAGTATGAAAGTAGTAAGAAAGAAGAAAGAAAGAAGTAAGAAGGAATGTAGAAAGAAGTAAGAAAGAAGAAAGAAAGAAGTATGAAAGAAGTAAGAAAGAAGTAAGAAGGAATGAAGAAAGAAGTAAGAAAGAAGTAAGAAAGAAGTAAGAAAGAAGTAAGAAAGAAGTAAGAAAGAAGTAAGAAAGAAGTAAGAAGGAATGAAGAAAGAAGTTAGAAAGAAGTAAGAAAGAAGTAAGAAAGAAGTAAGAAAGATGTAAGAAAGAAAGGAGAAAGAAGTAAGGAAGAAGAAAGAAAGAAGTATGAAAGAAGCAAGAAAGAAGTAAGAAAGAAAGGAGTAAGAAAGAAGTAAGAAAGAAGTTAGAAAGAAGTAAGAAAGAAGTAAGAAAGAAGTAAGAAAGAAAGAAGAAAGAAGTAAGAAAGAAGTAAGAAAGAAGTAAGAAAGAAGAAAGAAAGAAGTAAGAAAGAAGAAAGAAAGAAGTAAGAAAGGAGTAAGAAAGAAGTAAGAAAGATGTAAGAGAGAAAGAAGAAAAAAGTAAGAAAGAAGTAAGAAAGAAGTAAGAAAGAAGAAAAAAGAAGTAAGAAAGAAGTAAGAAAGAAGTAAGAAAGAAGTAAGAAAGAAGTAATGAAGAATGAAGTAAGAAAGAAGTAAGAAAGAAGTATGAAAGAAGTAAGAAAGAAGAAAGAAAGACGTAAGAAAGAAGTAAGAAAGAAGTAAGAATGAAGTAAGAAAGAAAGAAGAAAGGAGAAAGAAGTAAGAAAGAAGTAATAAAGATGTAAGAAAGAAGTAAGAAGGAATGAAGAAAGAAGTAAGAAAGAAGTAAGAAAGAAGTAAGAAAGAAGTAAGAAAGAAGTAAGAAAGTAGAAAGAAGTAAGAAAGAAGTAAGAAAGAAGTAAGAAAGAAGTAAGAAAGAAGAAAGAAGTAAGAAAGAAGTAAGAAAGAAGTAAGAAAGAAGAAAGAAAGAAGTAAGAAAGAAGTATGAAAGAAGTAAGAAAGAAGAAAGAAAGAAGTAAGAAAGAAGAAAAAAGAAGTTAGAAGGAAGTAAGAAAGAAGTAAGAAAGAGGTTAGAAAGAAGTAATAAAGAAGTAAGAAAGAAGTAAGAAAGAAAGAAGTAAGAAAGAAGAAAGAAAGAAAGAATCAAGAAGTAAGAAAGAAGTAAGAAAGAAGTAAGAAAGAAGTAAGAAAGAAGTAAGAAGGAATGAAGAAAGAAGTAAGAAAGAAGTAAGAAAGAAGAAAGGAAGAAGTAAGAAAGAAGAAAGAAAGAAGTAAGCAAGAAGTAAGAAAGAAGTAAGAAAGAAGTAAGAAAGAAGTAAGAAAGAAGTAAGAAAGAAAGAAGAAAGAAGTAAGAAAGAAGTAAGAAAAAGTATGAAAGAAGTAAGAAAGAAGAAAGAAAGAAGTAAGAAAAAAGTAAGAAAGAAGTAAGAAAGAAATAAGAAAGAAAGAAGAAAGAAGAAAGAAAGAAGTAGGAAATAAGTAAGAAAGAAGAAAGAAAGAAGTAATAAAGAATTAAGAAGGAATGAAGAAAGAAGTAAGAAAGAAGAAAGAACGAAGTAAGAAAGAAGTAAGAAAGAAGTAAGAAAGAAGTAAGAAAGAAAGTAGAAAGAAGTAACAAATTAGTAAGAAAGAAGTATGAAAGAAGTAAGAAAGAAGAAAGAAAGAAATAAGAAAGAAGTAAGAAACAAGTAAGAAAGAAGTAAGAAAGAAAGAAGAAAGAAGAAAGAAAGAAGTAAGAAAGAAGTAAGAAAGAAGTAAGAAGGAATGAAGAAAGTAGTAAGAAAGAAGTAAGAAAGAAGTAAGAAAGAAAGAAGAAAGAAGTAAGAAAGAAGTAAGAAAGAAGTAAGAAAGAAGTAAGAAGGAAGTTAGAAAGAAGTAAGAAAGAAGTAAGAAAGAAGTAAGAAAGATGTAAGAAAGAAAGGAGAAAGAAGTAAGGAAGAAGAAAGAAAGAAGTATGAAAGAAGCAAGAAAGAAGTAAGAAAGAAAGGAGTAAGAAAGAAGTAAGAAAGAAGTTAGAAAGAAGTAAGAAAGAAGTAAGAAAGAAGTTAGAAGAAGTAAGAAATAAGTAAGAAAGAAGTAAGAAAGAAGTAAGAAGATGTAAGAAAGAAGTAAGAAAGAAAGAAGTAAGAAAGAAGAAATAAACAAGTAAGAAAGAAGAAAGAAAGAAGTAAGAAAGTAGTAAGAAAGAAGTAAGAAAGAAGTAAGAAAGTAAGAAGAAAGAAGTAAGAAAGAAGTAAGAAAGAAGAAAGAAAGAAGTAAGAAGGAATGTAGAAAGAAGTAAGAAAGAAGAAAGAAAGAAATATGAAAGAAGTAAGAAAGAAGTAAGAAGGAATGAAGAAAGAAGTAAGAAAGAAGTAAGAAAGAAGTAAGAAAGATGTAAGAAAGAAAAAAGAAATAAGTAAGGAAGAAGAAAGAAAGAAGTATGAAAGAAGTAAGAAAGAAGTAAGAAAGAAAGAAGTAAGAAAGAAGTAAGAAAGAAGTAAGAAAGAAGTAAGAAGGAATGAAGAAAGAAGTAAGAAAGAAGTAAGAAAGAAGAAAGGAAGAAGTAAGAAAGAAGAAAGAAAGAAGTAAGCAAGAAGTAAGAAAGAAGTAAGAAAGAACTTAGAAAGAAGTAAGAAAGAAGTAAGAAAGAAGTGAGAAAGAAAGAAGAAAGAAGTAAGAAAGAAGTAAGAAAGAAGTAAGAAAGAAGTAAGAAAGAAGAAAAAAGAGGTTAGAAAGAAGTAAGAAAGAAGTATGAAAGAAGTAAGAAAGAAGAAAGAAAGAAGTAAGAAAGAAGTAAGAAAGAAGTAAAAAAGAAGTAAGAAAGAAGTAAGAAAGAAGTTTGAAAGAAGTTAGAAGGAATGAAGAAAGAAGTAAGAAAGAAGTAAGAAAGAATTAAGAATGAAGTAAGAAAAAAGTAAGAAAGAAGTAAGAAAGAAGTAAGAAAGAAGTAAGAAGGAATGAAGAAAGAAGTAAGAAAGATGTAAGAAAGAAAGTAGAAAGAAGTAAGGAAGAAGAAAGAAAGAAGTATGAAAGAAGCAAGAAAGAAGTAAGAAAGAAAGGAGTAAGAAAGAAGTAAGAAAGAAGATAGAAAGAAGTAAGAAAGAAGTAAGAAAGAAGTTAGAAGAAGTAAGAAATAAGTAAGAAAGAAGTAAGAAAGAAGTAAGAAGAAGTAAGAAAGAAGTAAGAAAGAAAGAAGTAAGAAAGAAGTTAGAAGAAGTAAGAAATAAGTAAGAAAGAAGAAAGAAAGAAGTATGAAAGTAGTAAGAAAGAAGAAAGAAAGAAGTAAGAAGGAATGTAGAAAGAAGTAAGAAAGAAGAAAGAAAGAAGTATGAAAGAAGTAAGAAAGAAGTAAGAAGGAATGAAGAAAGAAGTAAGAAAGAAGTAAGAAAGAAGTAAGAAAGAAGTAAGAAAGAAGTAAGAAAGAAGTAAGAAAGAAGTAAGAAGGAATGAAGAAAGAAGTTAGAAAGAAGTAAGAAAGAAGTAAGAAAGAAGTAAGAAAGATGTAAGAAAGAAAGGAGAAAGAAGTAAGGAAGAAGAAAGAAAGAAGTATGAAAGAAGCAAGAAAGAAGTAAGAAAGAAAGGAGTAAGAAAGAAGTAAGAAAGAAGTTATAAAGAAGTAAGAAAGAAGTAAGAAAGAAGTTAGAAGAAGTAAGAAATAAGTAAGAAAGAAGTAAGAAAGAAGTAAGAAGATGTAAGAAAGAAGTAAGAAAGAAAGAAGTAAGAAAGAAGAAATAAACAAGTAAGAAAGAAGAAAGAAAGAAGTAAGAAAGTAGTAAGAAAGAAGTAAGAAAGAAGTAAGAAAGTAAGAAGAAAGAAGTAAGAAAGAAGTAAGAAAGAAGAAGGAAAGAAGTAAGAAGGAATGTAGAAAGAAGTAAGAAAGAAGAAAGAAAGAAGTATGAAAGAAGTAAGAAAGAAGTAAGAAGGAATGAAGAAAGAAGTAAGAAAGAAGTAAGAAAGAAGTAAGAAAGAAGTAAGAAAGATGTAAGAAAGAAAAAAGAAATAAGTAAGGAAGAAGAAAGAAAGAAGTATGAAAGAAGTAAGAAAGAAGTAAGAAAGAAAGAAGTAAGAAAGAAGTAAGAAAGAAGTTAGAAAGAAGGAAGAAAGAAGTAAGAAAGAAGTAAGAAAGAAAGAAGTAAGAAAGAAGTAAGAAAGAAGTAAGAAAGAAGAAAGTGAGAAGAAAGAACAGAACAAAGAAGTAAGAAAGAAGTAAGAAAGAAAGAAGTAAGAAAGAAGTAAGAAAGAAGTAAGAAAGAATTAAGAAAGAAGTAAGAAAGAAGAAAGAAAGAAGTAAGAAAGAAGAAAGAAAGAAGTAAGAAAGAAGTAAGAAAGAAGAAAGAAAGAAGTAAGAAAGAAGTAAGAAAGAAGTAAGAAAGAAGTAAGAAAGAAGTAAGAAAGAAGTAAGAAATAAGAAAGAAAGAAGAAAGAAAGAAAGAAGAAAGGAGTAAGAAAGAAGTAAGAAAGAAGTAAGAAAGAAAGAAGAAAGAAGTAAGAAAGAAGTAAGAAAGAAGAAAGAACGAAGTAAAAAAGAAGTAAGAAAGAAGTAAGAAAGAAGTAAGAAAGAAAGTAGAAAGAAGTAAGAAATTAGTAAGAAAGAAGTATGAAAGAAGTAAGAAAGAAGAAAGAAAGAAATAAGAAAGAAGTAAGAAACAAGTAAGAAAGAAGTAAGAAAGAAAGAAGAAAGAAGAAATAAAGAAGTAAGAAAGAAGTAAGAAAGAAGTAAGAAGGAATGAAGAAAGTAGTAAGAAAGAAGTAAGAAAGAAGTAAGAAAGAAAGAAGAAAGAAGTAAGAAAGAAGTAAGAAAGAAGTAAGAAAGAATTAAGAAAGAAGTAAGAAAGAAAGAAGTAAGAAAGAAGAAAGAAAGAAGTAAGAAAGAAGTAAGAAAGAAGTAAGAAAGAAGAAAAAAGAAGTTAGAAAGAAGTAAGAAAGAAGTAAGAAAGAAGTAAGAAAGAAGTAAGAAAGAAGTAAGAAAGAAGTAAAAAAGAAGTATGAAAGAAGTAAGAAAGAAGAAAGAAAGCAGTAAGAAAGAAGTAAGAAAGAAGTAAAAAAGAAGTAAGAAGGAATGAAGAAAGAAGTAAGAAAGAAGAAAGAAAGAAGTAAGAAAGAAGTAAGAAAGAAGTAATAAAGAAGTAATAAAGAAGTAAGAAAGAAAGAAGAAAGAAGTAATAAAGAAGTAAGAAAGAACTAAGAAAGAATTAAGAAAGAAGTTAGAAAGAAGTAAGAAAGAAAGACGTAAGAAAGAAGGAAGAAGAAAGAAAGAAGTAAGAAAGAAGTAAGAAAGAAGAAAGAAAGAAGTAAGAAAGAAGAAAGAAAGAAGAAAGAAGAAAGAAAGAAGTAAGAAAGAAGAAAGAAAGAAGTAAGAAAGAAGTAAGAAAGATGAAAGAAAGGAGTAAGAAAGAAAGAAGAAAGAAGTAAGAACGAAAGAAGAAAGAAGTAAGAAAAAAGTAAGAAAGAAGTAAGAAAGAATTAAGAAAGAAAGAAGTAAGAAAGAAAAAAGAAAGAAGTAAGAAAGAAGTAAGAAAGAAGTATGAAAGAAGTAAGAAATAAGTAAGAAAGAAGTAAGAAAGAAGTAAGAAAGAAGTATGAAAGAAGTAAGAAAGAAGAAAGAAAGAAGTAAGAAATAAGTAAGAAAGAAGTAAGAAGGAATGAAGAAAGAAGTAAGAAAGAAGAAAGAAAGAAGTAAGAAAGAAGTAAGAAAGAAAGAAGTAAGAAAGAAGTAAGAAAGAAGTAAGAAAGTAGAAAAAAGAAGTTAGAAAGAAGTAAGAAAGAAGTAAGAAAGAAGTAAGAAAGAAGAAAGAAAGAAGAAAGAAAGAAAGAAGAAAGAAGTAAGATAGAAGTAAGAGAGAAGTAAGAAAGAAGTAAGAAATATGTAAGAAAGAAGTAAGAAAGAAGTAAGAAGGAATGAAGAAAGAAATAAGAAAGAAGTAAGAAAGAAGAAAGAAAGAAGTAAGAAAGAAGAAAGAAAGAAGTAAGAAAGAAGTAAGAAAGAAGTAAGAAAGAATGAAGAAAGAAGTAAAAAAGAAGTAAGAAAGAAAGAAAGAAGTAAGAAAGAAGAAAGAAAGAAGTAAGAAAGAAGTAAGAAAGAAGTAAGAAAGAAGTAAGAAAGAAAGAAAAAAGAAGTAAGAAACAAGTAAGAAAGAAGTAAGAAAGAAGTAAGAAAGAAAGAAGAAAGAAGTAAGAAATAAGTAAGAAAGAAGAAAAAAGAAGTTAGAAAGAAGTAAGAAAGAATGAAGAAAGAAGTAAAAAAGAAGTAAGAAAGAGGAAATAAAGAAGTAAGAAAGAAGAAAGAAAGAAGTAAGACAGAAGTAAGAAAGAAGTAAGAAAGAAGTAAGAAAGAAAGAAGAAAGAAGTAAGAAATAAGTAAGAAAGAAGAAAAAAGAAGTTAGAAAGAAGTAAGAAAGAAGTAAGAAAGAAGTAAGAAAGAAATAAGAAAGAAAGAAGAAAGAAGAAAGAAAGAAGTAGGAAAGAAGTAAGAAAGAAGAAAGAAAGAAGTAATAAAGAATTAAGAAGGAATGAAGAAAGAAGTAAGAAAGAAGAAAGAACGAAGTAAGAAAGAAGTAAGAAAGAAGTAAGAAAGAAGTAAGAAAGAAGTATGAAAGAAGTAAGAAAGAAGAAAGAAAGAAATAAGAAAGAAGTAAGAAACAAGTAAGAAAGAAGTAAGAAAGAAAGAAGAAAGAAGAAAGAAAGAAGTAAGAAAGAAGTAAGAAAGAAGTAAGAAAGAAGTAAGAAGGAATGAAGAAAGTGGTAAGAAAGAAGTAAGAAAGAAGTAAGAAAAAAAGAAGAAAGAAGTAAGAAAGAAGTAAGAAAGAAGTAAGGAAGAATGAAGTAAGAAAGAAGTAAGAAAGAAGTATGAAAGAAGTAAGAAAGAAGAAAGAAAGACGTAAGAAAGAAGTAAGAAAGAAGTAAGAATGAAGTAAGAAAGAAAGAAGAAAGGAGAAAGAAGTAAGAAAGAAGTAAGAAAGATGTAAGAAAGAAGTAAGAAGGAATGAAGAAAGAAGTAAGAAAGAAGTAAGAAAGAAGTAAGAAAGAAGTAAGAAAGAAGTTAGAAAGAAGTAAGAAAGAAGTAAGAAAGAAGTAAGAAAGAAGTAAGAAAGAAGAAAGAAGTAAGAAAGAAGTAAGAAAGAAGTAAGAAAGAAGAAAGAAAGAAGTAAGAAAGAAGTATGAAAGAAGTAAGAAAGAAGTAAGAAGGAATGAAGAAAGAAGTAAGAAAGAAGTAAGAAAGAAGAAAGGAAGAAATAAGAAAGGAGTAAGAAAGAAGTAAGAAAGATGTAAGAGAGAAAGAAGAAAAAAGTAAGAAAGAAGTAAGAAAGAAGTAAGAAAGAAGAAAAAAGAAGTAAGAAAGAAGTAAGAAAGAAGTAAGAAAGAAGTAAGAAAGAAGTAAGGAAGAATGAAGTAAGAAAGAAGTAAGAAAGAAGTATGAAAGAAGTAAGAAAGAAGAAAGAAAGACGTAAGAAAGAAGTAAGAAAGAAGTAAGAATGAAGTAAGAAAGAAAGAAGAAAGGAGAAAGAAGTAAGAAAGAAGTAAGAAAGATGTAAGAAAGAAGTAAGAAGGAATGAAGAAAGAAGTAAGAAAGAAGTAAGAAAGAAGTAAGAAAGAAGTAAGAAAGAAGTAAGAAAGAAGTTAGAAAGAAGTAAGAAAGAATTAAGAAAGAAGTAAGAAAGAAGAAAGAAGTAAGAAAGAAGTAAGAAAGAAGTAAGAAAGAAGTAAGAAAGAAGTAAGAAAGAAGTAAGAAAGAAGTATGAAAGAAGTAAGAAAGAAGAAAGAAAGAAGTAAGAAAGAAGAAAAAAGAAGTTAGAAGGTAGTAAGAAAGAAGTAAGAAAGAGGTTAGAAAGAAGTAATAAAGAAGTAAGAAAGAAAGAAGTAAGAAAGAAGAAAGAAAGAAAGAATCAAGAAGTAAGAAAGAAGTAAGAAAGAAGTAAGAAAGAATTAAGAAAGAAGTAAGAAAGAAGTAAGAAGGAATGAAGAAAGAAGTAAGAAAGAAGTAAGAAAGAAGAAAGGAAGAAGTAAGAAAGAAGAAAGAAAGAAGTAAGCAAGAAGTAAGAAAGAAGTAAGAAAGAACTTAGAAAGAAGTAAGAAAGAAGTAAGAAAGAAGTGAGAAAGAAAGAAGAAAGAAGTAAGAAAGAAGTAAGAAAGAAGTAAGAAAGAAGTAAGAAAGAAGAAAAAAGAGGTTAGAAAGAAGTAAGAAAGAAGTATGAAAGAAGTAAGAAAGAAGAAAGAAAGAAGTAAGAAAGAAGTAAAAAAGAAGTAAGAAAGAAGTAAGAAAGAAGTTTGAAAGAAGTTAGAAGGAATGAAGAAAGAAGTAAGAAAGAAGTAAGAAAGAATTAAGAAAGAATTAAGAAAGAAGTAAGAAAGAAGTAAGAAAGAAGTAAGAAAGAAGTAAGAAGGAATGAAGAAAGAAGTAAGAAAGATGTGAGAAAGAAAGTAGAAAGAAGTAAGGAAGAAGAAAGAAAGAAGTATGAAAGAAGCAAGAAAGAAGTAAGAAAGAAAGGAGTAAGTAAGAAGTAAGAAAGAAGATAGAAAGAAGTAAGAAAGAAGTAAGAAAGAAGTTAGAAGAAGTAAGAAATAAGTAAGAAAGAAGAAAGAAAGAAGTAAGAAGAAGTAAGAAAGAAGTAAGAAAGAAAGAAGTAAGAAAGAAGTTAGAAGAAGTAAGAAATAAGTAAGAAAGAAGAAAGAAAGAAGTATGAAAGTAGTAAGAAAGAAGTAAGAAAGAAGTAAGAAAGAAAGAAGAAAGAAGTAAGAAAGAAGTAAGAAAGAAGAAAGAAAGAAGTAAGAAGGAATGTAGAAAGAAGTAAGAAAGAAGAAAGAAAGAAGTATGAAAGAAGTAAGAAAGAAGTAAGAAGGAATGAAGAAAGAAGTAAGAAAGAAAGGAGAAAGAAGTAAGGAAGAAGAAAGAAAGAAGTATGAAAGAAGCAAGAAAGAAGTAAGAAAGAAAGGAGTAAGAAAGAAGTAAGAAAGAAGTTAGAAAGAAGTAAGAAAGAAGTAAGAAAGAAGTTAGAAGAAGTAAGAAATAAGTAAGAAAGAAGTAAGAAAGAAGTAAGAAGATGTAAGAAAGAAGTAAGAAAGAAAGAAGTAAGAAAGAAGAAATAAACAAGTAAGAAAGAAGAAAGAAAGAAGTAAGAAAGTAGTAAGAAAGAAGTAAGAAAGAAGTAAGAAAGTAAGAAGAAAGAAGTAAGAAAGAAGTAAGAAAGAAGAAAGAAAGAAGTAAGAAGGAATGTAGAAAGAAGTAAGAAAGAAGAAAGAAAGAAGTATGAAAGAAGTAAGAAAGAAGTAAGAAGGAATGAAGAAAGAAGTAAGAAAGAAGTAAGAAAGAAGTAAGAAAGAAGTAAGAAAGATGTAAGAAAGAGAAAAGAAATAAGTAAGGAAGAAGAAAGAAAGAAGTATGAAAGAAGTAAGAAAGAAGTAAGAAAGAAAGAAGTAAGAAAGAAGTAAGAAAGAAGTTAGAAAGAAGTAAGAAAGAAGTAAGAAAGAAGTTAGAAAGAAGGAAGAAAGAAGTAAGAAAGAAGTAAGAAAGAAAGAAGTAAGAAAGAAGTAAGAAAGAAGTAAGAAAGAAGAAAGTGAGAAGAAAGAACAGAACAAAGAAGTAAGAAAGAAGTAAGAAAGAAAGAAGTAAGAAAGAAGTAAGAAAGAAGTAAGAAAGAATTAAGAAAGAAGTAAGAAAGAAGAAAGAAAGAAGTAAGAAAGAAGAAAGAAAGAAGTAAGAAAGAAGTAAGAAAGAAGTAAGAAAGAAGAAAGAAAGAAGTAAGAAAGAAGTAAGAAAGAAGTAAGAAAGAAGTAAGAAAGAAGTAAGAAAGAAGTAAGAAAGAAGTAAGAAAGAAGAAAAAAGAAGTTAGAAAGAAGTAAGAAAGAAGTAAGAAATAAGAAAGAAAGAAGAAAGAAAGAAAGAAGAAAGGAGTAAGAAAGAAGTAAGAAAGAAGTAAGAAAGAAAGAAGAAAGAAGTAAGAAAGAAGTAAGAAAGAAGTAAGAAAGAAGTAGGAAAGAAGAATGAAAGAAGTAAGCAAGAAGTAAGAAAGAAGTAAGAAGGAATGAATAAAGAAGTAAGAAAGAAGTAAGAAAGAAGTAAGAAAGAAAGAAGAAAGAAGCAAGAAAGAAGAAAGAAAGAAGTAAGAAAGAAGAAAGAAAGAAGTAAGAAAGGAGTAAGAAAGAAGTAAGAAAGATGTAAGAGAGAAAGAAGAAAAAAGTAAGAAAGAAGTAAGAAAGAAGTAAGAAAGAAGAAAAAAGAAGTAAGAAAGAAGTAAGAAAGAAGTAAGAAAGAAGTAAGAATGAAGTAAGAAAGAAAGAAGAAAGGAGAAAGAAGTAAGAAAGAAGTAAGAAAGATGTAAGAAAGAAGTAAGAAGGAATGAAGAAAGAAGTAAGAAAGAAGTAAGAAAGAAGTAAGAAAGAAGTAAGAAAGAAGTAAGAAAGTAGAAAGAAGTAAGAAAGAAGTAAGAAAGAAGTAAGAAAGAAGTAAGAAAGAAGAAAGAAGTAAGAAAGAAGTAAGAAAGAAGTAAGAAAGAAGAAAGAAAGAAGTAAGAAAGAAGTATGAAAGAAGTAAGAAAGAAGAAAGAAAGAAGTAAGAAAGAAGAAAAAAGAAGTTAGAAGGAAGTAAGAAAGAAGTAAGAAAGAGGTTAGAAAGAAGTAATAAAGAAGTAAGAAAGAAGTAAGAAAGAAAGAATTAAGAAAGAAGAAAGAAAGAAAGAATCAAGAAGTAAGAAAGAAGTAAGAAAGAAGTAAGAAAGAAGTAAGAAAGAAGTAAGAAGGAATGAAGAAAGAAGTAAGAAAGAAGTAAGAAAGAAGAAAGGAAGAAGTAAGAAAGAAGAAAGAAAGAAGTAAGCAAGAAGTAAGAAAGAAGTAAGAAAGAAGTAAGAAAAAGTATGAAAGAAGTAAGAAAGAAGAAAGAAAGAAGTAAGAAAAAAGTAAGAAAGAAGTAAGAAAGAAATAAGAAAGAAAGAAGAAAGAAGAAAGAAAGAAGTAGGAAATAAGTAAGAAAGAAGAAAGAAAGAAGTAATAAAGAATTAAGAAGGAATGAAGAAAGAAGTAAGAAAGAAGAAAGAACGAAGTAAAAAAGAAGTAAGAAAGAAGTAAGAAAGAAGTAAGAAAGAAAGTAGAAAGAAGTAAGAAATTAGTAAGAAAGAAGTATGAAAGAAGTAAGAAAGAAGAAAGAAAGAAATAAGAAAGAAGTAAGAAACAAGTAAGAAAGAAGTAAGAAAGAAAGAAGAAAGAAGAAATAAAGAAGTAAGAAAGAAGTAAGAAAGAAGTAAGAAGGAATGAAGAAAGTAGTAATAAAGAAGTAAGAAAGAAGTAAGAAAGAAAGAAGAAAGAAGTAAGAAAGAAGTAAGAAAGAAGTAAGAAAGAATTAAGAAAGAAGTAAGAAAGAAAGAAGTAAGAAAGAAGAAAGAAAGAAGTAAGAAAGAAGTAAGAAAGAAGTAAGAAAGAAGTAAGAAAGAAGAAAAAAGAAGTTAGAAAGAAGTAAGAAAGAAGTAAGAAAGAAGTAAGAAAGAAGTAAGAAAGAAGTAAGAAAGAAGTAAAAAAGAAGTATGAAAGAAGTAAGAAAGAAGAAAGAAAGCAGTAAGAAAGAAGTAAGAAAGAAGTAAAAAAGAAGTAAGAAGGAATGAAGAAAGAAGTAAGAAAGAAGAAAGAAAGAAGTAAGAAAGAAGTAAGAAAGAAGTAATAAAGAAGTAATAAAGAAGTAAGAAAGAAAGAAGAAAGAAGTAATAAAGAAGTAAGAAAGAACTAAGAAAGAATTAAGAAAGAAGTTAGAAAGAAGTAAGAAAGAAAGACGTAAGAAAGAAGGAAGAAGAAAGAAAGAAGTAAGAAAGAAGAAAGAAAGAAGTAAGAAAGAAGAAAGAAAGAAGTAAGAAAGAAGAAAGAAAGAAGTAAGAAAGAAGAAAGAAAGAAGTAAGAAAGAAGAAAGAAAGAAGTAAGAAAGAAGTAAGAAAGATGTAAGAAAGGAGTAAGAAAGAAAGAAGAAATAAGTAAGAAAGAAAGAAGAAAGAAGTAAGAAAGAAGTAAGAAAGAAGTAAGAAAGAATTAAGAAAGAAAGAAGTAAGAAAGAAAAAAGAAAGAAGTAAGAAAGAAGTAAGAAAGAAGTATGAAAGAAGTAAGAAATAAGTAAGAAAGAAGTAAGAAAGAAGTAAGAAAGAAGTATGAAAGAAGTAAGAAAGAAGAAAGAAAGAAGTAAGAAATAAGTAAGAAAGAAGTAAGAAGGAATGAAGAAAGAAGTAAGAAAGAAGTAAGAAAGAAAGAAGTAAGAAAGAAGTAAGAAAGAAGTAAGAAAGTAGAAAAAAGAAGTTAGAAAGAAGTAAGAAAGAAGTAAGAAAGAAGTAAGAAAGAAGAAAGAAAGAAGAAAGAAAGAAAGAAGAAAGAAGTAAGATAGAAGTAAGAGAGAAGTAAGAAAGAAGTAAGAAAGATGTAAGAAAGAAGTAAGAAAGAAGTAAGAAGGAATGAAGAAAGAAATAAGAAAGAAGTAAGAAAGAAGAAAGAAAGAAGTAAGAAAGAAGAAAGAAAGAAGTAAGAAAGAAGTAAGAAAGAAGTAAGAAAGAATGAAGAAAGAAGTAAAAAAGAAGTAAGAAAGAAGAAAGAAAGAAGTAAGAAAGAAGAAAGAAAGAATTAAGAAAGAAGAAAGAAAGAAGTAAGAAAGAAGTAAGAAAGAAGTAAGAAAGAAGTAAGAAAGAAAGAAAAAAGAAGTAAGAAACAAGTAAGAAAGAAGTAAGAAAGAAGTAAGAAAGAAAGAAGAAAGAAGTAAGAAATAAGTAAGAAAGAAGAAAAAAGAAGTTAGAAAGAAGTAAGAAAGAAGTAAGAAAGAAGTAAGAAAGAAGTAAGAAAGAAAGAAGAAAGAAGTAAGAAAGAAGTAAGAAAAAGTATGAAAGAAGTAAGAAAGAAGAAAGAAAGAAGTAAGAAAGAAGTAAGAAAGAAGTAAGAAAGAATGAAGAAAGAAGTAAAAAAGAAGTAAGAAAGAGGAAAGAAAGAAGTAAGAAAGAAGAAAGAAAGAAGTAAGAAAGAAGTAAGAAAGAAGTAAGAAAGAAGTAAGAAAGAAAGAAGAAAGAAGTAAGAAATAAGTAAGAAAGAAGAAAAAAGAAGTTAGAAAGAAGTAAGAAAGAAGTAAGAAAGAAGTAAGAAAGAAATAAGAAAGAAAGAAGAAAGAAGAAAGAAAGAAGTAGGAAAGAAGTAAGAAAGAAGAAAGAAAGAAGTAATAAAGAATTAAGAAGGAATGAAGAAAGAAGTAAGAAAGAAGAAAGAACGAAGTAAGAAAGAAGTAAGAAAGAAGTAAGAAAGAAGTAAGAAAGAAGTATGAAAGAAGTAAGAAAGAAGAAAGAAAGAAATAAGAAAGAAGTAAGAAACAAGTAACAAAGAAGTAAGAAAGAAAGAAGAAAGAAGAAAGAAAGAAGTAAGAAAGAAGTAAGAAAGAAGTAAGAAAGAAGTAAGAAGGAATGAAGAAAGTGGTAAGAAAGAAGTAAGAAAGAAGTAAGAAAAAAAGAAGAAAAAAGTAAGAAAGAAGTAAGAAAGAAGTAAGGAAGAATGAAGTAAGAAAGAAGTAAGAAAGAAGTATGAAAGAAGTAAGAAAGAAGAAAGAAAGACGTAAGAAAGAAGTAAGAAAGAAGTAAGAATGAAGTAAGAAAGAAAGAAGAAAGGAGAAAGAAGTAAGAAAGAAGTAAGAAAGATGTAAGAAAGAAGTAAGAAGGAATGAAGAAAGAAGTAAGAAAGAAGTAAGAAAGAAGTAAGAAAGAAGTAAGAAAGAAGTTAGAAAGAAGTAAGAAAGAAGTAAGAAAGAAGTAAGAAAGAAGTAAGAAAGAAGAAAGAAGTAAGAAAGAAGTAAGAAAGAAGTAAGAAAGAAGAAAGAAAGAAGTAAGAAAGAAGTATGAAAGAAGTAAGAAAGAAGAAAGAAAGAAGTAAGAAAGAAGTAAGAAAGAAGTAAGAAAGAAGAAAGAAAGAAGTAAGAAAGAAGTATGAAAGAAGTAAGAAAGATGAAAGAAAGAAGTAAGAAAGAAGTAAGAAAGAAGTAAGAAAGAAGTAAGAAAGAAGTAAGAAAGAAGAAAAAAGAAGTTAGAAAGAAGTAAGAAAGAAGTAAGAAATAAGAAAGAAAGAAGAAAGAAAGAATGAAGAAAGGAGTAAGAAAGAAGTAAGAAAGAAGTAAGAAAGAAGAAAGAAAGAAGTAAGAAAGAAGTAAGAAGGAATGAAGAAAGAAGTAAGAAAGAAGTAAGAAAGAAGAAAGGAAGAAGTAAGAAAGGAGTAAGAAAGAAGTAAGAAAGATGTAAGAGAGAAAGAAGAAAAAAGTAAGAAAGAAGTAAGAAAGAAGTAAGAAAGAAGAAAAAAGAAGTAAGAAAGAAGTAAGAAAGAAGTAAGAAAGAAGTAAGAAAGAAGTAAGGAAGAATGAAGTAAGAAAGAAGTAAGAAAGAAGTATGAAAGAAGTAAGAAAGAAGAAAGAAAGACGTAAGAAAGAAGTAAGAAAGAAGTAAGAATGAAGTAAGAAAGAAAGAAGAAAGGAGAAAGAAGTAAGAAAGAAGTAAGAAAGATGTAAGAAAGAAGTAAGAAGGAATGAAGAAAGAAGTAAGAAAGAAGTAAGAAAGAAGTAAGAAAGAAGTAAGAAAGAAGTAAGAAAGAAGTTAGAAAGAAGTAAGAAAGAATTAAGAAAGAAGTAAGAAAGAAGAAAGAAGTAAGAAAGAAGTAAGAAAGAAGTAAGAAAGAAGTAAGAAAGAAGTAAGAAAGAAGTAAGAAAGAAGTATGAAAGAAGTAAGAAAGAAGAAAGAAAGAAGTAAGAAAGAAGAAAAAAGAAGTTAGAAGGAAGTAAGAAAGAGGTTAGAAAGAAGTAATAAAGAAGTAAGAAAGAAAGAAGTAAGAAAGAAGAAAGAAAGAAAGAATCAAGAAGTAAGAAAGAAGTAAGAAAGAAGTAAGAAAGAAGTAAGAAAGAAGTAAGAAAGAAGTAAGAAGGAATGAAGAAAGAAGTAAGAAAGAAGTAAGAATGAAGAAAGGAAGAAGTAAGAAAGAAGAAAGAAAGAAGTAAGCAAGAAGTAAGAAAGAAGTAAGAAAGAACTTAGAAAGAAGTAAGAAAGAAGTAAGAAAGAAGTGAGAAAGAAAGAAGAAAGAAGTAAGAAAGAAGTAAGAAAGAAGTAAGAAAGAAGTAAGAAAGAAGAAAAAAGAGGTTAGAAAGAAGTAAGAAAGAAGTATGAAAGAAGTAAGAAAGAAGAAAGAAAGAAGTAAGAAAGAAGTAAGAAAGAAGTAAAAAAGAAGTAAGAAAGAAGTAAGAAAGAAGTTTGAAAGAAGTTAGAAGGAATGAAGAAAGAAGTAAGAAAGAAGTAAGAAAGAATTAAGAAAGAAGTAAGAAAGAAGTAAGAAAGAAGTAAGAAAGAAGTAAGAAAGAAGTAAGAAGGAATGAAGAAAGAAGTAAGAAAGATGTAAGAAAGAAAGTAGAAAGAAGTAAGGAAGAAGAAAGAAAGAAGTATGAAAGAAGCAAGAAAGAAGTAAGAAAGAAAGGAGTAAGAAAGAAGTAAGAAAGAAGATAGAAAGAAGTAAGAAAGAAGTAAGAAAGAAGTTAGAAGAAGTAAGAAATAAGTAAGAAAGAAGTAAGAAAGAAGTAAGAAGAAGTAAGAAAGAAGTAAGAAAGAAAGAAGTAAGAAAGAAGTTAGAAGAAGTAAGAAATAAGTAAGAAAGAAGAAAGAAAGAAGTATGAAAGTAGTAAGAAAGAAGAAAGAAAGAAGTAAGAAGGAATGTAGAAAGAAGTAAGAAAGAAGAAAGAAAGAAGTATGAAAGAAGTAAGAAAGAAGTAAGAAGGAATGAAGAAAGAAGTAAGAAAGAAGTAAGAAAGAAGTAAGAAAGAAGAAAGAAAGAAGTAAGAAAGAAGTAAGAAAGAAGTAAGAAGGAATGAAGAAAGAAGTTAGAAAGAAGTAAGAAAGAAGTAAGAAAGAAGTAAGAAAGATGTAAGAAAGAAAGGAGAAAGAAGTAAGGAAGAAGAAAGAAAGAAGTATGAAAGAAGCAAGAAAGAAGTAAGAAAGAAAGGAGTAAGAAAGAAGTAAGAAAGAAGTTAGAAAGAAGTAAGAAAGAAGTAAGAAAGAAGTTAGAAGAAGTAAGAAATAAGTAAGAAAGAAGTAAGAAAGAAGTAAGAAGATGTAAGAAAGAAGTAAGAAAGAAAGAAGTAAGAAAGAAGAAATAAACAAGTAAGAAAGAAGTAAGAAAGAAGTAAGAAAGTAAGAAGAAAGAAGTAAGAAAGAAGTAAGAAAGAAGAAAGAAAGAAGTAAGAAGGAATGTAGAAAGAAGTAAGAAAGAAGAAAGAAAGAAGTATGAAAGAAGTAAGAAAGAAGTAAGAAGGAATGAAGAAAGAAGTAAGAAAGAAGTAAGAAAGAAGTAAGAAAGAAGTAAGAAAGATGTAAGAAAGAAAAAAGAAATAAGTAAGGAAGAAGAAAGAAAGAAGTATGAAAGAAGTAAGAAAGAAGTAAGAAAGAAAGAAGTAAGAAAGAAGTAAGAAAGAAGTTAGAAAGAAGGAAGAAAGACGTAAGAAAGAAGTAAGAAAGAAAGAAGTAAGAAAGAAGTAAGAAAGAAGTAAGAAAGAAGAAAGTGAGAAGAAAGAACAGAACAAAGAAGTAAGAAAGAAGTAAGAAAGAAAGAAGTAAGAAAGAAGTAAGAAAGAAGTAAGAAAGAATTAAGAAAGAAGTAAGAAAGAAGAAAGAAAGAAGTAAGAAAGAAGAAAGAAAGAAGTAAGAAAGAAGTAAGAAAGAAGAAAGAAAGAAGTAAGAAAGAAGTAAGAAAGAAGTAAGAAAGAAGTAAGAAAGAAGTAAGAAAGAAGTAAGAAAGAAGTAAGAAAGAAGAAAAAAGAAGTTAGAAAGAAGTAAGAAAGAAGTAAGAAATAAGAAAGAAAGAAGAAAGAAAGAAAGAAGAAAGGAGTAAGAAAGAAGTAAGAAAGAAGTAAGAAAGAAAGAAGAAAGAAGTAAGAAAGAAGTAAGAAAGAAGTAAGAAAGAAGTAGGAAAGAAGAATGAAAGAAGTAAGCAAGAAGTAAGAAAGAAGTAAGAAGGAATGAATAAAGAAGTAAGAAAGAAGTAAGAAAGAAGTAAGAAAGAAAGAAGAAAGAAGTAAGAAAGAAGTAAGAAAGAAGTAAGAAAGAAGAAAGAAAGAAGTAAGAAAGAAGAAAGAAAGAAGTAAGAAAGGAGTAAGAAAGAAGTAAGAAAGATGTAAGAGAGAAAGAAGAAAAAAGTAAGAAAGAAGTAAGAAAGAAGTAAGAAAGAAGAAAAAAGAAGTAAGAAAGAAGTAAGAAAGAAGTAAGAAAGAAGTAAGAAAGAAGTAATGAAGAATGAAGTAAGAAAGAAGTAAGAAAGAAGTATGAAAGAAGTAAGAAAGAAGAAAGAAAGACGTAAGAAAGAAGTAAGAAAGAAGTAAGAATGAAGTAAGAAAGAAAGAAGAAAGGAGAAAGAAGTAAGAAAGAAGTAAGAAAGATGTAAGAAAGAAGTAAGAAGGAATGAAGAAAGAAGTAAGAAAGAAGTAAGAAAGAAGTAAGAAAGAAGTAAGAAAGAAGTAAGAAAGTAGAAAGAAGTAAGAAAGAAGTAAGAAAGAAGTAAGAAAGAAGTAAGAAAGAAGAAAGAAGTAAGAAAGAAGTAAGAAAGAAGTAAGAAAGAAGAAAGAAAGAAGTAAGAAAGAAGTATGAAAGAAGTAAGAAAGAAGAAAGAAAGAAGTAAGAAAGAAGAAAAAAGAAGTTAGAAGGAAGTAAGAAAGAAGTAAGAAAGAGGTTAGAAAGAAGTAATAAAGAAGTAAGAAAGAAGTAAGAAAGAAAGAAGTAAGAAAGAAGAAAGAAAGAAAGAATCAAGAAGTAAGAAAGAAGTAAGAAAGAAGTAAGAAAGAAGTAAGAAAGAAGTAAGAAGGAATGAAGAAAGAAGTAAGAAAGAAGTAAGAAAGAAGAAAGGAAGAAGTAAGAAAGAAGAAAGAAAGAAGTAAGCAAGAAGTAAGAAAGAAGTAAGAAAGAAGTAAGAAAGAAGTAAGAAAGAAGTAAGAAAGAAAGAAGAAAGAAGTAAGAAAGAAGTAAGAAAAAGTATGAAAGAAGTAAGAAAGAAGAAAGAAAGAAGTAAGAAAAAAGTAAGAAAGAAGTAAGAAAGAAATAAGAAAGAAAGAAGAAAGAAGAAAGAAAGAAGTAGGAAATAAGTAAGAAAGAAGAAAGAAAGAAGTAATAAAGAATTAAGAAGGAATGAAGAAAGAAGTAAGAAAGAAGAAAGAACGAAGTAAGAAAGAAGTAAGAAAGAAGTAAGAAAGAAGTAAGAAAGAAAGTAGAAAGAAGTAAGAAATTAGTAAGAAAGAAGTATGAAAGAAGTAAGAAAGAAGAAAGAAAGAAATAAGAAAGAAGTAAGAAACAAGTAAGAAAGAAGTAAGAAAGAAAGAAGAAAGAAGAAAGAAAGAAGTAAGAAAGAAGTAAGAAAGAAGTAAGAAGGAATGAAGAAAGTAGTAAGAAAGAAGTAAGAAAGAAGTAAGAAAGAAAGAAGAAAGAAGTAAGAAAGAAGTAAGAAAGAAGTAAGAAAGAAGTAAGAAGGAAGTTAGAAAGAAGTAAGAAAGAAGTAAGAAAGAAGTAAGAAAGATGTAAGAAAGAAAGGAGAAAGAAGTAAGGAAGAAGAAAGAAAGAAGTATGAAAGAAGCAAGAAAGAAGTAAGAAAGAAAGGAGTAAGAAAGAAGTAAGAAAGAAGTTAGAAAGAAGTAAGAAAGAAGTAAGAAAGAAGTTAGAAGAAGTAAGAAATAAGTAAGAAAGAAGTAAGAAAGAAGTAAGAAGATGTAAGAAAGAAGTAAGAAAGAAAGAAGTAAGAAAGAAGAAATAAACAAGTAAGAAAGAAGAAAGAAAGAAGTAAGAAAGTAGTAAGAAAGAAGTAAGAAAGAAGTAAGAAAGTAAGAAGAAAGAAGTAAGAAAGAAGTAAGAAAGAAGAAAGAAAGAAGTAAGAAGGAATGTAGAAAGAAGTAAGAAAGAAGAAAGAAAGAAGTATGAAAGAAGTAAGAAAGAAGTAAGAAAGAAAGAAGTAAGAAAGAAGTAAGAAAGAAGTAAGAAAGAAGTAAGAAGGAATGAAGAAAGAAGTAAGAAAGAAGTAAGAAAGAAGAAAGGAAGAAGTAAGAAGGAATGTAGAAATAAGTAAGGAAGAAGAAAGAAAGAAGTACGAAAGAAGTAAGAAAGAAGTAAGAAAGAAAGAAGTAAGAAAGAAGTAAGAAAGAAGTAAGAAAGAAGTAAGAAGGAATGAAGAAAGAAGTAAGAAAGAAGTAAGAAAGAAGAAAGGAAGAAGTAAGAAAGAAGAAAGAAAGAAGTAAGCAAGAAGTAAGAAAGAAGTAAGAAAGAACTTAGAAAGAAGTAAGAAAGAAGTAAGAAAGAAGTGAGAAAGAAAGAAGAAAGAAGTAAGAAAGAAGTAAGAAAGAAGTAAGAAAGAAGTAAGAAAGAAGAAAAAAGAGGTTAGAAAGAAGTAAGAAAGAAGTATGAAAGAAGTAAGAAAGAAGAAAGAAAGAAGTAAGAAAGAAGTAAGAAAGAAGTAAAAAAGAAGTAAGAAAGAAGTAAGAAAGAAGTTTGAAAGAAGTTAGAAGGAATGAAGAAAGAAGTAAGAAAGAAGTAAGAAAGAATTAAGAATGAAGTAAGAAAAAAGTAAGAAAGAAGTAAGAAAGAAGTAAGAAAGAAGTAAGAAGGAATGAAGAAAGAAGTAAGAAAGATGTAAGAAAGAAAGTAGAAAGAAGTAAGGAAGAAGAAAGAAAGAAGTATGAAAGAAGCAAGAAAGAAGTAAGAAAGAAAGGAGTAAGAAAGAAGTAAGAAAGAAGATAGAAAGAAGTAAGAAAGAAGTAAGAAAGAAGTTAGAAGAAGTAAGAAATAAGTAAGAAAGAAGTAAGAAAGAAGTAAGAAGAAGTAAGAAAGAAGTAAGAAAGAAAGAAGTAAGAAAGAAGTTAGAAGAAGTAAGAAATAAGTAAGAAAGAAGAAAGAAAGAAGTATGAAAGTAGTAAGAAAGAAGAAAGAAAGAAGTAAGAAGGAATGTAGAAAGAAGTAAGAAAGAAGAAAGAAAGAAGTATGAAAGAAGTAAGAAAGAAGTAAGAAGGAATGAAGAAAGAAGTAAGAAAGAAGTAAGAAAGAAGTAAGAAAGAAGTAAGAAAGAAGTAAGAAAGAAGTAAGAAAGAAGTAAGAAGGAATGAAGAAAGAAGTTAGAAAGAAGTAAGAAAGAAGTAAGAAAGAAGTAAGAAAGATGTAAGAAAGAAAGGAGAAAGAAGTAAGGAAGAAGAAAGAAAGAAGTATGAAAGAAGCAAGAAAGAAGTAAGAAAGAAAGGAGTAAGAAAGAAGTAAGAAAGAAGTTAGAAAGAAGTAAGAAAGAAGTAAGAAAGAAGTTAGAAGAAGTAAGAAATAAGTAAGAAAGAAGTAAGAAAGAAGTAAGAAGATGTAAGAAAGAAGTAAGAAAGAAAGAAGTAAGAAAGAAGAAATAAACAAGTAAGAAAGAAGAAAGAAAGAAGTAAGAAAGTAGTAAGAAAGAAGTAAGAAAGAAGTAAGAAAGTAAGAAGAAAGAAGTAAGAAAGAAGTAAGAAAGAAGAAAGAAAGAAGTAAGAAGGAATGTAGAAAGAAGTAAGAAAGAAGAAAGAAAGAAGTATGAAAGAAGTAAGAAAGAAGTAAGAAGGAATGAAGAAAGAAGTAAGAAAGAAGTAAGAAAGAAGTAAGAAAGAAGTAAGAAAGATGTAAGAAAGAAAAAAGAAATAAGTAAGGAAGAAGAAAGAAAGAAGTATGAAAGAAGTAAGAAAGAAGTAAGAAAGAAAGAAGTAAGAAAGAAGTAAGAAAGAAGTTAGAAAGAAGGAAGAAAGAAGTAAGAAAGAAGTAAGAAAGAAAGAAGTAAGAAAGAAGTAAGAAAGAAGTAAGAAAGAAGAAAGTGAGAAGAAAGAACAGAACAAAGAAGTAAGAAAGAAGTAAGAAAGAAAGAAGTAAGAAAGAAGTAAGAAAGAAGTAAGAAAGAATTAAGAAAGAAGTAAGAAAGAAGAAAGAAAGAAGTAAGAAAGAAGAAAGAAAGAAGTAAGAAAGAAGTAAGAAAGAAGAAAGAAAGAAGTAAGAAAGAAGTAAGAAAGAAGTAAGAAAGAAGTAAGAAAGAAGTAAGAAAGAAGTAAGAAAGAAGTAAGAAAGAAGAAAAAAGAAGTTAGAAAGAAGTAAGAAAGAAGTAAGAAATAAGAAAGAAAGAAGAAAGAAAGAAAGAAGAAAGGAGTAAGAAAGAAGTAAGAAAGAAGTAAGAAAGAAAGAAGAAAGAAGTAAGAAAGAAGTAAGAAAGAAGTAAGAAAGAAGTAGGAAAGAAGAATGAAAGAAGTAAGCAAGAAGTAAGAAAGAAGTAAGAAGGAATGAATAAAGAGGTAAGAAAGAAGTAAGAAAGAAGTAAGAAAGAAAGAAGAAAGAAGTAAGAAAGAAGTAAGAAAGAAGTAAGAAAGAAGAAAGAAAGAAGTAAGAAAGAAGAAAGAAAGAAGTAAGAAAGGAGTAAGAAAGAAGTAAGAAAGATGTAAGAGAGAAAGAAGAAAAAAGTAAGAAAGAAGTAAGAAAGAAGTAAGAAAGAAGAAAAAAGAAGTAAGAAAGAAGTAAGAAAGAAGTAAGAAAGAAGTAAGAAAGAAGTAAGAAAGAAGTAATGAAGAATGAAGTAAGAAAGAAGTAAGAAAGAAGTATGAAAGAAGTAAGAAAGAAGAAAGAAAGACGTAAGAAAGAAGTAAGAAAGAAGTAAGAATGAAGTAAGAAAGAAAGAAGAAAGGAGAAAGAAGTAAGAAAGAAGTAAGAAAGATGTAAGAAAGAAGTAAGAAGGAATGAAGAAAGAAGTAAGAAAGAAGTAAGAAAGAAGTAAGAAAGAAGTAAGAAAGTAGAAAGAAGTAAGAAAGAAGTAAGAAAGAAGTAAGAAAGAAGTAAGAAAGAAGAAAGAAGTAAGAAAGAAGTAAGAAAGAAGTAAGAAAGAAGAAAGAAAGAAGTAAGAAAGAAGTATGAAAGAAGTAAGAAAGAAGAAAGAAAGAAGTAAGAAAGAAGAAAAAAGAAGTTAGAAGGAAGTAAGAAAGAAGTAAGAAAGAGGTTAGAAAGAAGTAATAAAGAAGTAAGAAAGAAGTAAGAAAGAAAGAAGTAAGAAAGAAGAAAGAAAGAAAGAATCAAGAAGTAAGAAAGAAGTAAGAAAGAAGTAAGAAAGAAGTAAGAAAGAAGTAAGAAGGAATGAAGAAAGAAGTAAGAAAGAAGTAAGAAAGAAGAAAGGAAGAAGTAAGAAAGAAGAAAGAAAGAAGTAAGCAAGAAGTAAGAAAGAAGTAAGAAAGAAGTAAGAAAGAAGTAAGAAAGAAGTAAGAAAGAAAGAAGAAAGAAGTAAGAAAGAAGTAAGAAAAAGTATGAAAGAAGTAAGAAAGAAGAAAGAAAGAAGTAAGAAAAAAGTAAGAAAGAAGTAAGAAAGAAATAAGAAAGAAAGAAGAAAGAAGAAAGAAAGAAGTAGGAAATAAGTAAGAAAGAAGAAAGAAAGAAGTAATAAAGAATTAAGAAGGAATGAAGAAAGAAGTAAGAAAGAAGAAAGAACGAAGTAAGAAAGAAGTAAGAAAGAAGTAAGAAAGAAGTAAGAAAGAAAGTAGAAAGAAGTAAGAAATTAGTAAGAAAGAAGTATGAAAGAAGTAAGAAAGAAGAAAGAAAGAAATAAGAAAGAAGTAAGAAACAAGTAAGAAAGAAGTAAGAAAGAAAGAAGAAAGAAGAAAGAAAGAAGTAAGAAAGAAGTAAGAAAGAAGTAAGAAGGAATGAAGAAAGTAGTAAGAAAGAAGTAAGAAAGAAGTAAGAAAGAAAGAAGAAAGAAGTAAGAAAGAAGTAAGAAAGAAGTAAGAAAGAATTAAGAAAGAAGTAAGAAAGAAAGAACTAAGAAAGAAGAAAGAAAGAAGTAAGAAAGAAGTAAGAAAGAAGTAAGAAAGAAGTAAGAAAGAAGAAAAAAGAAGTTAGAAAGAAGTAAGAAAGAAGTAAGAAAGAAGTAAGAAAGAAGTAAGAAAGAAGTAAGAAAGAAGTAAGAAAGAAGTAAAAAAGAAGTATGAAAGAAGTAAGAAAGAAGAAAGAAAGCAGTAAGAAAGAAGTAAGAAAGAAGTAAAAAAGAAGTAAGAAGGAATGAAGAAAGAAGTAAGAAAGAAGAAAGAAAGAAGTAAGAAAGAAGTAAGAAAGAAGTAATAAAGAAGTAATAAAGAAGTAAGAAAGAAAGAAGAAAGAAGTAATAAAGAAGTAAGAAAGAACTAAGAAAGAATTAAGAAAGAAGTTAGAAAGAAGTAAGAAAGAAAGACGTAAGAAATAAGGAAGAAGAAAGAAAGAAGTAAGAAAGAAGTAAGAAAGAAGAAAGAAAGAAGTAAGAAAGAAGAAAGAAAGAAGTAAGAAAGAAGAAAGAAAGAAGTAAGAAAGAAGAAAGAAAGAAGTAAGAAAGAAGAAAGAAAGATGTAAGAAAGGAGTAAGAAAGAAAGAAGAAAGAAGAAAGAAAGAAGAAAGAAGTAAGAAAGAAGTAAGAAAGAAGTAAGAAAGAATTAAGAAAGAAAGAAGTAAGAAAGAAAAAAGAAAGAAGTAAGAAAGAAGTAAGAAAGAAGTATGAAAGAAGTAAGAAATAAGTAAGAAAGAAGTAAGAAAGAAGTAAGAAAGAAGTATGAAAGAAGTAAGAAAGAAGAAAGAAAGAAGTAAGAAATAAGTAAGAAAGAAGTAAGAAGGAATGAAGAAAGAAGTAAGAAAGAAGAAAGAAAGAAGTAAGAAAGAAGTAAGAAAGAAAGAAGTAAGAAAGAAGTAAGAAAGAAGTAAGAAAGTAGAAAAAAGAAGTTAGAAAGAAGTAAGAAAGAAGTAAGAAAGAAGTAAGAAAGAAGAAAGAAAGAAGAAAGAAAGAAAGAAGAAAGAAGTAAGATAGAAGTAAGAGAGAAGTAAGAAAGAAGTAAGAAAGATGTAAGAAAGAAGTAAGAAAGAAGTAAGAAGGAATGAAGAAAGAAATAAGAAAGAAGTAAGAAAGAAGAAAGAAAGAAGTAAGAAAGAAGAAAGAAAGAAGAAAGAAAGAAAGAAGAAAGAAGTAAGAAAGAAGTAAGAGAGAAGTAAGAAAGAAGAAAGAAATAAGAAAGAAAGAAAGAAGAAAGAAGAAAGAAAGAAGTAATAAAGAAGTAAGAAAGAAGGAAGAAAGAAGTAAGAAGGAATGAAGAAAGTAGTAAGAAAGAAGTAAGAAAGAAGTAAGAAAGAAGTAAGAAAGAAAGAAGAAAGAAGTAAGAATGAAGTAAGAAAGAAGTAAGAAAGAAGTAAGAAAGAAGAAAGAAAGAAGTAAGAAAGAAGAAAGAAAGAAGTAAGAAAGAAGAAAGAAGAAAGAAGTAAGAAAGAAGTACGAAAGAAGTAAGAAAGAAATAAGAAAGAAGTAAGAAAGAAGTAAGAAAGAAAGAAGAAATAAGTAAGAAAGAAGTACGAAAGAAGTAAGAAAGAATTAAGAAAGAAAGAAGTAAGAAAGAAGTAAGAAAGAAGTAAGAAAGAAGAAAGAAAGAAGTAAGAAAGAAAGAAGAAAGAAGTAAGAAAGAAGTAAGAAAGAAGTAAGAAAGAAGAAAGAAAGAAGAAAAAATAAGTTAGAAAGAAGTAAGAAAGAAGTAAGAAAGAAGTAAGAAAGAAGTAAGAAAGAAGTAAAAAAGAAGTAAGAAAGAAGTAAGAAAGAAGTAAGAAAGAAAGAAGAAAGAAGTAAGAAGGAATGAAGAAAGAAGTAAGAAAGAAGTAAGAAAGAAGTAAGAAAGAAGTAAGAAAGAAGTACGAAAGAAGTAAGAAAGAAAGAAGAAAGAATTAATAAAGAAGTAAGAAAGAAGTAAGAAAGAAGTAAGAAAGAAGTAAGAAGGAATGAAGAAAGTGGTAAGAAAGAAGTAAGAAAGAAGTAAGAAAGAAAGAAGAAAGAAGTAAGAAAGAAGTAAGAAAGAAGCAAGAAGGAATGAAGAAAGTGGTTAGAAAGAAGTAAGAAAGAAGTAAGAAAGAAAGAAGAAAGAAGTAAGAAAGAAGTAAGAAAGAAGTAAGAAAGAATTAAGAAAGAAGTAAGAAAGAAAGAAGTAAGAAAGAAGAAAGAAAGAAGTAAGAAAGAAGAAAGAAAGAAGTAAGAAAGAAGTAAGAAAGAAAGAAGAAAGAAGTAAGAAAGAAGTAAGAAAGAAGAAAGAAAGAAGTAAGAAAGAAGAAAGAAAGAAGTAAGAAAGAAGTAAGAAAGAAGTAAGAAAGAAAGAAGAAAGAAGTAAGAAAGAAGTAAGAAAGAAGTAAGAAAGAAGAAAAAAGAAGTTAGAAAGAAGTAAGAAAGAAGTAAGAAAGAAGTAAGAAAAAGTAAGAAAGAAGTAAGAAAGAAGTAAAAAAGAAGTATGAAAGAAGTAAGAAAGAAGAAAGAAAGCAGTAAGAAAGAAGTAAGAAAGAAGTAAGAAAGAAGTAAAAAAGAAGTAAGAAGGAATGAAGAAAGAAGTAAGAAAGAAGAAAGAAAGAAGTAAGAAAGAAGTAATAAAGAAGTAATAAAGAAGTAAGAAAGAATGAAGAAAGAAGTAATAAAGAAGTAAGAAAGAAGTAAGAAAGAATTACGAAAGAAGTAAGAAAGAAGTAAGAAAGAAATAAGTAAGAAAGAAGTAAGAAAGAAGAAAGAAAGAAGTAAGAAAGAAGTAAGAAAGAAGAAAGAAAGAAGTAAAAAGAAGAAAGAAAGAAGTAAGAAAGAAGAAAGAAAGAAGTAAGAAAGAAGTAAGAAAGAAGTAAGAAAGAAAGAAAAAAGAAGTAAGAAACAAGTAAGAAAGAAGTAAGAAAGAAGTAAGAAAGAAAGAAGAAAGAAGTAAGAAATAAGTAAGAAAGAAGAAAAAAGAAGTTAGAAAGAAGTAAGAAAGAAGTAAGAAAGAAGTAAGAAAGAAGTAAGAAAGAAATAAAGAAGTAAGAAAGAAGTAAGAAAAAGTATGAAAGAAGTAAGAAAGAAGAAAGAAAGAAGTAAGAAAGAAGTAAGAAAGAAGTAAGAAAGAAGTAAGAAAGAAGTAAGAAAGAAAGAAAAAAGAAGTAATAAACAAGTAAGAAAGAAGTAAGAAAGAAGTAAGAAAGAAATAAGAAAGAAAGAAGAAAGAAGAAAGAAAGAAGTAGGAAAGAAGTAAGAAAGAAGAAAGAAAGAAGTAATAAAGAATTAAGAAGGAATGAAGAAAGAAGTAAGAAAGAAGAAAGAACGAAGTAAGAAAGAAGTAAGAAAGAAGTAAGAAAGAAGTAAGAAAGAAAGTAGAAAGAAGTAAGAAAGAAGTAAGAAAGAAGTATGAAAGAAGCAAGAAAGAAGAAAGAAAGAAATAAGAAAGAAGTAAGAAACAAGTAAGAAAGAAGTAAGAAAGAAAGAAGAAAGAAGAAAGAAAGAAGTAAGAAAGAAGTAAGAAAGAAGTAAGAAAGAAGTAAGAAGGAATGAAGAAAGTGGTAAGAAAGAAGTAAGAAAGAAGTAAGAAAGAAAGAAGAAAGAAGTAAGAAAGAAGTAAGAAAGAAGTAAGAAGGAATGAAGAAAGTGGTAAGAAAGAAGTAAGAAAGAAGTAAGAAAGAAAGAAGAAAGAAGTAAGAAAGAAGTAAGAAAGAAGTAAGAAGGAATTAAGAAAGAAGTAAGAAAGAAAGAAGTAAGAAAGAAGAAAGAAAGAAGTAAGAAAGAAGAAAGAAAGAAGTAAGAAAGAATTAAGAAAGAAAGAAGTAAGAAAGAAGTAAGAAAGAAAGAAGAAAGAAGTAAGAAAGAAGTAAGAAAGAAGAAAGAAAGAAGTAAGAAAGAAGAAAGAAAGAAGTAAGAAAGAAGTAAGAAAGAAGTAAGAAAGAAAGAAGAAAGAAGTAAGAAAGAAGTAAGAAAGAAGTAAGAAAGAAGTAAGAAAGAAGAAAAAAGAAGTTAGAAAGAAGTAAGAAAGAAGTAAGAAAGAAGTAAGAAAAAGTAAGAAAGAAGTAAGAAAGAAGTAAAAAAG
This sequence comes from Columba livia, assembly GCF_036013475.1. NCBI lineage: Eukaryota > Metazoa > Chordata > Aves > Columbiformes > Columbidae > Columba > Columba livia. The sequence goes on from NW_027043032.1 coordinate 1,076,561, forward strand.
AAGTATGAAAGAAGTAAGAAAGAAGAAAGAAAGCAGTAAGAAAGAAGTAAGAAAGAAGTAAGAAAGAAGTAAAAAAGAAGTAAGAAGGAATGAAGAAAGAAGTAAGAAAGAAGAAAGAAAGAAGTAAGAAAGAAGTAAGAAAGAAGAAAGAAAGAAGTAAGAAAGAAGTAAGAAAGAAGAAAGAAAGAAGTAAAAAGAAGAAAGAAAGAAGTAAGAAAGAAGAAAGAAAGAAGTAAGAAAGAAGAAAGAAAGAGGTAAGAAAGAAGAAAGAAAGAATTAAGAAAGGAGTAAGAAAGAAAGAAGAAAGAAGTAAGAAAGAAAGAAGAAAGAAGTAAGAAAGAAGTAAGAAAGAAGTAAGAAAGAATTAAGAAAGAAAGAAGTAAGAAAGAAAGAAGAAAGAAGTAAGAAAGAAGTAAGAAAGAAGTATGAAAGAAGTAAGAAAGAAAGAAGAAAGAAGTAAGAAAGAAGTAAGAAAGAAGTATGAAAGAAGTAAGAAAGAAGAAAGAAAGAAGTAAGAAATAAGTAAGAAAGAAGTAAGAAAGAAGTTAAAAAGAAGTAAGATAAAAAGTAAGAAAGAAGTAAGAAAGGAGTAAGAAATAAGAAAGAAGTAAGAAAGAAGTAAGAAAGAAGTAAGAAAGAAAGAAGTAAGAAAGAAGAAAGAAAGAAGAAAGAAAGAAGAAAGAAAGAAGTAAGAAAGAAGTAAGAAAGAAGAAAGAAGTAAGAAAGAAGTACGAAAGAAGTAAGAAAGAAGTAAGAAAGAAAGAAGTAAGAAAGAAGTAAGAAAGAAGTAAGAATGAAGTAAGAAAGAAGTAAGAAAGAAGTAAGAAAGAAGTAAGAAAGAAGTAAGAAAGAAAGAAGAAAGAAGTAAGAAAGAAGTATGAAAGAAGTAAGAAAGAAGAAAGAAATAAGTAAGAAAGAAGTATGAAAGAAGTAAGAAAGAAGAAAGAAAGAAGTAAGAAAGAAGTAAGAAATAAAGAAGAAAGAAGTAAGAAAGAAGTAAGAAAGAAGTAAGAAAGAAGTAAGAAAGAAGAAAGAAAGAAGTAAGAAAGAAGAAAGAAAGAAGTAAGAAAGAAGTAAGAAAGAAGTAAGAAAGAAGTAAGAAAGAAGTATGAAATATGTAAGAAAGAAGAAAAAAGAAGTTAGAAAGAAGTAAGAAAGAAGTAAGAAAGAAGTAAGAAAGAAGAAAGAAAGAAGTAAGAAAGAAAGAAGAAAGAAGTAAGAAAGAAGTAAGAAAAAGTATGAAAGAAGTAAGAAAGAAGAAAGGAAGAAGTAAGAAAGAAGTAAGAAAGAAGTAAGAAAGAAATAAGAAAGAAAGAAGAAAGAAGAAAGAAAGAAGTAGGAAAGAAGTAAGAAAGAAGTAAGAAAGAAGCAATAAAGAATTAAGAAGGAATGAAGAAAGAAGTAAGAAAGAAGAAAGAACGAAGTAAGAAAGAAGTAAGAAAGAAGTAAGAAAGAAGTAAGAAAGAATGTAGAAAGAAGTAAGAAAGAAGTATGAAAGAAGTAAGAAAGAAGAAAGAAAGAAATAAGAAAGAAGTAAGATAGAAGTAAGAAAGAAGTAAGAAAGAAAGAAGTAAGAAAGAAGTAAGAAAGAAGTAAGAAAGAAGTAAGAAAGAAGTAAGAAAGAAGTAAGAAGGAATGAAGAAAGTAGTAAGAAAGAAGTAAGAAAGAAGTAAGAAAGAAGTAAGAAAGAAAGAGGAAAGAAGTAAGAAAGAAGTAAGAAAGAAGTAAGAAAGAAGTAAGAAAGAAGTAAGAAAGAAGTAAGAAAGAAAGAAGTAAGAAAGAAGTAAGAAAGAAGTAAGAAAGAAGTAAGAAAAAGTAAGAAAGAAGTAAGAAAGAAGTAAAAAAGAAGTATGAAAGAAGTAAGAAAGAAGAAAGAAAGCAGTAAGAAAGCAGTAAGAAAGAAGTAAGAAAGAAGTAAAAAAGAAGTAAGAAGGAATGAAGAAAGAAGTAAGAAAGAAGAAAGAAAGAAGTAAGAAAGAAGTAATAAAGAAGTAATAAAGAAGTAAGAAAGAAAGAAGAAAGAAGTAATAAAGAAGTAAGAAAGAAGTAAGAAAGAATTACGAAAGAAGTAAGAAAGAAGTAAGAAAGAAATAAGTAAGAAAGAAGTAAGAAAGAAGAAAGAAAGAAGTAAGAAAGAAGTAAGAAAGAAGAAAGAAAGAAGTAAAAAGAAGAAAGAAAGAAGTAAGAAAGAAGAAAGAAAGAAGTAAGAAAGAAGTAAGAAAGAAAGAAAAAAGAAGTAAGAAACAAGTAAGAAAGAAGTAAGAAAGAAGTAAGAAAGAAAGAAGAAAGAAGTAAGAAATAAGTAAGAAAGAAGAAAAAAGAAGTTAGAAAGAAGTAAGAAAGAAGTAAGAAAGAAGTAAGAAAGAAGTAAGAAAGAAAGAAGAAAGAAGTAAGAAAGAAGTAAGAAAAAGTATGAAAGAAGTAAGAAAGAAGAAAGAAAGAAGTAAGAAAGAAGTAAGAAAGAAGTAAGAAAGAAGTAAGAAAGAAGTAAGAAAGAAAGAAAAAAGAAGTAAGAAACAAGTAAGAAAGAAGTAAGAAAGAAGTAAGAAAGAAAGAAGAAAGAAGTAAGAAATAGGTAAGAAAGAAGAAAAAAGAAGTTAGAAAGAAGTAAGAAAGAAGTAAGAAAGAAGTAAGAAAGAAATAAGAAAGAAAGAAGAAAGAAGAAAGAAAGAAGTAGGAAAGAAGTAAGAAAGAAGAAAGAAAGAAGTAATAAAGAATTAAGAAGGAATGAAGAAAGAAGTAAGAAAGAAGAAAGAACGAAGTAAGAAAGAAGTAAGAAAGAAGTAAGAAAGAAGTAAGAAAGAAAGTAGAAAGAAGTAAGAAAGAAGTAAGAAAGAAGTATGAAAGAAGCAAGAAAGAAGAAAGAAAGAAATAAGAAAGAAGTAAGAAACAAGTAAGAAAGAAGTAAGAAAGAAAGAAGAAAGAAGAAAGAAAGAAGTAAGAAAGAAGTAAGAAAGAAGTAAGAAAGAAGTAAGAAGGAATGAAGAAAGTGGTAAGAAAGAAGTAAGAAGGAAGTAAGAAAGAAAGAAGAAAGAAGTAAGAAAGAAGTAAGAAAGAAGTAAGAAGGAATGAAGAAAGTGGTAAGAAAGAAGTAAGAAAGAATTAAGAAAGAAAGTAGAAAGAAGTAAGAAAGAAGTAAGAAAGAAGTAAGAAAGAATTAAGAAAGAAGTAAGAAAGAAAGAAGTAAGAAAGAAGAAAGAAAGAAGTAAGAAAGAAGAAAGAAAGAAGTAAGAAAGAATTAAGAAAGAAAGAAGTAAGAAAGAAGTAAGAAAGAAAGAAGAAAGAAGTAAGAAAGAAGTAAGAAAGAAGTAAGAAAGAAGTAAGAAAGAAAGAAGTAAGAAAGAAGTAAGAAAGAAGTAAGAAAGAAGTAAGAAAGAAGTAAGAAAGAAGTAAGAAAGAAGTAAGAAAGAAGTAAGAAGGAATGAAGAAAGTAGTAAGAAAGAAGTAAGAAAGATGTAAGAACGAAGTAAGAAAGAAGAAAGAAAGAAGTAAGAAAGAAGAAAGAAAGAAGAAAGAAGTAAGAAAGAAGTAAGAAAGAAGTAAGAACGAAGTAAGAAAGAAGAAAGAAAGAAGTAAGAAAGAAGAAAGAAAGAAGAAAGAAGTAAGAAAGAAGTAAGAAAGAAGTAAGAAAGAATTAAGAAAGAAAGAAGTAAGAAAGAATTAAGAAAGAAAGAAGTAAGAAAGAAGTAAGAAAGAAAGAAGAAAGAAGTAAGAAAGAAGTAAGAAAGAAGTAAGAAAGAAAGAAGAAAGAAGTAAGAAAGAAGTAAGAAAGAAGTAAGAAAGAAGTAAGAAAGAAGAAAGAAAGAAGTAAGAAAGAAGAAAGAAAGAAGTAAGAAAGAAGTAAGAAAGAAGTAAGAAAGAAGTAAGAAAGAAAGAAGAAAGAAGTAAGAAAGAAGTAAGAAAGAAGTAAGAAAGAAGAAAGAAAGAAGAAAAAAGAAGTTAGAAAGAAGTAAGAAAGTAGTAAGAAAGAAGTAAGAAAGAAGTAAGAAAGAAGTAAGAAAGAAGTAAAAAAGAAGTATGAAAGAAGTAAGAAAGAAGAAACAAAGAAGTAAGGAAGAAGTAAGAAATAAGTAAGAAAGAAATAAGAAAGAAAGAAGAAAGAAGAAAGAAAGAAGAAAGAAAAAGTAAGAAAGAAGTAAGAAAGAAGTAAGAAGGAATGAAGAAAGAAGAAAGAAGAAAGTAAGAAGTAAGAAAGAAGTAATAAAGAAGTAAGAAAGAAGAAAAAATAAGTTAGAAAGAAGTAAGAAAGAAGTAAGAAAGAAGTAAGAAAGAAGTAAGAAAGAAGTAAAAAAGAAGTAAGAAAGAAGTAAGAAAGAAGTAAGAAAGAAAGAAGAAAGAAGTAAGAAGGAATGAAGAAAGAAGTAAGAAAGAAGTAAGAAAGAAGTAAGAAAGAAGTAAGAAAGAAGTAAGAAAGAAGTACGAAAGAAGTAAGAAAGAAGTAAGAAAGAAAGAAGTAAGAAAGAAGTAAGAAAGAAGTTAGAAAGAAGTAAGATAAAAAGTAAGAAAGAAGTAAGAAAGGCGTAATAAATAAGAAAGAAGTAAGAAAGAAGTAAGAAAGAAGTAAGAAAGAAAGAAGTAAGAAAGAAGAAAGAAAGAAGTAAGAAAGAAGAAAGAAAGAAGTAAGAAAGAAGTTAAAAAGAAGTAAGATAAAAAGTAAGAAAGAAGTAAGAAAGGAGTAAGAAGTAAGAAAGAAGTAAGAAAGAAGTAAGAAAGAAGTAAGAAAGAAAGAAGTAAGAAAGAAGAAAGAAAGAAGTAAGAAAGAAGAAAGAAAGAAGTAAGAAAGAAGTAAGAAAGAAGAAAGAAGTAAGAAAGAAGTACGAAAGAAGTAAGAAAGAAGTAAGAAAGAAAGAAGTAAGAAAGAAGTAAGAAAGAAGTAAGAAAGAAGTAAGAAAGAAGTAAGAAAGAAGTAAGAAAGAAGTAAGAAAGAAGTAAGAAAGAAAGAAGAAAGAAGTAAGAAAGAAGTAAGAAAGAAGTAAGAAGGAATGAAGAAAGTAGTAAGAAAGAAGTAAGAAAGAAGTAAGAAAGAAGTAAGAAAGAAAGAAGAAAGAAGTAAGAAAGAAGTAAGAAAGAAGTAAGAAAGAAGTAAGAAAGAAGAAAGAAAGAAGTAAGAAAGAAGAAAGAAAGAAGTAAGAAAGAAGAAAGAAAGAAGTAAGAAAGAAGTAAGAAAGAAGTAAGAAAGAAATAAGAAAGAAGGAAGAAAGAAGTAAGAAATAAGTAAGAAAGAAGTAAGAAAGAAGTAAGAAAGAAGAGAAAAGAAGTTAGAAAGAAGTAAGAAAGAAGTAAGAAAGAAGTAAGAAAGAAGTAATAAAGAAGTAAGAAAGAAGTAAGAAAGAAAGAAGAAAGAAGTAAGAAAGAAGTAAGAAAGAAGAAAGAAAGTAGTAAGAAAGAAGAAAGAAAGAAGTAAGAAAGAAGTAAGAAAGAAGTAAGAAAGAAGTAAGAAAGAAAGAAGAATGAAGTAAGAAAGAAGTAAGAAAGAAGTAAGAAAGAATTACGAAAGAAGTAAGAAAGAAGTAAGAAAGAAAGAAGAAAGAAAGAAGTAAGAAAGAATTACGAAAGAAGTAAGAAAGAAGTAAGAAAGAAGAAAGAAAGAAGTAAGAAAGAAGAAAGAAATAAGTAAGAAAGAAGTAAGAAAGAAGTAAGAAAGAAGTAAGAAAGAAAGAAGAAAGAAGTAAGAAAGAAGTAAGAAAGAAGTAAGAAAGAAGTACGAAAAAAGTAAGAAAGAAGTAAGAAAGAAAGAACTAAGAAAGAAGTAAGAAAGAAAGAAGAAAGAAGTAAGAAAGAAGTAAGAAAGAAGTACGAAAGAAGTAAGAAAGAATTAAGAAAGAAAGAAGTATTAAAGAAGTAAGAAAGAAAGAAGAAAGAAGTAAGAAAGAAGTATGAAAGAAGTAAGAAAGAAGAAAGAAAGAAGTAAGAAAGAAGTAAGAAAGAAAGAAGTAAGAAAGAAGTAAGAAAGAAGTAAGAAAGTAGAAAAAAGAAGTTAGAAAGAAGTAAGAAAGAAGTAAGAAGAAGAAAGAAAGAAGAAAGAAAGAAAGAAGAAAAGTAAAAAAGAAGAAAGAAAGAAGTAAGAAGGAATGAAGAAAGAAGTAAGAAAGAAGTAAGAAAGAATAAAGAAAGAAGTAAGAAAGTAGAAAGAAAGAAGTAAGAAAGAAGTAAGAAAGAAGTAAGAAAGAAAGAAGAAAGAAGTAAGAAAGAAGTAAGAAAGAAATAAGAAAGAAAGAAGAAAGAAGAAAGAAAGAAGTAGGAAAGAAGTAAGAAAGAAGAAAGAAAGAAGTAATAAAAAATTAAGAAGGAATGAAGAAAGAAGTAAGAAAGAAGAAAGAACGAAGTAAGAAAGAAGTAAGAAAGAAGTAAGAAAGAAAGTAGAAAGAAGTAAGAAAGAAATAAGAAAGAAGTATGAAAGAAGTAAGAAAGAAGAAAGAAAGAAGTAAGAAAGAAGTAAGAAACAAGTAAGAAAGAAGTAAGAAAGAAAGAAGAAAGAAGAAAGAAAGAAGTAAGAAAGAAGTAAGAAAGAAGTAAGAAAGAAGTAAGAAGGAATGAAGAAAGTAGTAAGAAAGAAGTAAGAAAGATGTAAGAACGAAGTAAGAAAGAAGAAAGAAAGAAGTAAGAAAGAAGAAAGAAAGAAGAAAGAAGTAAGAAAGAAGTAAGAAAGAAGTAAGAACGAAGTAAGAAAGAAGAAAGAAAGAAGTAAGAAAGAAGAAAGAAAGAAGAAAGAAGTAAGAAAGAAGTAAGAAAGAAGTAAGAAAGAAGTACGAAAGAAGTAAGAAAGAATTAAGAAAGAAAGAAGTAAGAAAGAAGTAAGAAAGAAAGAAGAAAGAAGTAAGAAAGAAGTAAGAAAGAAGTAAGAAAGAAAGAAGAAAGAAGTAAGAAAGAAGTAAGAAAGAAGTAAGAAAGAAGTAAGAAAGAAGAAAGAAAGAAGTAAGAAAGAAGAAAGAAAGAAGTAAGAAAGAAGTAAGAAAGAAGTAAGAAAGAAGTAAGAAAGAAAGAAGAAAGAAGTAAGAAAGAAGTAAGAAAGAAGTAAGAAAGAAGAAAGAAAGAAGAAAAAAGAAGTTAGAAAGAAGTAAGAAAGAACTAAGAAAGAAGTAAGAAAGAAGTAAGAAAGAAGTAAAAAAGAAGTATGAAAGAAGTAAGAAAGAAGAAAGAAAGAAGTAAGGAAGAAGTAAGAAATAAGTAAGAAAGAAATAAGAAAGAAAGAAGAAAGAAGAAAGAAAGAAGAAAGAAAAAGTAAGAAAGAAGTAAGAAAGAAGTAAGAAGGAATGAAGAAAGAAGAAAGAAGAAAGTAAGAAGTAAGAAAAAAGTAAGAAAGAAGTAAGAAAGAAGTAAGAAGGAAAGAAGAAAGAAGTAAGAAAGAAGTAAGAAAGAAGAAAGAAAGTAGTAAGAAAGAAGAAAGAAAGAAGTAAGAAAGAAGTAAGAAAGAAGTAAGAAAGAAGAAAGAAAGAAGAAAAAATAAGTTAGAAAGAAGTAAGAAAGAAGTAAGAAAGAAAGAAGTAAGAAAGAAGAAAGAAAGAAGTAAGAAAGAAGAAAGAAAGAAGTAAGAAAGAAGTTAAAAAGAAGTAAGATAAAAAGTAAGAAAGAAGTAAGAAAGGAGTAAGAAATAAGAAAGAAGTAAGAAAGAAGTAAGAAAGAAGTAAGAAAGAAAGAAGTAAGAAAGAAGAAAGAAAGAAGTAAGAAAGAAGAAAGAAAGAAGTAAGAAAGAAGTAAGAAAGAAGAAAGAAGTAAGAAAGAAGTACGAAAGAAGTAAGAAAGAAGTAAGAAAGAAAGAAGTAAGAAAGAAGTAAGAAAGAAGTAAGAAAGAAGTAAGAAAGAAGTAAGAAAGAAGTAAGAAAGAAGTAAGAAAGAAGTAAGAAAGAAGTAAGAAGGAATGAAGAAAGTAGTAAGAAAGAAGTAAGAAAGAAGTAAGAAAGAAGTAAGAAAGAAAGTAGAAAGAAGTAAGAAAGAAGTAAGAAAGAAGTATGAAAGAAGTAAGAAAGAAGAAAGAAAGAAGTAAGAAAGAAGTAAGAAACAAGTAAGAAAGAAGTAAGAAAGAAAGAAGAAAGAAGAGAGAAAGAAGTAAGAAAGAAGTAAGAAAGAAGTAAGAAAGAAGTAAGAAGGAATGAAGAAAGTAGTAAGAAAGTAGTAAGAAAGATGTAAGAAAGAAGTAAGAAAGAAAGAAGAAAGAAGTAAGAAAGAAGTAAGAAAGAAGTAAGAACGAAGTAAGAAAGAAGAAAGAAAGACATAAGAAAGAAGAAAGAAAGAAGAAAGAAGTAAGAAAGAAGTAAGTAAGAAGTAAGAAAGAAGTACGAAAGAAGTAAGAAAGAATTAAGAAAGAAAGAAGTACGAAAGAAGTAAGAAAGAATTAAGAAAGAAAGAAGTAAGAAAGAAGTAAGAAAGAAGTAAGAAAGAAGTAAGAAAGAAGAAAGAAAGAAGTAAGAAAGAAGAAAGAAAGAAGTAAGAAAGAAGTAAGAAAGAAGTAAGAAAGAAGTAAGAAAGAAAGAAGAAAGAAGTAAGAAAGAAGTAAGAAAGAAGTAAGAAAGAAGAAAGAAAGAAGAAAAAATAAGTTAGAAAGAAGTAAGAAAGAAGTAAGAAAGAAGTAAGAAAGAAGTAAGAAAGAAGTAAAAAAGAAGTATGAAAGAAGTAAGAAAGAAGAAAGAAAGAAGTAAGAAAGAAGTAAGAAAGAAGTAAGAAAGAAGTAAGAAAGAAATAAGAAAGAAAGAAGAAAGAAGAAAGAAAGAAGAAAGAAAGAAGTAAGATAGAAGTAAGAAAGAAGTAAGAAGGAATGAAGAAAGAAGTAAGAAAGAAGAAAGAAAGAAGTAAGAAAGAAGTGAGAAAGAAGTAATAAAGAGGTAAGAAAGAAGTAAGAAAGAAGTAAGAAGGAAGAAGAAAGAAGTAAGAAAGAAGTAAGAAAGAAGAAAGAAAGTAGTAAGAAAGAAGAAAGAAAGAAGTAAGAAAGAAGTAAGAAAGAAGTAAGAAAGAAGTAAGAACGAAAGAAGAAAGAAGTAAGAAAGAAGTAAGAAAGAATTACGAAAGAAGTAAGAAAGAAGTAAGAAAGAAAGAAGAAAGAAAGAAGTAAGAAAGAATTACGAAAGAAGTAAGAAAGAAGTAAGAAAGAAGAAAGAAAGAAGTAAGAAAGAAGAAAGAAAGAAGTAAGAAAGAAGTAAGAAAGAAGTAAGAAAGAAGTAAGAAAGAAAGAAGAAAGAAGTAAGAAAGAAGTAAGAAAGAAGTAAGAAAGAAGTACGAAAAAAGTAAGAAAGAATTAAGAAAGAAAGAAGTAAGAAAGAAGTAAGAAAGAAAGAAGAAAGAAGTAAGAAAGACTAAGAAAGGAGTACGAAAGAAGTAAGAAAGAATAAAGAAAGAAAGAAGTATGAAAGAAGTAAGAAAGAAAGAAGAAAGAAGTAAGAAAGAAGTAAGAAAGAAGTATGAAAGAAGTAAGAAAGAAGAAAGAAAGAAGTAAGAAAGAAGTAAGAAAGAAAGAAGTAAGAAAGAAGTAAGAAAGAAGTAAGAAAGTAGAAAAAAGAAGTTAGAAAGAAGTAAGAAAGAAGTAAGAAGAAGAAAGAAAGAAGAAAGAAAGAAAGAAGAAAGAAGTAAGAAAGAAGAAAGAAAGAAGTAAGAAGGAATGAAGAAAGAAGTAAGAAAGAAGTAAGAAAGAATAAAGAAAGAAGTAAGAAAGTAGAAAGAAAGAAGTAAGAAAGAAGTAAGAAAGAAGTAAGAAAGAAGTAAGAAAGAAAGAAGAAAGAAGTAAGAAAGAAGTAAGAAAGAAATAAGAAAGAAAGAAGAAAGAAGAAAGAAAGAAGTAGGAAAGAAGTAAGAAAGAAGTAAGAAAGAAGTAATAAAAAATTAAGAAGGAATGAAGAAAGAAGTAAGAAAGAAGAAAGAACGAAGTAAGAAAGAAGTAAGAAAGAAGTAAGAAAGAAAGTAGAAAGAAGTAAGAAAGAAATAAGAAAGAAGTATGAAAGAAGTAAGAAAGAAGAAAGAAAGAAGTAAGAAAGAAGTAAGAAACAAGTAAGAAAGAAGTAAGAAAGAAAGAAGAAAGAAGAAAGAAAGAAGTAAGAAAGAAGTAAGAAAGAAGTAAGAAAGAAGTAAGAAGGAATGAAGAAAGTAGTAAGAAAGAAGTTAGAAAGATGTAAGAACGAAGTAAGAAAGAAGAAAGAAAGAAGTAAGAAAGAAGAAAGAAAGAAGAAAGAAGTAAGAAAGAAGTAAGAAAGAAGTAAGAACGAAGTAAGAAAGAAGAAAGAAAGAAGTAAGAAAGAAGAAAGAAAGAAGAAAGAAGTAAGAAAGAAGTAAGAAAGAAGTAAGAAAGAAGTACGAAAGAATTAAGAAAGAATTAAGAAAGAAAGAAGTAAGAAAGAAGTAAGAAAGAAAGAAGAAAGAAGTAAGAAAGAAGTAAGAAAGAAGTAAGAAAGAAAGAAGAAAGAAGTAAGAAAGAAGTAAGAAAGAAGTAAGAAAGAAGTAAGAAAGAAGAAAGAAAGAAGTAAGAAAGAAGAAAGAAAGAAGTAGGAAAGAAGTAAGAAAGAAGTAAGAAAGAAGTAAGAAAGAAAGAAGAAAGAAGTAAGAAAGAAGTAAGAAAGAAGTAAGAAAGAAGAAAGAAAGAAGAAAAAAGAAGTTAGAAAGAAGTAAGAAAGAAGTAAGAAAGAAGTAAGAAAGAAGTAAGAAAGAAGTAAAAAATAAGTATGAAAGAAGTAAGAAAGAAGAAAGAAAGAAGTAAGGAAGAAGTAAGAAATAAGTAAGAAAGAAATAAGAAAGAAAGAAGAAAGAAGAAAGAAAGAAGAAAGAAAAAGTAAGAAAGAAGTAAGAAAGAAGTAAGAAGGAATGAAGAAAGAAGAAAGAAGAAAGTAAGAAGTAAGAAAGAAGTAATAAAGAAGTAAGAAAGAAGTAAGAAAGAAGTAAGAAGGAAAGAAGAAAGAAGTAAGAAAGAAGTAAGAAAGAAGAAAGAAAGTAGTAAGAAAGAAGAAAGAAAGAAGTAAGAAAGAAGTAAGAAAGAAGTAAGAAAGAAGTAAGAAAGAAAGAAGAAAGAAGTAAGAAAGAAGTAAGAAAGAAAGAAGAAAGAAGTAAGAAAGAAGTAAGAAAGAAATAAGAAAGAAAGAAGTAAGAAAGAAGTAAGAAAAAGTATGAAAGAAGTAAGAAAGAAGAAAGAAATAAGTAAGAAAGAAGTAAGAAAGAAGTAAGAAAGAATGAAGAAAGAAGTAAAAAAGAAGTAAGAAAGAAGAATGAAAGAAGTAAGAAAGAAGAAAGAAAGAAGTAAGAAAGAAGTAAGAAAGAAGTAAGAAAGAAAGAAAAAAGAAGTAAGAAACAAGTAAGAAAGAAGTAAGAAAGAAGTAAGAAAGAAAGAAGAAAGAAGTAAGAAATAAGTAAGAAAGAAGAAAAAAGAAGTTAGAAAGAAGTAAGAAAGAAGTAAGAAAGAAGTAAGAAAGAAATAAGAAAGAAAGAAGAAAGAAGAAAGAAAGAAGTAGGAAAGAAGTAAGAAAGAAGAAAGAAAGAAGTAATAAAGAATTAAGAAGGAATGAAGAAAGAAGTAAGAAAGAAGAAAGAACGAAGTAAGAAAGAAGTAAGAAAGAAGTAAGAAAGAAGTATGAAAGAAGTAAGAAAGAAAGAAGAAAGAAGTAAGAAAGAAATAAGAAAGAAGTATGAAAGAAGTAAGAAAGAAGAAAGAAAGAAATAAGAAAGAAGTAAGAAACAAGTAAGAAAAAAGTAAGAAAGAAAGAAGAAAGAAGAAAGAAAGAAGTAAGAAAGAAGTAAGAAAGAAGTAAGAAAGAAGTAAGGAGGAATGAAGAAAGTGGTAAGAAAGAAGTAAGAAAGAAGAAAGAAGTAAGAAAGAAGTAAGAAAGAAGTAAGAAGGAATGCAGAAAGTGGTAAGAAAGAAGTAAGAAAGAAGTAAGAAAGAAAGAAGAAAGAAGTAAGAAAGAAGTAAGAAAGAAGTAAGAAAGAATTAAGAAAGAAGTAAGAAAGAAAGAAGTAAGAAAGAAGAAAGAAAGAAGTAAGAAAGAAGAAAGAAAGAAGTAAGAAAGAATTAAGAAAGAAAGAAGTAAGAAAGAATTAAGAAAGAAAGAAGAAAGAAGTAAGAAAGAAGTAAGAAAGAAGAAAGAAAGAAGTAAGAAAGAAGAAAGAAAGAAGTAAGAAAGAAGTAAGAAAGAAGGAAGAAAGAAAGAAGAAAGAAGTAAGAAAGAAGTAAGAAAGAAGTAAGAAAGAAGTAAGAAAGAAGAAAAAAGAAGTTAGAAAGAAATAAGAAAGAAGTAAGAAAGAAGTAAGAAAAAGTAAGAAAGAAGTAAGAAAGAAGTAAAAAAGAAGTATGAAAGAAGTAAGAAAGAAGAAAGAAAGCAGTAAGAAAGAAGTAAGAAAGAAGTAAGAAAGAAGTAAAAAAGAAGTAAGAAGGAATGAAGAAAGAAGTAAGAAAGAAGAAAGAAAGAAGTAAGAAAGAAGTAAGAAAGAGAAAAAAAGAAGTAAGAAAGAAGTAAGAAAGAAGAAAGAAAGAAGTAAAAAGAAGAAAGAAAGAAGTAAGAAAGAAGAAAGAAAGAAGTAAGAAAGAAGAAAGAAAGAGGTAAGAAAGAAGTAAGAAAGAATTAAGAAAGGAGTAAGAAAGAAAGAAGAAAGAAGTAAGAAAGAAAGAAGAAAGAAATAAGAAAGAAGTAAGAAAGAAGTAAGAAAGAATTAAGAAAGAAAGAAGTAAGAAAGAAAGAAGAAAGAAGTAAGAAAGAAGTAAGAAAGAAGTATGAAAGAAGTAAGAAAGAAAGAAGAAAGAAGTAAGAAAGAAGTAAGAAAGAAGTATGAAAGAAGTAAGAAAGAAGAAAGAAAGAAGTAAGAAATAAGTAAGAAAGAAGTATGAAAGAAGTAAGAAAGAAGTAAGAAAGAAAGAAGAAAGAAGAAAGAAGTAAGAAAGAAGTAAGAAAGAAGTAAGAAAGAATTAAGAAGGAATGAAGAAAGAAGTAAGAAAGAAGAAAGAAAGAAGTAAGAAAGAAGTAAGAAAGAAAGAAGTTAGAAAGAAGTAAGAAAGAAGTAAGAAAGAAGAAAGAAAGAAGAAAGAAAGAAAGAAGAAAGAAGTAAGAAAGAAGTAAGAGAGAAGTAAGAAAGAAGTAAGAAAAATGTAAGAAAGAAGTAAGAAAGAAGTAAGAAGGAATGAAGAAAGAAGTAAGAAAGAAGAAAGAAAGAAGTAAGAAAGAAGAAAGAAAGAAGTAAGAAAGAAGTAAGAAAGAAGTAAGAAAGAAGTAAGAAAGAAAGAAGAAAGAAGTAAGAAAGAAGTAAGAAAGAAGTAAGAAAGAAGAAAGAAAGAAGAAAAAATAAGTTAGAAAGAAGTAAGAAAGAAGTAAGAAAGAAGTAAGAAAGAAGTAAGAAAGAAGTAAAAAAGAAGTATGAAAGAAGTAAGAAAGAAGAAAGAAAGAAGTAAGAAAGAAGTAAGAAAGAAGTAAGAAAGAAGTAAGAAAGAAATAAGAAAGAAAGAAGAAAGAAGAAAGAAAGAAGAAAGAAAGAAGTAAGATAGAAGTAAGAAAGAAGTAAGAAGGAATGAAGAAAGAAGTAAGAAAGAAGAAAGAAAGAAGTAAGAAAGAAGTGAGAAAGAAGTAATAAAGAGGTAAGAAAGAAGTAAGAAAGAAGTAAGAAGGAAGAAGAAAGAAGTAAGAAAGAAGTAAGAAAGAAGAAAGAAAGTAGTAAGAAAGAAGAAAGAAAGAAGTAAGAAAGAAGTAAGAAAGAAGTAAGAAAGAAGTAAGAACGAAAGAAGAAAGAAGTAAGAAAGAAGTAAGAAAGAATTACGAAAGAAGTAAGAAAGAAGTAAGAAAGAAAGAAGAAAGAAAGAAGTAAGAAAGAATTACGAAAGAAGTAAGAAAGAAGTAAGAAAGAAGAAAGAAAGAAGTAAGAAAGAAGAAAGAAAGAAGTAAGAAAGAAGTAAGAAAGAAGTAAGAAAGAAGTAAGAAAGAAAGAAGAAAGAAGTAAGAAAGAAGTAAGAAAGAAGTAAGAAAGAAGTACGAAAAAAGTAAGAAAGAATTAAGAAAGAAAGAAGTAAGAAAGAAGTAAGAAAGAAAGAAGAAAGAAGTAAGAAAGACTAAGAAAGGAGTACGAAAGAAGTAAGAAAGAATTAAGAAAGAAAGAAGTATGAAAGAAGTAAGAAAGAAAGAAGAAAGAAGTAAGAAAGAAGTAAGAAAGAAGTATGAAAGAAGTAAGAAAGAAGAAAGAAAGAAGTAAGAAAGAAGTAAGAAAGAAAGAAGTAAGAAAGAAGTAAGAAAGAAGTAAGAAAGTAGAAAAAAGAAGTTAGAAAGAAGTAAGAAAGAAGTAAGAAGAAGAAAGAAAGAAGAAAGAAAGAAAGAAGAAAGAAGTAAGAAAGAAGAAAGAAAGAAGTAAGAAGGAATGAAGAAAGAAGTAAGAAAGAAGTAAGAAAGAATAAAGAAAGAAGTAAGAAAGTAGAAAGAAAGAAGTAAGAAAGAAGTAAGAAAGAAGTAAGAAAGAAGTAAGAAAGAAAGAAGAAAGAAGTAAGAAAGAAGTAAGAAAGAAATAAGAAAGAAAGAAGAAAGAAGAAAGAAAGAAGTAGGAAAGAAGTAAGAAAGAAGTAAGAAAGAAGTAATAAAAAATTAAGAAGGAATGAAGAAAGAAGTAAGAAAGAAGAAAGAACGAAGTAAGAAAGAAGTAAGAAAGAAGTAAGAAAGAAAGTAGAAAGAAGTAAGAAAGAAATAAGAAAGAAGTATGAAAGAAGTAAGAAAGAAGAAAGAAAGAAGTAAGAAAGAAGTAAGAAACAAGTAAGAAAGAAGTAAGAAAGAAAGAAGAAAGAAGAAAGAAAGAAGTAAGAAAGAAGTAAGAAAGAAGTAAGAAAGAAGTAAGAAGGAATGAAGAAAGTAGTAAGAAAGAAGTTAGAAAGATGTAAGAACGAAGTAAGAAAGAAGAAAGAAAGAAGTAAGAAAGAAGAAAGAAAGAAGAAAGAAGTAAGAAAGAAGTAAGAAAGAAGTAAGAACGAAGTAAGAAAGAAGAAAGAAAGAAGTAAGAAAGAAGAAAGAAAGAAGAAAGAAGTAAGAAAGAAGTAAGAAAGAAGTAAGAAAGAAGTACGAAAGAATTAAGAAAGAATTAAGAAAGAAAGAAGTAAGAAAGAAGTAAGAAAGAAAGAAGAAAGAAGTAAGAAAGAAGTAAGAAAGAAGTAAGAAAGAAAGAAGAAAGAAGTAAGAAAGAAGTAAGAAAGAAGTAAGAAAGAAGTAAGAAAGAAGAAAGAAAGAAGTAAGAAAGAAGAAAGAAAGAAGTAGGAAAGAAGTAAGAAAGAAGTAAGAAAGAAGTAAGAAAGAAAGAAGAAAGAAGTAAGAAAGAAGTAAGAAAGAAGTAAGAAAGAAGAAAGAAAGAAGAAAAAAGAAGTTAGAAAGAAGTAAGAAAGAAGTAAGAAAGAAGTAAGAAAGAAGTAAGAAAGAAGTAAAAAATAAGTATGAAAGAAGTAAGAAAGAAGAAAGAAAGAAGTAAGGAAGAAGTAAGAAATAAGTAAGAAAGAAATAAGAAAGAAAGAAGAAAGAAGAAAGAAAGAAGAAAGAAAAAGTAAGAAAGAAGTAAGAAAGAAGTAAGAAGGAATGAAGAAAGAAGAAAGAAGAAAGTAAGAAGTAAGAAAGAAGTAATAAAGAAGTAAGAAAGAAGTAAGAAAGAAGTAAGAAGGAAAGAAGAAAGAAGTAAGAAAGAAGTAAGAAAGAAGAAAGAAAGTAGTAAGAAAGAAGAAAGAAAGAAGTAAGAAAGAAGTAAGAAAGAAGTAAGAAAGAAGTAAGAAAGAAAGAAGAAAGAAGTAAGAAAGAAGTAAGAAAGAAAGAAGAAAGAAGTAAGAAAGAAGTAAGAAAGAAATAAGAAAGAAAGAAGTAAGAAAGAAGTAAGAAAAAGTATGAAAGAAGTAAGAAAGAAGAAAGAAATAAGTAAGAAAGAAGTAAGAAAGAAGTAAGAAAGAATGAAGAAAGAAGTAAAAAAGAAGTAAGAAAGAAGAATGAAAGAAGTAAGAAAGAAGAAAGAAAGAAGTAAGAAAGAAGTAAGAAAGAAGTAAGAAAGAAAGAAAAAAGAAGTAAGAAACAAGTAAGAAAGAAGTAAGAAAGAAGTAAGAAAGAAAGAAGAAAGAAGTAAGAAATAAGTAAGAAAGAAGAAAAAAGAAGTTAGAAAGAAGTAAGAAAGAAGTAAGAAAGAAGTAAGAAAGAAATAAGAAAGAAAGAAGAAAGAAGAAAGAAAGAAGTAGGAAAGAAGTAAGAAAGAAGAAAGAAAGAAGTAATAAAGAATTAAGAAGGAATGAAGAAAGAAGTAAGAAAGAAGAAAGAACGAAGTAAGAAAGAAGTAAGAAAGAAGTAAGAAAGAAGTATGAAAGAAGTAAGAAAGAAAGAAGAAAGAAGTAAGAAAGAAATAAGAAAGAAGTATGAAAGAAGTAAGAAAGAAGAAAGAAAGAAATAAGAAAGAAGTAAGAAACAAGTAAGAAAAAAGTAAGAAAGAAAGAAGAAAGAAGAAAGAAAGAAGTAAGAAAGAAGTAAGAAAGAAGTAAGAAAGAAGTAAGGAGGAATGAAGAAAGTGGTAAGAAAGAAGTAAGAAAGAAGAAAGAAGTAAGAAAGAAGTAAGAAAGAAGTAAGAAGGAATGCAGAAAGTGGTAAGAAAGAAGTAAGAAAGAAGTAAGAAAGAAAGAAGAAAGAAGTAAGAAAGAAGTAAGAAAGAAGTACGAAAGAATTAAGAAAGAAGTAAGAAAGAAAGAAGTAAGAAAGAAGAAAGAAAGAAGTAAGAAAGAAGAAAGAAAGAAGTAAGAAAGAATTAAGAAAGAAAGAAGTAAGAAAGAAGTAAGAAAGAAAGAAGAAAGAAGTAAGAAAGAAGTAAGAAAGAAGAAAGAAAGAAGTAAGAAAGAAGAAAGAAAGAAGTAAGAAAGAAGTAAGAAAGAAGGAAGAAAGAAAGAAGAAAGAAGTAAGAAAGAAGTAAGAAAGAAGTAAGAAAGAAGTAAGAAAGAAGAAAAAAGAAGTTAGAAAGAAATAAGAAAGAAGTAAGAAAGAAGTAAGAAAAAGTAAGAAAGAAGTAAGAAAGAAGTAAAAAAGAAGTATGAAAGAAGTAAGAAAGAAGAAAGAAAGCAGTAAGAAAGAAGTAAGAAAGAAGTAAGAAAGAAGTAAAAAGAAGTAAGAAGGAATGAAGAAAGAAGTAAGAAAGAAGAAAGAAAGAAGTAAGAAAGAAGTAAGAAAGAGAAAAAAAGAAGTAAGAAAGAAGTAAGAAAGAAGAAAGAAAGAAGTAAAAAGAAGAAAGAAAGAAGTAAGAAAGAAGAAAGAAAGAAGTAAGAAAGAAGAAAGAAAGAGGTAAGAAAGAAGTAAGAAAGAATTAAGAAAGGAGTAAGAAAGAAAGAAGAAAGAAGTAAGAAAGAAAGAAGAAAGAAATAAGAAAGAAGTAAGAAAGAAGTAAGAAAGAATTAAGAAAGAAAGAAGTAAGAAAGAAAGAAGAAAGAAGTAAGAAAGAAGTAAGAAAGAAGTATGAAAGAAGTAAGAAAGAAAGAAGAAAGAAGTAAGAAAGAAGTAAGAAAGAAGTATGAAAGAAGTAAGAAAGAAGAAAGAAAGAAGTAAGAAATAAGTAAGAAAGAAGTATGAAAGAAGTAAGAAAGAAGTAAGAAAGAAAGAAGAAAGAAGAAAGAAGTAAGAAAGAAGTAAGAAAGAAGTAAGAAAGAATTAAGAAGGAATGAAGAAAGAAGTAAGAAAGAAGAAAGAAAGAAGTAAGAAAGAAGTAAGAAAGAAAGAAGTTAGAAAGAAGTAAGAAAGAAGTAAGAAAGAAGAAAGAAAGAAGAAAGAAAGAAAGAAGAAAGAAGTAAGAAAGAAGTAAGAGAGAAGTAAGAAAGAAGTAAGAAAAATGTAAGAAAGAAGTAAGAAAGAAGTAAGAAGGAATGAAGAAAGAAGTAAGAAAGAAGTAAGAAAGAAGAAAGAAAGAAGTAAGAAAGAAGAAAGAAAGAAGTAAGAAAGAAGTAAGAAAGAAAGAAGAAAGAAGTAAGAAAGAAGTAAGAAAGAAGTATGAAAGAAGTAAGAAAGAAAGAAGAAAGAAGTAAGAAAGAAGTAAGAAAGAAAGAAGAAAGAAGTAAGAAACAAGTAAGAAAGAAGTAAGAAAGAAGTAAGAAAGAAGTAAGAAAGAAGTAAGAAAGAAATAAGAAAGAAAAAAGAAAGAAGTAAGAAAGAAGTAAGAAAGAAAGAAGAAAGAAGTAAGAAAGAAGTAAGAAAGAAGTATGAAAGAAGTAAGAAAGAAAGAAGAAAGAAGTAAGAAAGAAATAAGAAAGAAGTAAGAAAGAAAGAAGAAAGAAGAAAGAAGTAAGAAAGAAGTAAGAAAGAAGTAAGAAGGAATGAAGAAAGAAGTAAGAAAGAAGTAAGAAAGAAAGAAGTAAGAAAGAAGTAAGAAAGATGTAAGAAAGAAGTAAGAAAGAAGTAAGAAGGAATGAAGAAAGAAGTAAGAAACAAGTAAGAAAGAAGAAAGAAAGAAGTAAGAAAGAAGAAAGAAAGAAGTAAGAAAGAAGCAAGAAAGAAGTAAGAAAGAAGTAAGAAAGAAGTAAGAAAGAAAGAAAAAAGAAGCAAGAAAGAAGTAAGAAAGAAAGAAGAAAGAAGTAAGAAAGAAGTAAGAAAGAAGTAAGAAAGAAGTAAGAAAGAAATAAGAAAGAAAGAAGAAAGAAGTAAGAAAGAAGTAAGAAAGAAAGAAGAAAGAAGAAAGAAGTAAGAAAGAAGTAAGAAGGAATGAAGAAAGAAGTAGGAAAGAAGAAAGAAAGAAGTAAGAAAGAAGTAAGAAAGAAAGAAGTAAGAAAGAAGTAAGAAAGAAGTAAGAAAGTAGAAAAAAGTAGTTAGAAAGAAGTAAGAAAGAAGTAAGAAAGAAGTAAGAAAGAAGAAAGAAAGAAGAAAGAAAGAAAGAAGAAAGAAGTAAGAGAGAAGTAAGAAAGAAGAAAGAAATAAGAAAGAAAGAAAGAAGAAAGAAGAAAGAAAGAAGTAATAAAGAAGTAAGAAAGAAGGAAGAAAGAAGTAAGAAGGAATGAAGAAAGTAGTAAGAAAGAAGTAAGAAAGAAGTAAGAAAGAAGTAAGAAAGAAAGAAGAAAGAAGTAAGAAAGAAGTAAGAAAGAAGAAACAAAGAAGTAAGAAAGAAGAAAGAAAGAAGTAAGAAAGAAGAAAGAAGTAAGAAAGAAGTAAGAAAGAAGTACGAAAGAAGTAAGAAAGAATTAAGAAAGAAAGAAGTAAGAAAGAAGTAAGAAAGAAAGAAGAAAGAAGTAAGAAAGAAGTACTAAAGAAGTAAGAAAGAATTAAGAAAGAAAGAAGTAAGAAAGAAGTAAGAAAGAAGTAAGAAAGAAGTAAGAAAGAAGAAAGAAAGAAGAAAAAATAAGTTAGAAAGAAGTAAGAAAGAAGTAAGAAAGAAGTAAGAAAGAAGTAAGAAAGAAGTAAAAAAGAAGTAAGAAAGAAGTAAAAAAGACGTAAGAAAGAAAGAAGAAAGAAGAAGGAATGAAGAAAGAAGTAAGAAAGAAGTAAGAAAGAAATAAGAAAGAAGTAAGAAAGAAGTAAGAAAGAAGTACGAAAGAAGTAAGAAAGAAGTAAGAAAGAAAGAAGTAAGAAAGAAGTAAGAAAGAAGTTAGAAAGAAGTAAGATAAAAAGTAAGAAAGAAGTAAGGAAGGCGTAATAAATATGAAAGAAGTAAGAAAGAAGTAAGAAAGAAGTAAGAAAGAAAGAAGTAAGAAAGAAGAAAGAAAGAAGTAAGAAAGAAGTTAAAAAGAAGTAAGATAAAAAGTAAGAAAGAAGTAAGAAAGGAGTAAGAAATAAGAAAGAAGTAAGAAAGAAGTAAGAAAGAAGTAAGAAAGAAAGAAGTAAGAAAGAAGAAAGAAAGAAGTAAGAAAGAAGAAAGAAAGAAGTAAGAAAGAAGTAAGAAAGAAGAAAGAAGTAAGAAAGAAGTACGAAAGAAGTAAGAAAGAAGTAAGAAAGAAAGAAGTAAGAAAGAAGTAAGAAAGAAGTAAGAAAGAAGTAAGAAAGAAGTAAGAAAGAAGTAAGAAAGAAGTAAGAAAGAAGTAAGAAAGAAAGAAGAAAGAAGTAAGAAAGAAGTATGAAAGAAGTAAGAAAGAAGAAAGAAATAAGTAAGAAAGAAGTATGAAAGAAGTAAGAAAGAAGAAAGAAAGAAGTAAGAAGGAAGTAAGAAAGAAAGAAGAAAGAAGTAAGAAAGAAGTAAGAAAGAAGAAAGAAAGAAGTAAGAAAGAAGAAAGAAAGAAGTAATAAAGAAGTAAGAAAGAAGTAAGAAAGAAGTAAGAAATATGTAAGAAAGAAGAAAAAAGAAGTTAGAAAGAAGTAAGAAAGAAGTAAGAAAGAAGTAAGAAAGAAGTAAGAAAGAAGTAAGAAAGAAAGAAGAAAGAAGTAAGAAAGAAGTAAGAAAAAGTATGAAAGAAGTAAGAAAGAAGAAAGGAAGAAGTAAGAAAGAAGTAAGAAAGAAGTAAGAAAGAAATAAGAAAGAAAGAAGAAAGAAGAAAGAAAGAAGTAGGAAAGAAGAAAGAAAGAAGTAAGAAAGAAGTAAGAAAGAAGAAAGAAGTAAGAAAGAAGTACGAAAGAAGTAAGAAATAAGTAAGAAAGAAAGAAGTAAGAAAGAAGTAAGAAAGAAGTAAGAAAGAAGTAAGAAAGAAGTAAGAAAGAAGTAAGAAAGAAGTAAGAAAGAAAGAATAAAGAAGTAAGAAAGAAGTATGAAAGAAGTAAGAAAGAAGAAAGAAATAAGTAAGAAAGAAGTATGAAAGAAGTAAGAAAGAAGAAAGAAAGAAGTAAGAAAGAAGTAAGAAACAAAGAAGAAAGAAGTAAGAAAGAAGTAAGAAAGAAGTAAGAAAGAAGTAAGAAAGAAGAAAGAAAGAAGTAAGAAAGAAGAAAGAAAGAAGTAAGAAAGAAGTAAGAAAGAAGTAAGAAAGAAGTAAGAAATATGTAAGAAAGAAGAAAAAAGAAGTTAGAAAGAAGTAAGAAAGAAGTAAGAAAGAAGTAAGAAAGAAGTAAGAAAGAAAGAAGAAAGAAGTAAGAAAGAAGTAAGAAAAAGTATGAAAGAAGTAAGAAAGAAGAAAGGAAGAAGTAAGAAAGAAGTAAGAAAGAAGTAAGAAAGAAATAAGAAAGAAAGAAGAAAGAAGAAAGAAAGAAGTAGGAAAGAAGTAAGAAAGAAGTAAGAAAGAAGCAATAAAGAATTAAGAAGGAATGAAGAAAGAAGTAAGAAAGAAGAAAGAACGAAGTAAGAAAGAAGTAAGAAAGAAGTAAGAAAGGATTAAGAAAGAAAGTAGAAAGAAGTAAGAAAGAAGTATGAAAGAAGTAAGAAAGAAGAAAGAAAGAAATAAGAAAGAAGTAAGAAACAAGTAAGAAAGAAGTAAGAAAGAAAGAAGAAAGAAGAAAGAAAGAAGTAAGAAAGAAGTAAGAAAGAAGTAAGAAAGAAGTAAGAAGGAATGAAGAAAGTAGTAAGAAAGAAGTAAGAAAGAAGTAAGAAAGAAGTAAGAAAGAAGTAAGAAAGAAAGAAGAAAGAAGTAAGAAAGAAGTAAGAAAGAATTACGAAAGAAGTAAGAAAGAAGTAAGAAAGAAAGAAGAAAGAAAGAAGTAAGAAAGAAGTAAGAAAAAGTATGAAAGAAGTAAGAAAGAAGAAAGAAATAAGTAAGAAAGAAGTAAGAAAGAAGTAAGAAAGAATGAAGAAAGAAGTAAAAAAGAAGTAAGAAAGAAGAATGAAAGAAGTAAGAAAGAAGAAAGAAAGAAGTAAGAAAGAAGTAAGAAAGAAGTAAGAAAGAAAGAAAAAAGAAGTAAGAAACAAGTAAGAAAGAAGTAAGAAAGAAGTAAGAAAGAAAGAAGAAAGAAGTAAGAAATAAGTAAGAAAGAAGAAAAAAGAAGTTAGAAAGAAGTAAGAAAGAAGTAAGAAAGAAGTAAGAAAGAAATAAGAAAGAAAGAAGAAAGAAGAAAGAAAGAAGTAGGAAAGAAGTAAGAAAGAAGAAAGAAAGAAGTAATAAAGAATTAAGAAGGAATGAAGAAAGAAGTAAGAAAGAAGAAAGAACGAAGTAAGAAAGAAGTAAGAAAGAAGTAAGAAAGAAGTATGAAAGAAGTAAGAAAGAAAGAAGAAAGAAGTAAGAAAGAAATAAGAAAGAAGTATGAAAGAAGTAAGAAAGAAGAAAGAAAGAAATAAGAAAGAAGTAAGAAACAAGTAAGAAAAAAGTAAGAAAGAAAGAAGAAAGAAGAAAGAAAGAAGTAAGAAAGAAGTAAGAAAGAAGTAAGAAAGAAGTAAGGAGGAATGAAGAAAGTGGTAAGAAAGAAGTAAGAAAGAAGAAAGAAGTAAGAAAGAAGTAAGAAAGAAGTAAGAAGGAATGCAGAAAGTGGTAAGAAAGAAGTAAGAAAGAAGTAAGAAAGAAAGAAGAAAGAAGTAAGAAAGAAGTAAGAAAGAAGTAAGAAAGAATTAAGAAAGAAGTAAGAAAGAAAGAAGTAAGAAAGAAGAAAGAAAGAAGTAAGAAAGAAGAAAGAAAGAAGTAAGAAAGAATTAAGAAAGAAAGAAGTAAGAAAGAAGTAAGAAAGAAAGAAGAAAGAAGTAAGAAAGAAGTAAGAAAGAAGAAAGAAAGAAGTAAGAAAGAAGAAAGAAAGAAGTAAGAAAGAAGTAAGAAAGAAGGAAGAAAGAAAGAAGAAAGAAGTAAGAAAGAAGTAAGAAAGAAGTAAGAAAGAAGTAAGAAAGAAGAAAAAAGAAGTTAGAAAGAAATAAGAAAGAAGTAAGAAAGAAGTAAGAAAAAGTAAGAAAGAAGTAAGAAAGAAGTAAAAAAGAAGTATGAAAGAAGTAAGAAAGAAGAAAGAAAGCAGTAAGAAAGAAGTAAGAAAGAAGTAAGAAAGAAGTAAAAAAGAAGTAAGAAGGAATGAAGAAAGAAGTAAGAAAGAAGAAAGAAAGAAGTAAGAAAGAAGTAAGAAAGAAGAAAGAAAGAAGTAAGAAAGAAGTAAGAAAGAAGAAAGAAAGAAGTAAAAAGAAGAAAGAAAGAAGTAAGAAAGAAGAAAGAAAGAAGTAAGAAAGAAGAAAGAAAGAGGTAAGAAAGAAGTAAGAAAGAATTAAGAAAGGAGTAAGAAAGAAAGAAGAAAGAAGTAAGAAAGAAAGAAGAAAGAAATAAGAAAGAAGTAAGAAAGAAGTAAGAAAGAATTAAGAAAGAAAGAAGTAAGAAAGAAAGAAGAAAGAAGTAAGAAAGAAGTAAGAAAGAAGTATGAAAGAAGTAAGAAAGAAAGAAGAAAGAAGTAAGAAAGAAGTAAGAAAGAAGTATGAAAGAAGTAAGAAAGAAGAAAGAAAGAAGTAAGAAATAAGTAAGAAAGAAGTATGAAAGAAGTAAGAAAGAAGTAAGAAAGAAAGAAGAAAGAAGAAAGAAGTAAGAAAGAAGTAAGAAAGAAGTAAGAAAGAATTAAGAAGGAATGAAGAAAGAAGTAAGAAAGAAGAAAGAAAGAAGTAAGAAAGAAGTAAGAAAGAAAGAAGTTAGAAAGAAGTAAGAAAGAAGTAAGAAAGAAGAAAGAAAGAAGAAAGAAAGAAAGAAGAAAGAAGTAAGAAAGAAGTAAGAGAGAAGTAAGAAAGAAGTAAGAAAAATGTAAGAAAGAAGTAAGAAAGAAGTAAGAAGGAATGAAGAAAGAAGTAAGAAAGAAGTAAGAAAGAAGAAAGAAAGAAGTAAGAAAGAAGAAAGAAAGAAGTAAGAAAGAAGTAAGAAAGAAAGAAGAAAGAAGTAAGAAAGAAGTAAGAAAGAAGTATGAAAGAAGTAAGAAAGAAAGAAGAAAGAAGTAAGAAAGAAGTAAGAAAGAAAGAAGAAAGAAGTAAGAAACAAGTAAGAAAGAAGTAAGAAAGAAGTAAGAAAGAAGTAAGAAAGAAGTAAGAAAGAAATAAGAAAGAAAGAAGAAAGAAGTAAGAAAGAAGTAAGAAAGAAAGAAGAAAGAAGTAAGAAAGAAGTAAGAAAGAAGTATGAAAGAAGTAAGAAAGAAAGAAGAAAGAAGTAAGAAAGAAATAAGAAAGAAGTAA
The DNA here is from genome assembly GCF_036013475.1 of Columba livia. Lineage (NCBI taxonomy): Eukaryota > Metazoa > Chordata > Aves > Columbiformes > Columbidae > Columba > Columba livia. The sequence continues at coordinate 1,100,453 of NW_027043032.1, forward strand.
GAAAGAAAGAAGAAAGAAGAAAGAAGTAAGAAAGAAGTAAGAAAGAAGTAAGAAGGAATGAAGAAAGAAGTAAGAAAGAAGTAAGAAAGAAAGAAGTAAGAAAGAAGTAAGAAAGAAGTAAGAAAGTAGAAAAAAGAAGTTAGAAAGAAGTAAGAAAGAAGTAAGAAAGAAGTAAGAAAGAAGAAAGAAAGAAGAAAGAAAGAAAGAAGAAAGAAGTAAGAAAGCAGTAAGAGAGAAGTAAGAAAGAAGTAAGAAAGATGTAAGAAAGAAGTAAGAAAGAAGTAAGAAGGAATGAAGAAAGAAGTAAGAAACAAGTAAGAAAGAAGAAAGAAAGAAGTAAGAAAGAAGAAAGAAAGAAGTAAGAAAGAAGCAAGAAAGAAGTAAGAAAGAAGTAAGAAAGAAGTAAGAAAGAAAGAAAAAAGAAGCAAGAAAGAAGTAAGAAAGAAAGAAGAAAGAAGTAAGAAAGAAGTAAGAAAGAAGTAAGAAAGAAGTAAGAAAGAAGTAAGAAAGAAATAAGAAAGAAAGAAGAAAGAAGTAAGAAAGAAGTAAGAAAGAAAGAAGAAAGAAGTAAGAAAGAAGTAAGAAAGAAGTATGAAAGAAGTAAGAAAGAAAGAAGAAAGAAGTAAGAAAGAAGTAAGAAAGAAGTAAGAAAGAAAGAAGAAAGAAGAAAGAAGTAAGAAAGAAGTAAGAAGGAATGAAGAAAGAAGTAGGAAAGAAGAAAGAAAGAAGTAAGAAAGAAGTAAGAAAGAAAGAAGTAAGAAAGAAGTAAGAAAGAAGTAAGAAAGTAGAAAAAAGTAGTTAGAAAGAAGTAAGAAAGAAGTAAGAAAGAAGTAAGAAAGAAGAAAGAAAGAAGAAAGAAAGAAAGAAGAAAGAAGTAAGAGAGAAGTAAGAAAGAAGAAAGAAATAAGAAAGAAAGAAAGAAGAAAGAAGAAAGAAAGAAGTAATAAAGAAGTAAGAAAGAAGGAAGAAAGAAGTAAGAAGGAATGAAGAAAGTAGTAAGAAAGAAGTAAGAAAGAAGTAAGAAAGAAGTAAGAAAGAAAGAAGAAAGAAGTAAGAAAGAAGTAAGAAAGAAGAAACAAAGAAGTAAGAAAGAAGAAAGAAAGAAGTAAGAAAGAAGAAAGAAGTAAGAAAGAAGTAAGAAAGAAGTACGAAAGAAGTAAGAAAGAATTAAGAAAGAAAGAAGTAAGAAAGAAGTAAGAAAGAAAGAAGAAAGAAGTAAGAAAGAAGTACTAAAGAAGTAAGAAAGAATTAAGAAAGAAAGAAGTAAGAAAGAAGTAAGAAAGAAGTAAGAAAGAAGTAAGAAAGAAGAAAGAAAGAAGAAAAAATAAGTTAGAAAGAAGTAAGAAAGAAGTAAGAAAGAAGTAAGAAAGAAGTAAGAAAGAAGTAAAAAAGAAGTAAGAAAGAAGTAAGAAAGACGTAAGAAAGAAAGAAGAAAGAAGAAGGAATGAAGAAAGAAGTAAGAAAGAAGTAAGAAAGAAATAAGAAAGAAGTAAGAAAGAAGTAAGAAAGAAGTACGAAAGAAGTAAGAAAGAAGTAAGAAAGAAAGAAGTAAGAAAGAAGTAAGAAAGAAGTAAGAAAGAAAGAAGTAAGAAAGAAGAAAGAAAGAAGTAAGAAAGAAGTTAAAAAGAAGTAAGATAAAAAGTAAGAAAGAAGTAAGAAAGGAGTAAGAAATAAGAAAGAAGTAAGAAAGAAGTAAGAAAGAAGTAAGAAAGAAAGAAGTAAGAAAGAAGAAAGAAAGAAGTAAGAAAGAAGAAAGAAAGAAGTAAGAAAGAAGTAAGAAAGAAGAAAGAAGTAAGAAAGAAGTACGAAAGAAGTAAGAAAGAAGTAAGAAAGAAAGAAGTAAGAAAGAAGTAAGAAAGAAGTAAGAAAGAAGTAAGAAAGAAGTAAGAAAGAAGTAAGAAAGAAGTAAGAAAGAAGAAAGAAATAAGTTAGAAAGAAGTATGAAAGAAGTAAGAAAGAAGAAAGAAAGAAGTAAGAAAGAAGTAAGAAACAAAGAAGAAAGAAGTAAGAAAGAAGTAAGAAAGAAGTAAGAAAGAAGAAAGAAAGAAGTAAGAAAGAAGAAAGAAAGAAGTAATAAAGAAGTAAGAAAGAAGTAAGAAAGAAGTAAGAAATATGTAAGAAAGAAGAAAAAAGAAGTTAGAAAGAAGTAAGAAAGAAGTAAGAAAGAAGTAAGAAAGAAGTAAGAAAGAAGTAAGAAAGAAAGAAGAAAGAAGTAAGAAAGAAGTAAGAAAAAGTATGAAAGAAGTAAGAAAGAAGAAAGGAAGAAGTAAGAAAGAAGTAAGAAAGAAGTAAGAAAGAAATAAGAAAGAAAGAAGAAAGAAGAAAGAAAGAAGTAGGAAAGAAGAAAGAAAGAAGTAAGAAAGAAGTAAGAAAGAAGAAAGAAGTAAGAAAGAAGTACGAAAGAAGTAAGAAAGAAGTAAGAAAGAAAGAAGTAAGAAAGAAGTAAGAAAGAAGTAAGAAAGAAGTAAGAAAGAAGTAAGAAAGAAGTAAGAAAGAAGTAAGAAAGAAGTACGAAAGAAGTAAGAAAGAAGTAAGAAAGAAAGAAGTAAGAAAGAAGTAAGAAAGAAGTAAGAAAGAAAGAAGAAAGAAGTAAGAAAGAAGTATGAAAGAAGTAAGAAAGAAGAAAGAAATAAGTAAGAAAGAAGTATGAAAGAAGTAAGAAAGAAGAAAGAAAGAAGTAAGAAAGAAGTAAGAAACAAAGAAGAAAGAAGTAAGAAAGAAGTAAGAAAGAAGTAAGAAAGAAGAAAGAAAGAAGTAAGAAAGAAGAAAGAAAGAAGTAATAAAGAAGTAAGAAAGAAGTAAGAAAGAAGTAAGAAATATGTAAGAAAGAAGAAAAAAGAAGTTAGAAAGAAGTAAGAAAGAAGTAAGAAAGAAGTAAGAAAGAAGTAAGAAAGAAGTAAGAAAGAAAGAAGAAAGAAGTAAGAAAGAAGTAAGAAAAAGTATGAAAGAAGTAAGAAAGAAGAAAGGAAGAAGTAAGAAAGAAGTAAGAAAGAAGTAAGAAAGAAATAAGAAAGAAAGAAGAAAGAAGAAAGAAAGAAGTAGGAAAGAAGAAAGAAAGAAGTAAGAAAGAAGTAAGAAAGAAGAAAGAAGTAAGAAAGAAGTACGAAAGAAGTAAGAAAGAAGTAAGAAAGAAAGAAGTAAGAAAGAAGTAAGAAAGAAGTAAGAAAGAAGTAAGAAAGAAGTAAGAAAGAAGTAAGAAAGAAGTAAGAAAGAAAGAAGAAAGAAGTAAGAAAGAAGTATGAAAGAAGTAAGAAAGAAGAAAGAAATAAGTAAGAAAGAAGTATGAAAGAAGTAAGAAAGAAGAAAGAAAGAAGTAAGAAAGAAGTAAGAAACAAAGAAGAAAGAAGTAAGAAAGAAGTAAGAAAGAAGTAAGAAAGAAAGAAGTAAGAAAGAAGTAAGAAAGAAGTAAGAAAGAAGTAAGAAAGAAGTAAGAAAGAAGTAAGAAAGAAGTAAGAAAGAAGTAAGAAATATGTAAGAAAGAAGAAAAAAGAAGTTAGAAAGAAGTAAGAAAGAAGTAAGAAAGAAGTAAGAAAGAAGTAAGAAAGAAAGAAGAAAGAAGTAAGAAAGAAGTAAGAAAAAGTATGAAAGAAGTAAGAAAGAAGAAAGGAAGAAGTAAGAAAGAAGTAAGAAAGAAGTAAGAAAGAAATAAGAAAGAAAGAAGAAAGAGGAAAGAAAGAAGTAGGAAAGAAGTAAGAAAGAAGTAAGAAAGAAGCAATAAAGAATTAAGAAGGAATGAAGAAAGAAGTAAGAAAGAAGAAAGAACGAAGTAAGAAAGAAGTAAGAAAGAAGTAAGAAAGAATTAAGAAAGAAAGTAGAAAGAAGTAAGAAAGAAGTATGAAAGAAGTAAGAAAGAAGAAAGAAAGAAATAAGAAAGAAGTAAGAAACAAGTAAGAAAGAAGTAAGAAAGAAAGAAGAAAGAAGAAAGAAAGAAGTAAGAAAGAAGTAAGAAAGAAGTAAGAAAGAAGTAAGAAGGAATGAAGAAAGTAGTAAGAAAGAAGTAAGAAAGAAGTAAGAAAGAAGTAAGAAAGAAGTAAGAAAGAAAGAAGAAAGAAGTAAGAAAGAAGTAAGAAAGAAGTAAGAAATAAGAAAGAAAGAAGTAAGAAAGAAGTAAGAAAGAAGTAAGAAAGAAGTAAGAAGGAATGAAGAAAGTAGTAAGAAAGAAGTAAGAAAGAAGTAAGAAAGAAGTAAGAAAGAAAGAAGAAAGAAGTAAGAAAGAAGTAAGAAAGAAGTAAGAAAGAAGTAAGAAAGAAGAAAGAAAGAAGTAAGAAAGAAGAAAGAAAGAAGTAAGAAAGAAGTAAGAAAGAAGTAAGAAAGAAGTAAGAAAGAAGTAAGAAAGAAAGGAGTAAGAAAGAAGTAAGAAATAAGTAAGAAAGAAGTAAGAAAGAAGTAAGAAAGAAGAGAAAAGAAGTTAGAAAGAAGTAAGAAAGAAGTAAGAAAGAAGTAAGAAAGAAGTAAAAAAGAAGTATGAAAGAAGTAAGAAAGAAGAAAGAAAGAAGTAAGAAAGAAGTAAGAAAGAGGTAAGAAAGAAATAAGAAATAAAGAAGAAAGAAGAAAGAAAGAAGAAAGAAAGAAGTAAGAAAGAAGTAAGAAAGAAGTAAGAAGGAATGAAGAAAGAAGTAAGAAAGAAGAAAGAAAGAAGTAAGAAAGAAGTAAGAGAGAAGTAATAAAGAAGTAAGAAAGAAGTAAGAAAGAAGTAAGAAAGAAAGAAGAAAGAAGTAAGAAAGAAGTAAGAAAGAAGAAAGAAAGTAGTAAGAAAGAAGAAAGAAAGAAGTAAGAAAGAAGTAAGAAAGAAGTAAGAAAGAAGTAAGAAAGAATTACGAAAGAAGTAAGAAAGAAGTAAGAAAGAAAGAAGAAAGAAAGAAGTAAGAAAGAATTACGAAAGAAGTAAGAAAGAAGTAAGAAAGAAGAAAGAAAGAAGTAAGAAAGAAGAAAGAAATAAGTAAGAAAGAAGTAAGAAAGAAGTAAGAAAGAAGTAAGAAAGAAAGAAGAAAGAAGTAAGAAAGAAGTAAGAAAGAAGTAAGAAAGAAGTACGAAAAAAGTAAGAAAGAATTAAGAAAGAAAGAACTAAGAAAGAAGTAAGAAAGAAAGAAGAAAGAAGTAAGAAAGAAGTAAGAAAGAAGTACGAAAGAAGTAAGAAAGAATTAAGAAAGAAAGAAGTATGAAAGAAGTAAGAAAGAAAGAAGAAAGAAGTAAGAAAGAAGTATGAAAGAAGTAAGAAAGAAGAAAGAAAGAAGTAAGAAAGAAGTAAGAAAGAAAGAAGTAAGAAAGAAGTAAGAAAGAAGTAAGAAAGTAGAAAAAAGAAGTTAGAAAGAAGTAAGAAAGAAGTAAGAAGAAGAAAGAAAGAAGAAAGAAACTAAGAAGAAAGAAGTAAGAAAGAAGAAAGAAAGAAGTAAGAAGGAATGAAGAAAGAAGTAAGAAAGAAGTAAGAAAGAATAAAGAAAGAAGTAAGAAAGAAGAAAGTAAGAAGTAAGAAAGAAGTAAGAAAGAAGTAAGAAAGAAGTAAGAAAGAAAGAAGAAAGAAGTAAGAAAGAAGTAAGAAAGAAATAAGAAAGAAAGAAGAAAGAAGAAAGAAAGAAGTAGGAAAGAAGTAAGAAAGAAGTAAGAAAGAAGTAATAAAAATTAAGAAGGAATGAAGAAAGAAGTAAGAAAGAAGAAAGAACGAAGTAAGAAAGAAGTAAGAAAGAAGTAAGAAAGAAAGTAGAAAGAAGTAAGAAAGAAGTAAGAAAGAAGTATGAAAGAAGTAAGAAAGAAGAAAGAAAGAAGTAAGAAAGAAGTAAGAAACAAGTAAGAAAGAAGTAAGAAAGAAAGAAGAAAGAAGAAAGAAAGAAGTAAGAAAGAAGTAAGAAAGAAGTAAGAAAGAAGTAAGAAGGAATGAAGAAAGTAGTAAGAAAGAAGTAAGAAAGATGTAAGAAAGAAGTATGAAAGAAGTAAGAAAGAAGAAAGAAAGAAGTAAGAAAGAAGTAAGAAACAAGTAAGAAAGAAGTAAGAAAGAATGAAGAAAGAAGAAAGAAAGAAGTAAGAACGAAGTAAGAAAGAAGAAAGAAAGAAGTAAGAAAGAAGAAAGAAAGAAGAAAGAAGTAAGAAAGAAGTAAGAAAGAAGTAAGAAAGAAGTACGAAAGAAGTAAGAAAGAATTAAGAAAGAAAGAAGTACGAAAGAAGTAAGAAAGAATTAAGAAAGAAAGAAGTAAGAAAGAAGTAAGAAAGAAGTAAGAAAGAAGTAAGAAAGAAGAAAGAAAGAAGTAAGAAAGAAGAAAGAAAGAAGTAAGAAAGAAGTAAGAAAGAAGTAAGAAAGAAGTAAGAAAGAAAGAAGAAAGAAGTAAGAAAGAAGTAAGAAAGAAGTAAGAAAGAAGAAAGAAAGAAGAAAAAATAAGTTAGAAAGAAGGAAGAAAGAAGTAAGAAAGAAGTAAGAAACAAGTAAGAAAGAAGTAAGAAAGAAAGAAGAAAGAAGAAAGAAAGAAGTAAGAAAGAAGTAAGAAAGAAGTAAGAAAGAAGTAAGAAGGAATGAAGAAAGTAGTAAGAAAGAAGTAAGAAAGATGTAAGAACGAAGTAAGAAAGAAGAAAGAAAGAAGTAAGAAAGAAGAAAGAAAGAAGAAAGAAGTAAGAAAGAAGTAAGAAAGAAGTAAGAACGAAGTAAGAAAGATGAAAGAAAGAAGTAAGAAAGAAGAAAGAAAGAAGAAAGAAGTAAGAAAGAAGTAAGAAAGAAGTAAGAAAGAAGTACGAAAGAAGTAAGAAAGAATTAAGAAAGAAAGAAGTAAGAAAGAAGTAAGAAAGAAAGAAGAAAGAAGTAAGAAAGAAGTAAGAAAGAAGTAAGAAAGAAAGAAGAAAGAAGTAAGAAAGAAGTAAGAAAGAAGTAAGAAAGAAGTAAGAAATAAGAAAGAAAGAAGTAAGAAAGAAGAAAGAAAGAAGTAAGAAAGAAGTAAGAAAGAAGTAAGAAAGAAGTAAGAAAGAAAGAAGAAAGAAGTAAGAAAGAAGTAAGAAAGAAGTAAGAAAGAAGAAAGAAAGAAGAAAAAAGAAGTTAGAAAGAAGTAAGAAAGAAGTAAGAAAGAAGTAAGAAAGAAGTAAAAAAGAAGTATGAAAGAAGTAAGAAAGAAGAAAGAAAGAAGTAAGGAAGAAGTAAGAAATAAGTAAGAAAGAAATAAGAAAGAAAGAAGAAAGAAGAAAGAAAGAAGAAAGAAAAAGTAAGAAAGAAGTAAGAAAGAAGTAAGAAGGAATGAAGAAAGAAGAAAGAAGAAAGTAAGAAGTAAGAAAGAAGTAATGAAGAAGTAAGAAAGAAGTAAGAAAGAAGTAAGAAGGAAAGAAGAAAGAAGTAAGAAAGAAGTAAGAAAGATGAAAGAAAGTAGTAAGAAAGAAGAAAGAAAGAAGTAAGAAAGAAGTAAGAAAGAAGTAAGAAAGAAGTAAGAAAGAAATAAGAAAGAAAAAAGAAAGAAGTAAGAAAGAAGTAAGAAAGAAAGAAGAAAGAAGTAAGAAAGAAGTAAGAAAGAAGTATGAAAGAAGTAAGAAAGAAAGAAGAAAGAAGTAAGAAAGAAATAAGAAAGAAGTAAGAAAGAAAGAAGAAAGAAGAAAGAAGTAAGAAAGAAGTAAGAAAGAAGTAAGAAGGAATGAAGAAAGAAGTAAGAAAGAAGTAAGAAAGAAAGAAGTAAGAAAGAAGTAAGAAAGAAGAAAGAAAGAAGAAAGAAGAAAGAAAGAAAGAAGAAAGAAGTAAGAAAGCAGTAAGAGAGAAGTAAGAAAGAAGTAAGAAAGATGTAAGAAAGAAGTAAGAAAGAAGTAAGAAGGAATGAAGAAAGAAGTAAGAAACAAGTAAGAAAGAAGAAAGAAAGAAGTAAGAAAGAAGAAAGAAAGAAGTAAGAAAGAAGCAAGAAAGAAGTAAGAAAGAAGTAAGAAAGAAGTAAGAAAGAAAGAAAAAAGAAGCAAGAAAGAAGTAAGAAAGAAAGAAGAAAGAAGTAAGAAAGAAGTAAGAAAGAAGTAAGAAAGAAGTAAGAAAGAAGTAAGAAAGAAATAAGAAAGAAAGAAGAAAGAAGTAAGAAAGAAGTAAGAAAGAAAGAAGAAAGAAGAAAGAAGTAAGAAAGAAGTAAGAAGGAATGAAGAAAGAAGTAGGAAAGAAGAAAGAAAGAAGTAAGAAAGAAGTAAGAAAGAAAGAAGTAAGAAAGAAGTAAGAAAGAAGTAAGAAAGTAGAAAAAAGTAGTTAGAAAGAAGTAAGAAAGAAGTAAGAAAGAAGTAAGAAAGAAGAAAGAAAGAAGAAAGAAAGAAAGAAGAAAGAAGTAAGAGAGAAGTAAGAAAGAAGAAAGAAATAAGAAAGAAAGAAAGAAGAAAGAAGAAAGAAAGAAGTAATAAAGAAGTAAGAAAGAAGGAAGAAAGAAGTAAGAAGGAATGAAGAAAGTAGTAAGAAAGAAGTAAGAAAGAAGTAAGAAAGAAGTAAGAAAGAAAGAAGAAAGAAGTAAGAAAGAAGTAAGAAAGAAGAAACAAAGAAGTAAGAAAGAAGAAAGAAAGAAGTAAGAAAGAAGAAAGAAGTAAGAAAGAAGTAAGAAAGAAGTACGAAAGAAGTAAGAAAGAATTAAGAAAGAAAGAAGTAAGAAAGAAGTAAGAAAGAAAGAAGAAAGAAGTAAGAAAGAAGTACTAAAGAAGTAAGAAAGAATTAAGAAAGAAAGAAGTAAGAAAGAAGTAAGAAAGAAGTAAGAAAGAAGTAAGAAAGAAGAAAGAAAGAAGAAAAAATAAGTTAGAAAGAAGTAAGAAAGAAGTAAGAAAGAAGTAAGAAAGAAGTAAGAAAGAAGTAAAAAAGAAGTAAGAAAGAAGTAAAAAAGACGTAAGAAAGAAAGAAGAAAGAAGAAGGAATGAAGAAAGAAGTAAGAAAGAAGTAAGAAAGAAATAAGAAAGAAGTAAGAAAGAAGTAAGAAAGAAGTACGAAAGAAGTAAGAAAGAAGTAAGAAAGAAAGAAGTAAGAAAGAAGTAAGAAAGAAGTTAGAAAGAAGTAAGATAAAAAGTAAGAAAGAAGTAAGGAAGGCGTAATAAATATGAAAGAAGTAAGAAAGAAGTAAGAAAGAAGTAAGAAAGAAAGAAGTAAGAAAGAAGAAAGAAAGAAGTAAGAAAGAAGTTAAAAAGAAGTAAGATAAAAAGTAAGAAAGAAGTAAGAAAGGAGTAAGAAATAAGAAAGAAGTAAGAAAGAAGTAAGAAAGAAGTAAGAAAGAAAGAAGTAAGAAAGAAGAAAGAAAGAAGTAAGAAAGAAGAAAGAAAGAAGTAAGAAAGAAGTAAGAAAGAAGAAAGAAGTAAGAAAGAAGTACGAAAGAAGTAAGAAAGAAGTAAGAAAGAAAGAAGTAAGAAAGAAGTAAGAAAGAAGTAAGAAAGAAGTAAGAAAGAAGTAAGAAAGAAGTAAGAAAGAAGTAAGAAAGAAGTAAGAAAGAAAGAAGAAAGAAGTAAGAAAGAAGTATGAAAGAAGTAAGAAAGAAGAAAGAAATAAGTAAGAAAGAAGTATGAAAGAAGTAAGAAAGAAGAAAGAAAGAAGTAAGAAAGAAGTAAGAAAGAAAGAAGAAAGAAGTAAGAAAGAAGTAAGAAAGAAGAAAGAAAGAAGTAAGAAAGAAGAAAGAAAGAAGTAATAAAGAAGTAAGAAAGAAGTAAGAAAGAAGTAAGAAAGAATTACGAAAGAAGTAAGAAAGAAGTAAGAAAGAAAGAAGAAAGAAAGAAGTAAGAAAGAAGAAAGAACGAAGTAAGAAAGAAGTAAGAAAGAAGTAAGAAAGAATTACGAAAGAAGTAAGAAAGAAGTAAGAAAGAAAGAAGAAAGAAAGAAGTAAGAAAGAAGAAAGAACGAAGTAAGAAAGAAGTAAGAAAGAAGTAAGAAAGAAGTAAGAAAGAAGTAAGAAAGAAGTAAGAAAGAATGAAGAAAGAAGTAAAAAAGAAGTAAGAAAGAAGAATGAAAGAAGTAAGAAAGAAGAAAGAAAGAAGTAAGAAAGAAGTAAGAAAGAAGTAAGAAAGAAAGAAAAAAGAAGTAAGAAACAAGTAAGAAAGAAGTAAGAAAGAAGTAAGAAAGAAAGAAGAAAGAAGTAAGAAATAAGTAAGAAAGAAGAAAAAAGAAGTTAGAAAGAAGTAAGAAAGAAGTAAGAAAGAAGTAAGAAAGAAATAAGAAAGAAAGAAGAAAGAAGAAAGAAAGAAGTAGGAAAGAAGTAAGAAAGAAGAAAGAAAGAAGTAATAAAGAATTAAGAAGGAATGAAGAAAGAAGTAAGAAAGAAGAAAGAACGAAGTAAGAAAGAAGTAAGAAAGAAGTAAGAAAGAAGTATGAAAGAAGTAAGAAAGAAAGAAGAAAGAAGTAAGAAAGAAATAAGAAAGAAGTATGAAAGAAGTAAGAAAGAAGAAAGAAAGAAATAAGAAAGAAGTAAGAAACAAGTAAGAAAAAAGTAAGAAAGAAAGAAGAAAGAAGAAAGAAAGAAGTAAGAAAGAAGTAAGAAAGAAGTAAGAAAGAAGTAAGGAGGAATGAAGAAAGTGGTAAGAAAGAAGTAAGAAAGAAGAAAGAAGTAAGAAAGAAGTAAGAAAGAAGTAAGAAGGAATGAAGAAAGTGGTAAGAAAGAAGTAAGAAAGAAGTAAGAAAGAAAGAAGAAAGAAGTAAGAAAGAAGTAAGAAAGAATTAAGAAAGAAGTAAGAAAGAAAGAAGTAAGAAAGAAGAAAGAAAGAAGTAAGAAAGAAGAAAGAAAGAAGTAAGAAAGAATTAAGAAAGAAAGAAGTAAGAAAGAAGTAAGAAAGAAAGAAGAAAGAAGTAAGAAAGAAGTAAGAAAGAAGAAAGAAAGAAGTAAGAAAGAAGAAAGAAAGAAGTAAGAAAGAAGTAAGAAAGAAGGAAGAAAGAAAGAAGAAAGAAGTAAGAAAGAAGTAAGAAAGAAGTAAGAAAGAAGTAAGAAAGAAGAAAAAGAAGTTAGAAAGAAATAAGAAAGAAGTAAGAAAGAAGTAAGAAAAAGTAAGAAAGAAGTAAGAAAGAAGTAAAAAAGAAGTATGAAAGAAGTAAGAAAGAAGAAAGAAAGCAGTAAGAAAGAAGTAAGAAAGAAGTAAGAAAGAAGTAAAAAAGAAGTAAGAAGGAATGAAGAAAGAAGTAAGAAAGAAGAAAGAAAGAAGTAAGAAAGAAGTAAGAAAGAAGAAAGAAAGAAGTAAGAAAGAAGTAAGAAAGAAGAAAGAAAGAAGTAAAAAGAAGAAAGAAAGAAGTAAGAAAGAAGAAAGAAAGAAGTAAGAAAGAAGAAAGAAAGAGGTAAGAAAGAAGTAAGAAAGAATTAAGAAAGGAGTAAGAAAGAAAGAAGAAAGAAGTAAGAAAGAAAGAAGAAAGAAATAAGAAAGAAGTAAGAAAGAAGTAAGAAAGAATTAAGAAAGAAAGAAGTAAGAAAGAAAGAAGAAAGAAGTAAGAAAGAAGTAAGAAAGAAGTATGAAAGAAGTAAGAAAGAAAGAAGAAAGAAGTAAGAAAGAAGTAAGAAAGAAGTATGAAAGAAGTAAGAAAGAAGAAAGAAAGAAGTAAGAAATAAGTAAGAAAGAAGTATGAAAGAAGTAAGAAAGAAGTAAGAAAGAAAGAAGAAAGAAGAAAGAAGTAAGAAAGAAGTAAGAAAGAAGTAAGAAAGAATTAAGAAGGAATGAAGAAAGAAGTAAGAAAGAAGAAAGAAAGAAGTAAGAAAGAAGTAAGAAAGAAAGAAGTTAGAAAGAAGTAAGAAAGAAGTAAGAAAGAAGAAAGAAAGAAGAAAGAAAGAAAGAAGAAAGAAGTAAGAAAGAAGTAAGAGAGAAGTAAGAAAGAAGTAAGAAAGAAGTAAGAAAGAAGTATGAAAGAAGTAAGAAAGAAAGAAGAAAGAAGTAAGAAAGAAATAAGAAAGAAGTAAGAAAGAAAGAAGAAAGAAGAAAGAAGTAAGAAAGAAGTAAGAAAGAAGTAAGAAGGAATGAAGAAAGAAGTAAGAAAGAAGTAAGAAAGAAAGAAGTAAGAAAGAAGTAAGAAAGAAGTAAGAAAGTAGAAAAAAGAAGTTAGAAAGAAGTAAGAAAGAAGTAAGAAAGAAGTAAGAAAGAAGAAAGAAAGAAGAAAGAAAGAAAGAAGAAAGAAGTAAGAAAGCAGTAAGAGAGAAGTAAGAAAGAAGTAAGAAAGATGTAAGAAAGAAGTAAGAAAGAAGTAAGAAGGAATGAAGAAAGAAGTAAGAAACAAGTAAGAAAGAAGAAAGAAAGAAGTAAGAAAGAAGAAAGAAAGAAGTAAGAAAGAAGCAAGAAAGAAGTAAGAAAGAAGTAAGAAAGAAGTAAGAAAGACGTAAGAAAGAAGTAAGAAAGAAAGAAAAAAGAAGCAAGAAAGAAGTAAGAAAGAAAGAAGAAAGAAGTAAGAAAGAAGTAAGAAAGAAGTAAGAAAGAAGTAAGAAAGAAGTAAGAAAGAAATAAGAAAGAAAGAAGAAAGAAGTAAGAAAGAAGTAAGAAAGAAAGAAGAAAGAAGTAAGAAAGAAGTAAGAAAGAAGTATGAAAGAAGTAAGAAAGAAAGAAGAAAGAAGTAAGAAAGAAGTAAGAAAGAAGTAAGAAAGAAAGAAGAAAGAAGAAAGAAGTAAGAAAGAAGTAAGAAGGAATGAAGAAAGAAGTAGGAAAGAAGAAAGAAAGAAGTAAGAAAGAAGTAAGAAAGAAAGAAGTAAGAAAGAAGTAAGAAAGAAGTAAGAAAGTAGAAAAAAGTAGTTAGAAAGAAGTAAGAAAGAAGTAAGAAAGAAGTAAGAAAGAAGAAAGAAAGAAGAAAGAAAGAAAGAAGAAAGAAGTAAGAGAGAAGTAAGAAAGAAGAAAGAAATAAGAAAGAAAGAAAGAAGAAAGAAGAAAGAAAGAAGTAATAAAGAAGTAAGAAAGAAGGAAGAAAGAAGTAAGAAGGAATGAAGAAAGTAGTAAGAAAGAAGTAAGAAAGAAGTAAGAAAGAAGTAAGAAAGAAAGAAGAAAGAAGTAAGAATGAAGTAAGAAAGAAGTAAGAAAGAAGTAAGAAAGAAGAAACAAAGAAGTAAGAAAGAAGAAAGAAAGAAGTAAGAAAGAAGAAAGAAGTAAGAAAGAAGTAAGAAAGAAGTACGAAAGAAGTAAGAAAGAATTAAGAAAGAAAGAAGTAAGAAAGAAGTAAGAAAGAAAGAAGAAAGAAGTAAGAAAGAAGTACTAAAGAAGTAAGAAAGAATTAAGAAAGAAAGAAGTAAGAAAGAAGTAAGAAAGAAGAAAGAAAGAAGAAAAAATAAGTTAGAAAGAAGTAAGAAAGAAGTAAGAAAGAAGTAAGAAAGAAGTAAGAAAGAAGTAAAAAAGAAGTAAGAAAGAAGTAAGAAAGACGTAAGAAAGAAAGAAGAAAGAAGAAGGAATGAAGAAAGAAGTAAGAAAGAAGTAAGAAAGAAATAAGAAAGAAGTAAGAAAGAAGTAAGAAAGAAGTACGAAAGAAGTAAGAAAGAAGTAAGAAAGAAAGAAGTAAGAAAGAAGTAAGAAAGAAGTTAGAAAGAAGTAAGATAAAAAGTAAGAAAGAAGTAAGGAAGGCGTAATAAATATGAAAGAAGTAAGAAAGAAGTAAGAAAGAAGTAAGAAAGAAAGAAGTAAGAAAGAAGAAAGAAAGAAGTAAGAAAGAAGTTAAAAAGAAGTAAGATAAAAAGTAAGAAAGAAGTAAGAAAGGAGTAAGAAATAAGAAAGAAGTAAGAAAGAAGTAAGAAAGAAGTAAGAAAGAAAGAAGTAAGAAAGAAGAAAGAAAGAAGTAAGAAAGAAGAAAGAAAGAAGTAAGAAAGAAGTAAGAAAGAAGAAAGAAGTAAGAAAGAAGTACGAAAGAAGTAAGAAAGAAGTAAGAAAGAAAGAAGTAAGAAAGAAGTAAGAAAGAAGAAAGAAAGAAGAAAAAATAAGTTAGAAAGAAGTAAGAAAGAAGTAAGAAAGAAGTAAGAAAGAAGTAAGAAAGAAGTAAGAAAGAAGTAAGAAAGAAGTAAGAAAGAAAGAAGAAAGAAGTAAGAAAGAAGTATGAAAGAAGTAAGAAAGAAGAAAGAAATAAGTAAGAAAGAAGTATGAAAGAAGTAAGAAAGAAGAAAGAAAGAAGTAAGAAAGAAGTAAGAAAGAAAGAAGAAAGAAGTAAGAAAGAAGTAAGAAAGAAGTAAGAAAGAAGAAAGAAAGAAGTAAGAAAGGAGAAAGAAAGAAGTAATAAAGAAGTAAGAAAGAAGTAAGAAAGAAGTAAGAAATATGTAAGAAAGAAGAAAAAAAGAAGTTAGAAAGAAGTAAGAAAGAAGTAAGAAAGAAGTAAGAAAGAAGTAAGAAAGAAGTAAGAAAGAAGTAAGAAAGAAAGAAGAAAGAAGTAAGAAAGAAGTAAGAAAAAGTATGAAAGAAGTAAGAAAGAAGAAAGGAAGAAGTAAGAAAGAAGTAAGAAAGAAGTAAGAAAGAAATAAGAAAGAAAGAAGAAAGAAGAAAGAAAGAAGTAGGAAAGAAGAAAGAAAGAAGTAAGAAAGAAGTAAGAAAGAAGAAAGAAGTAAGAAAGAAGTACGAAAGAAGTAAGAAAGAAGTAAGAAAGAAAGAAGTAAGAAAGAAGTAAGAAAGAAGTAAGAAAGAAGTAAGAAAGAAGTAAGAAAGAAGTAAGAAAGAAGTAAGAAAGAAAGAAGAAAGAAGTAAGAAAGAAGTATGAAAGAAGTAAGAAAGAAGAAAGAAATAAGTAAGAAAGAAGTATGAAAGAAGTAAGAAAGAAGAAAGAAAGAAGTAAGAAAGAAGTAAGAAACAAAGAAGAAAGAAGTAAGAAAGAAGTAAGAAAGAAGTAAGAAAGAAGTAAGAAAGAAGAAAGAAAGAAGTAAGAAAGAAGAAAGAAAGAAGTAAGAAAGAAGTAAGAAAGAAGTAAGAAAGAAGTAAGAAATATGTAAGAAAGAAGAAAAAAGAAGTTAGAAAGAAGTAAGAAAGAAGTAAGAAAGAAGTAAGAAAGAAGTAAGAAAGAAAGAAGAAAGAAGTAAGAAAGAAGTAAGAAAAAGTATGAAAGAAGTAAGAAAGAAGAAAGGAAGAAGTAAGAAAGAAGTAAGAAAGAAGTAAGAAAGAAATAAGAAAGAAAGAAGAAAGAAGAAAGAAAGAAGTAGGAAAGAAGTAAGAAAGAAGTAAGAAAGAAGCAATAAAGAATTAAGAAGGAATGAAGAAAGAAGTAAGAAAGAAGAAAGAACGAAGTAAGAAAGAAGTAAGAAAGAAGTAAGAAAGAATTAAGAAAGAAAGTAGAAAGAAGTAAGAAAGAAGTATGAAAGAAGTAAGAAAGAAGAAAGAAAGAAATAAGAAAGAAGTAAGAAACAAGTAAGAAAGAAGTAAGAAAGAAAGAAGAAAGAAGAAAGAAAGAAGTAAGAAAGAAGTAAGAAAGAAGTAAGAAAGAAGTAAGAAGGAATGAAGAAAGTAGTAAGAAAGAAGTAAGAAAGAAGTAAGAAAGAAGTAAGAAAGAAGTAAGAAAGAAAGAAGAAAGAAGTAAGAAAGAAGTAAGAAAGAAGTAAGAAAGAAGTAAGAAAGAAGAAAGAAAGAAGTAAGAAAGAAGTAAGAAAGAAGTAAGAAAGAAGTAAGAAGGAATGAAGAAAGTAGTAAGAAAGAAGTAAGAAAGAAGTAAGAAAGAAGTAAGAAAGAAAGAAGAAAGAAGTAAGAAAGAAGTAAGAAAGAAGTAAGAAAGAAGTAAGAAAGAAGAAAGAAAGAAGTAAGAAAGAAGAAAGAAAGAAGTAAGAAAGAAGTAAGAAAGAAGTAAGAAAGAAGTAAGAAAGAAGTAAGAAAGAAAGAAGTAAGAAAGAAGTAAGAAATAAGTAAGAAAGAAGTAAGAAAGAAGTAAGAAAGAAGAGAAAAGAAGTTAGAAAGAAGTAAGAAAGAAGTAAGAAAGAAGTAAAAAAGAAGTATGAAAGAAGTAAGAAAGAAGAAAGAAAGAAGTAAGAAAGAAGTAAGAAAGAGGTAAGAAAGAAATAAGAAATAAAGAAGAAAGAAGAAAGAAAGAAGAAAGAAAGAAGTAAGAAAGAAGTAAGAAAGAAGTAAGAAGGAATGAAGAAAGAAGTAAGAAAGAAGAAAGAAAGAAGTAAGAAAGAAGTAAGAGAGAAGTAATAAAGAAGTAAGAAAGAAGTAAGAAAGAAGTAAGAAAGAAAGAAGAAAGAAGTAAGAAAGAAGTAAGAAAGAAGAAAGAAAGTCGTAAGAAAGAAGAAAGAAAGAAGTAAGAAAGAAGTAAGAAAGAAGTAAGAAAGAAAGAAGAATGAAGTAAGAAAGAAGTAAGAAAGAAGTAAGAAAGAATTACGAAAGAAGTAAGAAAGAAGTAAGAAAGAAAGAAGAAAGAAAGAAGTAAGAAAGAATTACGAAAGAAGTAAGAAA
Source organism: Columba livia (assembly GCF_036013475.1). Taxonomy (NCBI): domain Eukaryota; kingdom Metazoa; phylum Chordata; class Aves; order Columbiformes; family Columbidae; genus Columba; species Columba livia. Next base: position 1,116,716 of record NW_027043032.1, read on the forward strand.
GAAGTAAGAAAGAAGAAAGAAAGAAGTAAGAAAGAAGAAAGAAATAAGTAAGAAAGAAGTAAGAAAGAAGTAAGAAAGAAGTAAGAAAGAAAGAAGAAAGAAGTAAGAAAGAAGTAAGAAAGAAGTAAGAAAGAAGTACGAAAAAAGTAAGAAAGAATTAAGAAAGAAAGAACTAAGAAAGAAGTAAGAAAGAAAGAAGAAAGAAGTAAGAAAGAAGTAAGAAAGAAGTACGAAAGAAGTAAGAAAGAATTAAGAAAGAAAGAAGTATGAAAGAAGTAAGAAAGAAAGAAGAAAGAAGTAAGAAAGAAGTATGAAAGAAGTAAGAAAGAAGAAAGAAAGAAGTAAGAAAGAATTAAGAAAGAAAGAAGTAAGAAAGAAGTAAGAAAGAAGTAAGAAAGTAGAAAAAAGAAGTTAGAAAGAAGTAAGAAAGAAGTAAGAAGAAGAAAGAAAGAAGAAAGAAACTAAGAAGAAAGAAGTAAGAAAGAAGAAAGAAAGAAGTAAGAAGGAATGAAGAAAGAAGTAAGAAAGAAGTAAGAAAGAATAAAGAAAGAAGTAAGAAAGAAGAAAGTAAGAAGTAAGAAAGAAGTAAGAAAGAAGTAAGAAAGAAGTAAGAAAGAAAGAAGAAAGAAGTAAGAAAGAAGTAAGAAAGAAATAAGAAAGAAAGAAGAAAGAAGAAAGAAAGAAGTAGGAAAGAAGTAAGAAAGAAGTAAGAAAGAAGTAATAAAAAATTAAGAAGGAATGAAGAAAGAAGTAAGAAAGAAGAAAGAACGAAGTAAGAAAGAAGTAAGAAAGAAGTAAGAAAGAAAGTAGAAAGAAGTAAGAAAGAAGTAAGAAAGAAGTATGAAAGAAGTAAGAAAGAAGAAAGAAAGAAGTAAGAAAGAAGTAAGAAACAAGTAAGAAAGAAGTAAGAAAGAAAGAAGAAAGAAGAAAGAAAGAAGTAAGAAAGAAGTAAGAAAGAAGTAAGAAAGAAGTAAGAAGGAATGAAGAAAGTAGTAAGAAAGAAGTAAGAAAGATGTAAGAAAGAAGTATGAAAAAAGTAAGAAAGAAGAAAGAAAGAAGTAAGAAAGAAGTAAGAAACAAGTAAGAAAGAAGTAAGAAAGAAAGAAGAAAGAAGAAAGAAAGAAGTAAGAACGAAGTAAGAAAGAAGAAAGAAAGAAGTAAGAAAGAAGAAAGAAAGAAGAAAGAAGTACGAAAGAAGTAAGAAAGAATTAAGAAAGAAAGAAGTACGAAAGAAGTAAGAAAGAATTAAGAAAGAAAGAAGTAAGAAAGAAGTAAGAAAGAAGTAAGAAAGAAGTAAGAAAGAAGAAAGAAAGAAGTAAGAAAGAAGAAAGAAAGAAGTAATAAAGAAGTAAGAAAGAAGTAAGAAAGAAGTAAGAAAGAAAGAAGAAAGAAGTAAGAAAGAAGTAAGAAAGAAGTAAGAAAGAAGAAAGAAAGAAGAAAAAATAAGTTAGAAAGAAGGAAGAAAGAAGTAAGAAAGAAGTAAGAAACAAGTAAGAAAGAAGTAAGAAAGAAAGAAGAAAGAAGAAAGAAAGAAGTAAGAAAGAAGTAAGAAAGAAGTAAGAAAGAAGTAAGAAGGAATGAAGAAAGTAGTAAGAAAGAAGTAAGAAAGATGTAAGAACGAAGTAAGAAAGAAGAAAGAAAGAAGTAAGAAAGAAGAAAGAAAGAAGAAAGAAGTAAGAAAGAAGTAAGAAAGAAGTAAGAACGAAGTAAGAAAGATGAAAGAAAGAAGTAAGAAAGAAGAAAGAAAGAAGAAAGAAGTAAGAAAGAAGTAAGAAAGAAGTAAGAAAGAAGTACGAAAGAAGTAAGAAAGAATTAAGAAAGAAAGAAGTAAGAAAGAAGTAAGAAAGAAAGAAGAAAGAAGTAAGAAAGAAGTAAGAAAGAAGTAAGAAAGAAAGAAGAAAGAAGTAAGAAAGAAGTAAGAAAGAAGTAAGAAAGAAGTAAGAAATAAGAAAGAAAGAAGTAAGAAAGAAGAAAGAAAGAAGTAAGAAAGAAGTAAGAAAGAAGTAAGAAAGAAAGAAGAAAGAAGTAAGAAAGAAGTAAGAAAGAAGTAAGAAAGAAGAAAGAAAGAAGAAAGAAAGAAGAAAAAAGAAGTTAGAAAGAAGTAAGAAAGAAGTAAGAAAGAAGTAAGAAAGAAGTAAAAAAGAAGTATGAAAGAAGTAAGAAAGAAGAAAGAAAGAAGTAAGGAAGAAGTAAGAAATAAGTAAGAAAGAAATAAGAAAGAAAGAAGAAAGAAGAAAGAAAGAAGAAAGAAAAAGTAAGAAAGAAGTAAGAAAGAAGTAAGAAGGAATGAAGAAAGAAGAAAGAAGAAAGTAAGAAGTAAGAAAGAAGTAATGAAGAAGTAAGAAAGAAGTAAGAAAGAAGTAAGAAGGAAAGAAGAAAGAAGTAAGAAAGAAGTAAGAAAGATGAAAGAAAGTAGTAAGAAAGAAGAAAGAAAGAAGTAAGAAAGAAGTAAGAAAGAAGTAAGAAAGAAGTAAGAAAGAAAGAAGAAAGAAGTAAGAAAGAAGTAAGAAAGAATTACGAAAGAAGTAAGAAAGAAGTAAGAAAGAAAGAAGAAAGAAAGAAGTAAGAAAGAAGAAAGAACGAAGTAAGAAAGAAGTAAGAAAGAAGTAAGAAAGAAGTAAGAAAGAAGTAAGAAAGAAGTAAGAAAGAAAGAAGTAAGAAAGAAGTAAGAAATAAGTAAGAAAGAAGTAAGAAAGAAGTAAGAAAGAAGAGAAAAGAAGTTAGAAAGAAGTAAGAAAGAAGTAAGAAAGAAGTAAGAAAGAAGTAAAAAAGAAGTATGAAAGAAGTAAGAAAGAAGAAAGAAAGAAGTAAGAAAGAAGTAAGAAAGAGGTAAGAAAGAAATAAGAAATAAAGAAGAAAGAAGAAAGAAAGAAGAAAGAAAGAAGTAAGAAAGAAGTAAGAAAGAAGTAAGAAGGAATGAAGAAAGAAGTAAGAAAGAAGAAAGAAAGAAGTAAGAAAGAAGTAAGAGAGAAGTAATAAAGAAGTAAGAAAGAAGTAAGAAAGAAGTAAGAAAGAAAGAAGAAAGAAGTAAGAAAGAAGTAAGAAAGAAGAAAGAAAGTAGTAAGAAAGAAGAAAGAAAGAAGTAAGAAAGAAGTAAGAAAGAAGTAAGAAAGAAAGAAGAATGAAGTAAGAAAGAAGTAAGAAAGAAGTAAGAAAGAATTACGAAAGAAGTAAGAAAGAAGTAAGAAAGAAAGAAGAAAGAAAGAAGTAAGAAAGAATTACGAAAGAAGTAAGAAAGAAGTAAGAAAGAAGAAAGAAAGAAGTAAGAAAGAAGAAAGAAATAAGTAAGAAAGAAGTAAGAAAGAAGTAAGAAAGAAGTAAGAAAGAAAGAAGAAAGAAGTAAGAAAGAAGTAAGAAAGAAGTAAGAAAGAAGTACGAAAAAAGTAAGAAAGAATTAAGAAAGAAAGAACTAAGAAAGAAGTAAGAAAGAAAGAAGAAAGAAGTAAGAAAGAAGTAAGAAAGAAGTACGAAAGAAGTAAGAAAGAATTAAGAAAGAAAGAAGTATGAAAGAAGTAAGAAAGAAAGAAGAAAGAAGTAAGAAAGAATTATGAAAGAAGTAAGAAAGAAGAAAGAAAGAAGTAAGAAAGAATTAAGAAAGAAAGAAGTAAGAAAGAAGTAAGAAAGAAGTAAGAAAGTAGAAAAAAGAAGTTAGAAAGAAGTAAGAAAGAAGTAAGAAGAAGAAAGAAAGAAGAAAGAAACTAAGAAGAAAGAAGTAAGAAAGAAGAAAGAAAGAAGTAAGAAGGAATGAAGAAAGAAGTAAGAAAGAAGTAAGAAAGAATAAAGAAAGAAGTAAGAAAGAAGAAAGTAAGAAGTAAGAAAGAAGTAAGAAAGAAGTAAGAAAGAAGTAAGAAAGAAAGAAGAAAGAAGTAAGAAAGAAGTAAGAAAGAAATAAGAAAGAAAGAAGAAAGAAGAAAGAAAGAAGTAGGAAAGAAGTAAGAAAGAAGTAAGAAAGAAGTAATAAAAAATTAAGAAGGAATGAAGAAAGAAGTAAGAAAGAAGAAAGAACGAAGTAAGAAAGAAGTAAGAAAGAAGTAAGAAAGAAAGTAGAAAGAAGTAAGAAAGAAGTAAGAAAGAAGTATGAAAGAAGTAAGAAAGAAGAAAGAAAGAAGTAAGAAAGAAGTAAGAAACAAGTAAGAAAGAAGTAAGAAAGAAAGAAGAAAGAAGAAAGAAAGAAGTAAGAAAGAAGTAAGAAAGAAGTAAGAAAGAAGTAAGAAGGAATGAAGAAAGTAGTAAGAAAGAAGTAAGAAAGATGTAAGAAAGAAGTATGAAAAAAGTAAGAAAGAAGAAAGAAAGAAGTAAGAAAGAAGTAAGAAACAAGTAAGAAAGAAGTAAGAAAGAAAGAAGAAAGAAGAAAGAAAGAAGTAAGAACGAAGTAAGAAAGAAGAAAGAAAGAAGTAAGAAAGAAGAAAGAAAGAAGAAAGAAGTACGAAAGAAATAAGAAAGAATTAAGAAAGAAAGAAGTACGAAAGAAGTAAGAAAGAATTAAGAAAGAAAGAAGTAAGAAAGAAGTAAGAAAGAAGTAAGAAAGAAGTAAGAAAGAAGAAAGAAAGAAGTAAGAAAGAAGAAAGAAAGAAGTAATAAAGAAGTAAGAAAGAAGTAAGAAAGAAGTAAGAAAGAAAGAAGAAAGAAGTAAGAAAGAAGTAAGAAAGAAGTAAGAAAGAAGAAAGAAAGAAGAAAAAATAAGTTAGAAAGAAGGAAGAAAGAAGTAAGAAAGAAGTAAGAAACAAGTAAGAAAGAAGTAAGAAAGAAAGAAGAAAGAAGAAAGAAAGAAGTAAGAAAGAAGTAAGAAAGAAGTAAGAAAGAAGTAAGAAGGAATGAAGAAAGTAGTAAGAAAGAAGTAAGAAAGATGTAAGAACGAAGTAAGAAAGAAGAAAGAAAGAAGTAAGAAAGAAGAAAGAAAGAAGAAAGAAGTAAGAAAGAAGTAAGAAAGAAGTAAGAACGAAGTAAGAAAGATGAAAGAAAGAAGTAAGAAAGAAGAAAGAAAGAAGAAAGAAGTAAGAAAGAAGTAAGAAAGAAGTAAGAAAGAAGTACGAAAGAAGTAAGAAAGAATTAAGAAAGAAAGAAGTAAGAAAGAAGTAAGAAAGAAAGAAGAAAGAAGTAAGAAAGAAGTAAGAAAGAAGTAAGAAAGAAAGAAGAAAGAAGTAAGAAAGAAGTAAGAAAGAAGTAAGAAAGAAGTAAGAAATAAGAAAGAAAGAAGTAAGAAAGAAGAAAGAAAGAAGTAAGAAAGAAGTAAGAAAGAAGTAAGAAAGAAGTAAGAAAGAAAGAAGAAAGAAGTAAGAAAGAAGTAAGAAAGAAGTAAGAAAGAAGAAAGAAAGAAGAAAAAAGAAGTTAGAAAGAAGTAAGAAAGAAGTAAGAAAGAAGTAAGAAAGAAGTAAAAAAGAAGTATGAAAGAAGTAAGAAAGAAGAAAGAAAGAAGTAAGGAAGAAGTAAGAAATAAGTAAGAAAGAAATAAGAAAGAAAGAAGAAAGAAGAAAGAAAGAAGAAAGAAAAAGTAAGAAAGAAGTAAGAAAGAAGTAAGAAGGAATGAAGAAAGAAGAAAGAAGAAAGTAAGAAGTAAGAAAGAAGTAATGAAGAAGTAAGAAAGAAGTAAGAAAGAAGTAAGAAGGAAAGAAGAAAGAAGTAAGAAAGAAGTAAGAAAGATGAAAGAAAGTAGTAAGAAAGAAGAAAGAAAGAAGTAAGAAAGAAGTAAGAAAGAAGTAAGAAAGAAGTAAGAAAGAAAGAAGAAAGAAGTAAGAAAGAAGTAAGAAAGAATTACGAAAGAAGTAAGAAAGAAGTAAGAAAGAAAGAAGAAAGAAAGAAGTAAGAAAGAAGAAAGAACGAAGTAAGAAAGAAGTAAGAAAGAAGTAAGAAAGAAGTAAGAAAGAAGTAAGAAAGAAGTAAGAAAGAAAGTAGAAATAAGAAAGAAAGAAGTAAGAAAGAAGTAAGAAAGAAGTAAGAAAGAAGTAAGAAGGAATGAAGAAAGTAGTAAGAAAGAAAGAAGAAAGAAGAAAGAAAGAAGTAAGAAAGAAGTAAGAAAGAAGTAAGAAAGAAGTAAGAAGGAATGAAGAAAGTAGTAAGAAAGAAGTAAGAAAGATGTAAGAAAGAAGTAAGAAAGAAAGAAGAAAGAAGTAAGAAAGAAGTAAGAAAGAAGTAAGAATGAAGTAAGAAAGAAGAAAGAAAGAAGTAAGAAAGAAGAAAGAAAGAAGAAAGAAGTAAGAAAGAAGTAAGAAAGAAGTAAGAAAGAAGTACGAAAGAAGTAAGAAAGAATTAAGAAAGAAAGAAGTAAGAAAGAAGTAAGAAAGAAAGAAGAAAGAAGAAAGAAAGAAGAAAGAAATAAGTAAGAAAGAAGTAAGAAAGAAGTAAGAAGGAATGAAGAAAGAAGTAAGAAAGAAGAAAGAAAGAAGTAAGAAAGAAGTAAGAAAGAAGTAATAAAGAAGTAAGAAAGAAGTAAGAAAGAAGTAAGAAAGAAGTAAGAAAGAAGTAAGAAAGAAAGAAGAAAGAAGTAAGAAAGAAGTAAGAAAGAAGAAAGAAAGTAGTAAGAAAGAAGAAAGAAAGAAGTAAGAAAGAAGTAAGAAAGAAGTAATAAAGAAGTAAGAAAGAAAGAAGAAAGAAGTAAGAAAGAAGTAAGAAAGAAGTAAGAAAGAATTACGCAAGAAGTAAGAAAGAAGTAAGAAAGAAAGTAGAAAGAAAGAAGTAAGAAACAAGTAAGAAAGAATTACGAAAGAAGTAAGAAAGAAGTAAGAAAGAAAGAAGAAAGAAAGAAGTAAGAAAGAATTAAGAAAGAAGTAAGAAAGAAGTAAGAAAGAAGAAAGAAAGAAGTGAGAAAGAAGAAAGAAAGAAGTAAGAAAGAAGTAAGAAAGAAGTAAGAAAGAAGTAAGAAAGAAAGAAGAAAGAAGTAAGAAAGAAGTAAGAAAGAAGTGAGAAAGAAGTACGAAAAAAGTAAGAAAGAATTAAGAAAGAAAGAAGTAAGAAAGAAGTAAGAAAGAAAGAAGAAAGAAGTAAGAAAGAAGTAAGAAAGAAGTAAGAAAGAAGTAAGAAAGAAGTAAGAAAGAAAGAAGAAAGAAGTAAGAAAGAAGTAAGAAAGAATTAAGAAAGAAAGAGGAAAGAAGATAGAAAGAAGTAGGAAAGAAGTAAGAAAGAAGTAAGAAAGAAGTAATAAAAAATTAAGAAGGAATGAAGAAAGAAGTAAGAAAGAAGAAAGAACGAAGTAAGAAAGAAGTAAGAAGAAGAAAGAAAGAAGAAAGAAAGAAAGAAGAAAGAAGTAAGAAAGAAGAAAGAAAGAAGTAAGAAGGAATGAAGAAAGAAGTAAGAAAGAAGTAAGAAAGAATAAAGAAAGAAGTAAGAAAGAAGAAAGTAAGAAGTAAGAAAGAAGTAAGAAAGAAGTAAGAAAGAAAGAAGAAAGAAGTAAGAAAGAAGTAAGAAAGAAATAAGAAAGAAAGAAGAAAGAAGAAAGAAAGAAGTAGGAATAGAAGTAAGAAAGAAGTAAGAAAGAAGTAATAAAAAATTAAGAAGGAATGAAGAAAGAAGTAAGAAAGAAGTAAGAAAGATGTAAGAAAGAAGTAAGAAAGAAAGAAGAAAGAAGTAAGAAAGAAGTAAGAAAGAAGTAAGAAAGAAGTAAGAAAGAAAGAAGAAAGAAGTAAGAAAGAAGTAAGAAAGAATTAAGAAAGAAAGAAGAAAGAAGATAGAAAGAAGTAGGAAAGAAGTAAGAAAGAAGTAAGAAAGAAGTAATAAAAAATTAAGAAGGAATGAAGAAAGAAGTAAGAAAGAAGAAAGAACGAAGTAAGAAAGAAGTAAGAAGAAGAAAGAAAGAAGAAAGAAAGAAAGAAGAAAGAAGTAAGAAAGAAGAAAGAAAGAAGTAAGAAGGAATGAAGAAAGAAGTAAGAAAGAAGTAAGAAAGAATAAAGAAAGAAGTAAGAAAGAAGAAAGTAAGAAGTAAGAAAGAAGTAAGAAAGAAGTAAGAAAGAAAGAAGAAAGAAGTAAGAAAGAAGTAAGAAAGAAGTAAGAAAGAATGAAGAAAGAAGTAAAAAAGAAGTAAGAAAGAAGAAAGAAAGAAGTAAGAAAGAAGAAAGAAAGAAGTAAGAAAGAAGTAAGAAAGAAGTAAGAAAGAAAGAAGAAAGAAGTAAGAAACAAGTAAGAAAGAAGTAAGAAAGAAGTAAGAAAGAAGTAAGAAAGAAGTAAGAAAGAAGTAGGAAAGAAAGAAGTAAGAAAGAAGAAAGAAGTAAGAAAGAAGTAAGAAAGAATTAAGAAAGAAAGAAGAAAGAAAGAAGAAAGAAGAAAGAAGTAAGAAAGAAGAAAGAAAGAAAGGAGAAAGAAAGAAGAAAAAAAGAAGAAAGAAAGAAGAAAGAAGAAAGAAGTAAGAAAGAAGTAAGAAAGAAGAAAGATAGAAGAAAGAAAGAAGAAAGAAAGAAGAAAGAAAGAAGAAAGAAAGAGAGAAGAAAGAAAGAAGAAAGAAAGAAGAAAGAAAGAAGAAAGAGAGAAGAAAGAGAGAAGAAAGAAAGAAGAAAGAAAGAAGAAAGAAAGAAGAAAGAAAGAGAGAAGAAAGAAGAAAGAAAGAAGAAAGAAAGAAGAAAGAAAGAAGAAAGAAAGAAAGAAAGAAAGAAAGAAAGAAGAAATGAGAAAGAAATAAGAAAGAAAGAAGAAAGAAAGAAAGAAGAAATAAAACAGAAATAAAGAAGAAAGAAAGAAGAAAGAAAGAAGAAAGAAAGAAAGAAGAAAGAAGGAAGAAAGAAGTTAGAAAGAAGTAAGAAAGAAGTAAGAAAGAAGTAAGAAAGATGTTAGAAAGAAGTAAGAAAGAAGTAAGAAAGAAGTAAGAAAGATTTTAGAAAGAAGTAAGAAATAAGTAAGAAAGAATTAAGAAAGCAGTAAGAAAGAAGTAACGAAGAAGTAAGAAAGAAGTAGGAAAGAAAGAAGTAAGAAAGAAGAAAGAAGTAAGAAAGAAGTAAGAAAGAATTAAGAAAGAAAGAAGAAAGAAAGAAGAGAGAAAGAAGAAAGAAAGAAAGAAGTTAGAAAGAAGTAAGAAATAAGAAAGAAAGAAGAAAGAAAGAAGAAAGAAAGAAGAAAGAAAGAAGAAAGAAATAAGAAAGAAAGACGAAAGAAAGAAGAAAGAGAGAAGAAAGAGAGAAGAAAGAAAGAAGAAAGAAAGAAGAAAGAAGAAAGAAAGAAGAAAGAAAGAAAGAACAAAGAAAGAACGAAGAAAGAAAGATAAAAGAAGAAAGAAAGAATAAAGAAAAAAAGAAGAAAGAAAGAAGAAAGAAAGTAGAAAAAAAGAAAGAAAGAAGAAAGAAAGAAAGAAGGAAGAAAGAAGAAAGAAAGAAGTAAGAAAGAATTAAGAAAGAAGTAAGAAAGAAGTAAGAAAGAAAGAAGAAAGAAGTAAGAAAGAAGAAAGAAAGAAGAAAGAGAGTAGTAAGAAAGAAGAAAGAAAGAAGTAAGAAAGAAGTAAGAAAGAAGTAAGAAAGAATTAAGAAAGAAAGAAGAAAGAAGTAAGAAAGAATTAAGAAAGAATTACGAAAGAAGTAAGAAAGAAGTAAGAAAGAAAGAAGAAAGAAAGAAGTAAGAAAGAAGAAAGAAAGAAGTAAGAAAGAAGTAAGAAAGAAGAAAGAAGTAAGAACAGAAGAAAGAAAGAAGTAAGAAAGAAGTAAGAAAGAAGTAAGAAAGAAGTAAGAAAGAAAGAAGAAAGAAGTAAGAAAGAAGTAAGAAAGAAGTAAGAAAGAAGTACGAAAGAAGTAAGAAAGAATTAAGAAAGAAAGAAGTAATAAAGAAGTAAGAAAGAAAGAAGAAAGAAGTAAGAAAGGAGTAAGAAAGAAGTAAGAAAGAAGTAAGAAAGAAAGAAGAAAGAAGTAAGAAAGAAGTAAGAAAAGAAGTAAGAAAGAAGTAAGAAGGAATGAAGAAAGAAGTAAGAAAGAAGAAAGGAAGAAGTAAGAAGAAGTAAGAAAGAAAGAATAAGAAAGAAGTAAGAAATAAGTAAGAATGTAGAAAAAAGAAGTTAGAAAGAAGTAAGAAAGAAGTAAGAAAGAAGTAAGAAAGAAGAAAGAGAGAAGAAAGAAAGAAAGAAGAAAGAAGTAAGAAAGAAGTAAGAAAGAAAGAAGAAAGAAGAAAGAAGTAAGAAAGAAGTAAGAAAGAAGTAAGAAGGAATGAAGAAAGAAGTAAGAAAGAAGAAAGAAAGAAGTAAGAAAGAAGTAAGAAAGAAAGAAGTAAGAAAGAAGTAAGAAAGAAGTAAGAAAGTAGAAAAAAGAAGTTAGAAAGAAGTAAGAAAGAAGTATAAAGAAGTAAGAAAGAAGAAAGAAAGAAGAAAGAAAGAAAGAAGAAAGAAGGAAGAAAGAAGTTAGAAAGAAGTAAGAAAGAAGTAAGAAAGATGTTAGAAAGAAGTAAGAAAGAAGTAAGAAGGAAGTAAGAAAGATGTTAGAAAGAAGTAAGAAATAAGAAAGAAAGAATTAAGAAAGAAGTAAGAAAGAAGTAAGAAAGAAGTAAGAAAGAAGTAAGAAAGAAGTAAGAAAGAAAGAAGAAGAAAGAACAAAGAAAGAAGTTAGAAAGAAGTAAGAAAGAAGTAAGAAACAAGTTAGAAAGAAGTAAGAAAGAAGTAAGAAAGAAGTTAGAAAGAAGTAAGAAATAAGTAAGAAAGAAGTAAGAAAGAAGTAGGAAAGAAAGAAGTAAGAAAGAAGAAAGAAGTAAGAAAGAAGTAAGAAAGAATTAAGAAAGAAAGAAGAAAGAAAGAAGAAAAAAGAAAGAAGTAAGAAAGAAGTAAGAAAGAAAGAAGAAAGAAAGAAGAAAAAAAGAAGAAAGAAAGAAGAAAGAAGAAAGAAGTAAGAAAGAAGTAAGAAAGAAGAAAGATAGAAGAAAGAAAGAAGAAAAGAAAGAAGAAAGAAAGAAGAAAGAAAGAAGAAAGAGAGAAGAAAGAGAGAAGAAAGAAAGAAGAAAGAAAGAAGAAAGAAAGAAGAAATAAAGAGAGAAGAAAGAAGAAAGAAAGAGAAAGAAAGAAGAAAGAAAGAAGAAAGAAAGAAAGAAAGAAAGAAAGAAGAAATTAGAAAGAAATAAGAAAGAAAGAAGAAAGAAAGAAAGAAGAAATAAAACAGAAATAAAGAAGAAGAAAGAAGAAAGAAAGAAGAAAGAAAGAAAGAAGAAAGAAGGAAGAAAGAAGTTAGAAAGAAGTAAGAAAGAAGTAAGAAAGAAGTAAGAAAGATGTTAGAAAGAAGTAAGAAAGAAGTAAGAAAGAAGTAAGAAAGATTTTAGAAAGAAGTAAGAAAGAAGTAAGAAAGAAAGAAGAAAGAAAGAACAAAGAAAGAAGTTAGAAAGAAGTAAGAAAGAAGTAAGAAACAAGTTAGAAAGAAGTAAGAAAGAAGTAGAAAGAATTAAGAAAGCAGTAAGAAAGAAGTAAGGAAGAAAGTAAGAAAGAAGTAGGAAAGAAAGAAGTAAGAAAGAAGAAAGAAGTAAGAAAGAAGTAAGAAAGATTAAGAAAGGAAAGAAGAAAGAAAGAAGAGAGAAAGAAGAAAGAAAGAAAGAAGTTAGAAAGAAGTAAGAAATAAGAAAGAAAGAAGAAAGAAAGAAGAAAGAAAGAAGAAAGAAAGAAGAAAGAAATAAGAAAGAAAGACGAAAGAAAGAAGAAAGAGAGAAGAAAGAGAGAAGAAAAGAAAGAAGAAAGAAAGAAGAAAGAAGAAAGAAAAGAAGAAAGAAAGAAAGAACAAAGAAAGAACGAAGAAAGAAAGAAGAAAGAAGAAAGAAAGAATAAAGAAAAAAGAAGAAAGAAAGAAGAAAGAAAGTAGAAAAAAAGAAAGAAAGAAGAAGGAAAGAAAGAAGGAAGAAAGAAGAAAAGAAAGAAGTAAGAAAGAATTAAGAAAGAAGTAAGAAAGAAGTAAGAAAGAAAGAAGAAAGAAGTAAGAAAGAAGAAAGAAAGAAGAAAGAAAGAAGTTAGAAAGATCTAAGAAAGAAATTAGAAAGAAGTAAGAAAGAAGTAAGAAAGAAGTAAGAAAGAAAGAAGAAAGAAAGAAGAAAGAAAGAAGAAAGAAGAAAGAAGTAAGAAAGAAGTAAGAAAGAAGTAAGAAAGAAAGAACAGAGAAAGAAGAAGAAAGAAGAAAGAAAGAAAGAAAGAAAGAACAAAGAAAGAAGAATGAAAGAAGAAAGAAGAAAGAAGAAAGAAAGAAATAAGAGAGAAAGAAGAAAGAAAGAAGAAAGAAAGAAGAAAGAAAGAGAGTAGAAAGAAAGAAGAAAGAAAGTAGAAAGAAAGAAAGAGAGAAAGAAAGAAAGAAAAAAGAAAGAAGAAAGAAAGAAGAAAGAAGAAGAAAGAATGAAAGAAAGAAAGAAGAAAGAAAGAAAGAAGAAAGAAAGAAGAAAGAAAGAAGAAAGAAAGAAAAAAGAAAGAAGAAAGAAAGAGAGAAGAAAGAAAGAAGAAAGAAAGAAGAAAGAGAGAAGAAAGAGAGAAGAAAGAAGGAAGAAAGAAAGAAGAAATTAGAAAGAAAGAAGAAAGAAAGAAGAAAGAAAGAAAGAAAGAAGAAAGAAAAAAGAAATAAAGAAAAAAGAAAGAAGAAAGAAAGAAGAAAGAAAGAAGGAAGAAAGAAAGAAGAAAGAAAGAAGAAAGAAAGAAGAAAGAGAGAAGAAAGAGAGAAGAAAGAGAGAAGAAAGAAATAAGTAAGAAAGAAGTAAGAAAGAAGTAAGAAAGAAAGAAGAAAGAAGTAAGAAAGAAGTAAGAAAGAAGTAGAAAGAAAAAAAGAAAGAAGTAAGAAAGAAGTAAGAAAGAAGTAAGAAAGAAGTAAGAAAGAAAGAATAAAGAAAGAAGAAAGAAAGAAGAAAGAAGAAAGAAGAAAGAAAGATGTAAGAAAGAAGAAATATAGAAGAAAGAAAGAAGAAAGAAAGAAGAAAGAAAGAAGAAAGAAAGAAGAAAGAAAGAGAGAAGAAAGAAAGAAGAAAGAAAGAAGAAAGAAAGAAGAAAGAGAGAAGAGAGAGAGAAGAAAGAAAGAAGAAAGAAAGAAGAAAGAAAGAAGAAAGAAAGAGAGAAGAAAGAAGAAAGAAAGAAGAAAGAAAGAAGAAAGAAAGAAGAAAGAAAGAAGAAAGAAAGAAGAAAGAAAGAAAGAAAGAAAGAAAGAAGAAATTAGAAAGAAATAAGAAAGAAAGAAGAAAGAAAGAAAGAAGAAATAAAACAGAAATAAAGAAGAAAGAAAGAAGAAAGAAAGAAGAAAGAAAGACAGAAGAAAGAAGGAAGAAAGAAGTTAGAAAGAAGTAAGAAAGAAGTAAGAAAGAAGTAAGAAAGATGTTAGAAAGAAGTAAGAAAGAAGTAAGAAAGAAGTAAGAAAGATTTTAGAAAGAAGTAAGAAATAAGTAAGAAAGAATTAAGAAAGAAGTAAGAAAGAAGTAAGGAAGAAGTAAGAAAGAAGTAAGAAAGAAGTAAGAAAGAAGTAAGAAAGGAAGAAGAAAGAAAGAAGAAAGAAAGAAGTTAGAAAGAAGTTAGAAAGAAGAAAGAAGGAAGATAGAAAGAAGTAAGAAAGAAGTAAGAAAGAAGTTAGAAAGAAAGAAGAAAGAAAGAAGAAAGAAGTAAGAAAGAAGAAAGAAAGAAGAAAGAAAGAAGAAAGAAAGAGAGAAGAAAGAAGAAAGAAAGAAGAAAGAAAGAAGAAAGAAAGAAGAAAGAAAGAGAAAGAAAGAAGAAAGAAAGAAAGAAAGAAAGAAGAAATTAGAAAGTAATAAGAAAGAAAGAAGAAAGAAAGAAAGAAGAAATAAAAAAGAAATAAAGAAGAAAGAAAGAAGAAAGAAAGAAGGAAGAAAGAAGAAAGAAAGAAGTAAGAAAGAAGTAAGAAAGAAGTAAGAAAGAAGTAAGAAGAAGAGAAAGAATAAGAAAGAAGTAAGAAAGAAGTAAGAAAGAAAGAAGAAAGAAGTAAGAAAGAAGTACGAAAGAAGTAAGAAAGAAGTAAGAAAGAAGTAAGAATTGGAAGAAGAAAGAAAGAAGAAAGAAAGAAGTTAGAAAGAAGTTAGAAAGAAGAAAGAAGGGAAGATAGAAAGAAGTAAGAAAGAAGTAAGAAAGAAGTTAGAAAGAAAGAAGAAAGAAAGAAGAAAGAAGTAAGAAAAGAGAATAAAAAAGAAATAAAGAAGAAAGAAAGAAGAAAGAAAGAAGAAAGAAAGAGAGAAGAAAGAAGAAAGAAAGAAGAAAGAAAGAAGAAAGAAAGAAGAAAGAAAGAAAGAAAGAAAGAAGAAATTAGAAAGTAATAAGAAAGAAAGAAGAAAGAAAGAAAGAATAAATAAAAAAGAAATAAAGAAGAAAGAAAGAAGAAAGAAGGAGAAGGAAGAAAGAAAGAAGTAAGAAAGAAGTAAGAAAGAAGTAAGAAAGAAGTAAGAAAGTAGAAAGAAAGAAGAAAGAAAGAAGTAAGAAAGAAGTAAGAAAGAAAGAAGAAAGAAGTAAGAAAGAAGTACGAAAGAAGTAAGAAAGAAGTAAGAAAGAAAGAAGTAAGAAAGAAGTAAGAAAGAAGTAAGAAAGAAGTTAAAAAGAAGTAAGAAAGAAGGAAGAAAGAAGTAAGAAAGAAGTAAAAAAGAAAGAAGTAAGAAGAAGAAAGAAAGAAGTAAGAAAGAATTAAGAAAGAAGCAAGAAAGAAGTAAGAAAGAAGTAAGAAAGAAAGAAGAAAGAAAGAAGAAAGAAAGAAGTAAGAAAGAAGTAAGAAAGAAGTTAGAAAGAAGTAATAAAGAAGTAAGAAAGAAAGATGTAAGAAAGAAGTATGAAGGAAATAAGAAAGAAAGAAGAAAGAAAGAAGAAAAAAGAAGTTAGAAAGAAGTAAGAAAGAATTAAGAAAGAAAGAAGTACGAAAGAAGTAAGAAAGAACTAAGAAAGAATGAAGTAAGAAAAGAAAGAAAGAAAGAAGTAAGAAAGAAGTAAGAAAGAAGGAAGAAAGAATTAAGAAAGAAGAAAGAAAGAAGTAAGAAATAAGAAACAAAGAAGAAAGAAAGAAGTAAGAGAGAAGTAAGAAATAAGGAAGAAAGAAGTAAGAAAGAAGTATGACAGAAGAAAGAAAGTAGTAAGAAAGAAAGAAGTAAGAAAGAAGTAAGAAAGAAGAAAGAAAGAATTAAGAAAGAAGAAAGAAAGAAGTAAGAAAGATGTAAGAAAGAAGTAAGAAAGAAGTAAGCAAGAAGTAAGAAAGAATTAAGAAAGAAGTAAGAAAGAAGTAAGAAAGAAGAAAGAAGTAAGAAAGAAGTAAGAAAGAAAGAATTAAGAAAGAAGTAATGAAGAAGTTAGAAAGAAGTAAGAAAGAAGAAAGAAAGAAGTAAGAAAGAAGTAAGAAAGAAGTAAGAAAGAAGAAAGAAGTAAGAAAGAGAAAGAAAGAAGAAAGACAGAAGTAAGAAAGAAGTAAGAAAGAAGAAAGAAAGAAGTAAGAAAGAAGTAAGAAAGAAGGAAGAAAGAATTAAGAAAGAAGAAAGAAAGAAGTAAGAAATAAGAAACAAAGAAGAAAGAAAGAAGTAAGAGAGAAGTAGAAATAAGAAAGAAAGCAGTAAGAAAGAAGTATGAAAGAAGTAAGAAAGTAGTAAGAAAGAAAGAAGTAAGAAAGAAGTAAGAAAGAAGTAAGAAAGAAGAAAGAAAGAATTAAGAAAGAAGAAAGAAAGAAGTAAGAAAGATGTAAGAAAGAAGTAAGAAAGAAGTAAGAAAGAAGTAAGAAAGAATTAAGAAAGAAGTAAGAAAGAAGTAAGAAACAAGATAGAAGTAAGAAAGAAGTAAGAAAGAAAGAATTAAGAAAGAAGTAATGAAGAAGTTAGAAAGAAGTAAGAAGAGAAAGAAAGAAGTAAGAAAGAAGTAAGAAAGAAGTAAGAAAGAAGAAAGAAAGAAGTAAGAAAGAAGTAAGAAACAAGGAAGAAAGAATTAAGAAAGAAGAAAGAAAGAAGTAAGAAATAAGAAACAAAGAAGAAAGAAAGAACTAAGAGAGAAGTAAGAAATAAGAAAGAAAGAAGTAAGAAAGAAGTAAGAAAGAAGTAAGAATGAAGAAAGAAAGAAGTAAGAGAAAAGTAAGAAAGAATTAAGAAAGAAGTAAGAAATAAGTAAGAAAGAAGTAAGAAAGAAGAAAGAAAGAAGAAAGAAGAAAGAAAGAAGAAAGAAAGAAGTAAGAAAGAAGTAAGAAAGAAAGAAGAAAGAAGTAAGAAAGAAGTACGAAAGAAGTAAGAAAGAAGTAAGAAAGAAGTAAGAATGAAAGAAATAAGAAAGAAGTAAGAAAGAAGTAAGAAAGAATGAAGTAAGAAAGAAGAAAGAAAGAAGTAAGAAAGAAGTAAGAAAGAAGGAAGAAAGAAGTAAGAAAGAAGTAAGAAAGAAGGAAGAAAGAATTAAGAAAGAAGAAAGAAAGAAGTAAGAAATAAGAAACAAAGAAGAAAGAAAGAAGTAAGAGAGAAGTAAGAAATAAGAAAGAAAGAAGTAAGAAAGAAGTAAGAAAGAAGTAATAAGAAGAAAGAAAGAAGTAAGAGAAAAGTAAGAAAGAAGTAAGAAAGAAGTAAGAAAGAAGTTAGAAAGAAGTAAGAAAGAAGGAAGAAAGAAGTAAGAAAGAAGTAAGAAAGAAAGAAGTAAGAAAGAAGAAAGAAAGAAGTAAGAAAGAATTAAGAAAGAAGCAAGAATGAAGTAAGAAAGAAGTAAGAAAGAAAGAAGAAAGAAAGAAGAAAGAAAGAAGTAAGAAAGAAGTAAGAAAGAAGTTAGAAAGAAGTAATAAAGAAGTAAGAAAGAAAGATGTAAGAAAGAAGTATGAAAGAATGAAGAAAGAAAGAAGAAAGAAAGAAGAAAGAAAGAAGAAAGAAAGAAGTTAGAAAGAAGTAATAAAGAAGTTAGAAAGAAGTAAGAAAGAAGTAAAAAAAGAAGTAAGAAAGAAGTAGAAAGAAAGAAATAAGAAAGAAGTAAGAAAGAAGTAAGAAAGAAGTAAGAAAGAAAGAAGAAAGAAAGAAGAAAGAAAGAAGTTAGAAAGAAGTAAGAATGAATTAAGAAATAAGTAAGAAAGAAGTAAGAAAGAACTAAGAAAGAATGAAGTCAGAAAGAAGAAAGAAAGAAGTAAGAAAGAAGTTAGAAAGAAAGAAGAAAGAAAGAAGAAAGAAAGAAGAAAGAAGAAAGAAGAATAAGAAAGAAGTAAGAAAGAAAGAAGAAAGAAAGAAAAACGAAAGAAGAAAGAAAGAAAGAAAGAAAGAAAGAAAGAAACAGAAAGAAGAAAGAAGAAAGAAAGAAGAAAGAAGAAGAAGAAAGAAGAAAGAAGAAAGAAAAGAAGAAAGAAAAAGAAATAAAGAAAAAAAGAAAGAAGAAAGAAAGAGAAAGAAAGAAAGAAGAAAGAAAGAAGAAAGAAAGAAGAAAGAGAGAAGAAAGAGAGAAGAAAGAGAGAAGAAAGAAATAAGAAAGAAGAAAGAAAAGAAGTAAGAAAGAAGTAAGAAAGAAGTAAGAAAGAAGTAAGAAAGAAGAAGTAAGAAAGAAGTAAGAAGAAGTAGAAGAAAGAAAGAAAGAAAGAAGAAGAAGAAAGAAAGAAGTAAGAAAGAAGAAAGAAGAAAGAAAGAAGTAAGAAAGAAGCAAGAAAGAAGTAAGAAAGAAGTAAGAAAAGAAGAAGAAGTAAGAAAGAAGTAAGAAAGAAGTAAGAAGAAGTACGAAAGAAGAAAGAAAGAAGTAAGTAAGAAGTAAGAAAGAAGTAAGAAAGAAGTAAGAAAGAAAGAAGGAAGAAGTAAGAAAGAAAGAAGAAAGAAAGAAGAAAGAAAGAAGAAAGAAAGAAGTTAGAAAGAAGTAAGAAAGAAGTAAGAAAGATTAAGAAAGAAAGAAGAAAGAAGTAAGAAAGAATTAAGAAAGAATTACGAAAGAAGTAAGAAAGAAGTAAGAAAGAAAGAAGAAAGAAAGAAGTAAGAAAGAAGAAAGAAAGAAGTAAGAAAGAAGTAAGAAAGAAGAAAGAAGTAAGAAAGAAGAAAGAAAGAAGTAAGAAAGAAGTAAGAAAGAAGTAAGAAAGAAGTAAGAAAGAAAGAAGAAGAAGTAAGAAAAGAAGTAAGAAAGAAGTAAGAAAGAAGTACGAAAGAAGTAAGAAAGAATTAAGAAAGAAAGAAGTAATAAAGAAGTAAGAAAGAAAGAAGAAAGAAGTAAGAAAGGAGTAAGAAAGAAGTAAGAAAGAAGTAAGAAAGAAAGAAGAAAGAAGTAAGAAAGAAGTAAGAAAGAAGTAAGAAAGAAGTAAGAAGGAATGAAGAAAGAAGTAAGAAAGAAGAAAGAAAGAAGTAAGAAAGAAGTAAGAAGAAAGAATAAGAAAGAAGTAAGAAATAAGTAAGAATGTAGAAAAAAGAAGTTAGAAAGAAGTAAGAAAGAAGTAAGAAAGAAGTAAGAAAGAAGAAAGAGAGAAGAAAGAAAGAAAGAAGAAAGAAGTAAGAAAGAAGTAAGAAAGAAAGAAGAAAGAAGAAAGAAGTAAGAAAGAAGTAAGAAAGAAGTAAGAAGGAATGAAGAAAGAAGTAAGAAAGAAGAAAGAAAGAAGTAAGAAAGAAGTAAGAAAGAAAGAAGTAAGAAAGAAGTAAGAAAGAAGTAAGAAAGAAGTAAGAAAGAAGTAAGAAAGAAGAAAGAAAGAAGAAAGAAAGAAAGAAGAAAGAAGGAAGAAAGAAGTTAGAAAGAAGTAAGAAAGAAGTAAGAAAGATGTTAGAAAGAAGTAAGAAAGAAGTAAGAAGGAAGTAAGAAAGATGTTAGAAAGAAGTAAGAAATAAGAAAGAAAGAATTAAGAAAGAAGTAAGAAAGAAGTAAGAAAGAAGTAAGAAAGAAGTAAGAAAGAAGTAAGAAAGAAAGAAGAAAGAAAGAACAAAGAAAGGAAGTTAGAAAGAAGTAAGAAAGAAGTAAGAAACAAGTTAGAAAGAAGTAAGAAAGAAGTAAGAAAGAAGTTAGAAAGAAGTAAGAAATAAGTAAGAAAGAAGTAAGAAAGAAGTAGGAAAGAAAGAAGTAAGAAAGAAGAAAGAAGTAAGAAAGAAGTAAGAAAGAATTAAGAAAGAAAGAAGAAAGAAAGAAGAAAAAAAGAAAGAAGTAAGAAAGAAGTAAGAAAGAAAGAAGAAAGAAAGAAGAAAAAAAAGAAGAAGAAAGAAGAAAGAAGAAAGAAGTAAGAAAGAAGTAAGAAAGAAGAAAGATAGAAGAAAGAAAGAAGAAAGAAAGAAGAAAGAAAGAAGAAAGAAAGAAGAAAGAGAGAAGAAAGAGAGAAGAAAGAAAGAAGAAAGAAAGAAGAAAGAAAGAAGAAATAAAGAGAGAAGAAAGAAGAAAGAAAGAAGAAAGAAAGAAGAAAAGAAAGAAGAAAGAAAGAAAGAAAGAAAGAAAGAAGAAATTAGAAAGAAATAAGAAAGAAAGAAGAAAGAAAGAAAGAAGAAATAAAACAGAAATAAAGAAGAAAGAAAGAAGAAAGAAGAAGAAAGAAAGAAAGAAGAAAGAAGGAAGAAAGAAGTTAGAAAGAAGTAAGAAAGAAGTAAGAAAGAAGTAAGAAAGATGTTAGAAAGAAGTAAGAAAGAAGTAAGAAAGAAGTAAGAAAGATTTTAGAAAGAAGTAAGAAAGAAGTAAGAAAGAAAGAAGAAAGAAAGAACAAAGAAAGAAGTTAGAAAGAAGTAAGAAAGAAGTAAGAAACAAGTTAGAAAGAAGTAAGAAAGAAGTAAGAAAGAATTAAGAAAGCAGTAAGAAAGAAGTAAGGAAGAAGTAAGAAAGAAGTAGGAAAGAAAGAAGTAAGAAAGAAGAAAGAAGTAAGAAAGAAGTAAGAAAGAATTAAGAAAGAAAGAAGAAAGAAAGAAGAGAGAAAGAAGAAAGAAAGAAAGAAGTTAGAAAGAAGTAAGAAATAAGAAAGAAAGAAGAAAGAAAGAAGAAAGAAAGAAGAAAGAAAGAAGAAAGAAATAAGAAAGAAAGACGAAAGAAAGAAGAAAGAGAGAAGAAAGAGAGAAGAAAGAAAGAAGAAAGAAAGAAGAAAGAAGAAAGAAAGAAGAAAGAAAGAAAGAACAAAGAAAGAACGAAGAAAGAAAGAAGAAAGAAGAAAGAAAGAATAAAGAAAAAAGAAGAAAGAAAGAAGAAAGAAAGTAGAAAAAAAGAAAGAAAGAAGAAGGAAAGAAAGAAGGAAGAAAGAAGAAAGAAAGAAGTAAGAAAGAATTAAGAAAGAAGTAAGAAAGAAGTAAGAAAGAAAGAAGAAAGAAGTAAGAAAGAAGAAAGAAAGAAGAAAGAAAGAAGTTAGAAAGATCTAAGAAAGAAATTAGAAAGAAGTAAGAAAGAAGTAAGAAAGAAGTAAGAAAGAAAGAAGAAAGAAAGAAGAAAGAAAGAAGAAAGAAGAAAGAAGTAAGAAAGAAGTAAGAAAGAAGTAAGAAAGAAAGAACAGAGAAAGAAGAAAGAAAGAAGAAAGAAAGAAAGAAAGAAAGAACAAAGAAAGAAGAATGAAAGAAGAAAGAAGAAAGAAGAAAGAAAGAAATAAGAGAGAAAGAAGAAAGAAAGAAGAAAGAAAGAAGAAAGAAAGAGAGTAGAAAGAAAGAAGAAAGAAAGTAAAAAAGAAAGAAAGAGAGAAAGAAAGAAAGAAAAAAGAAAGAAGAAAGAAAGAAGAAAGAAAGAAGAAAGAATGAAGAAAGAAAGAAGAAAGAAAGAAAGAAGAAAGAAAGAAGAAAGAAAGAAGAAAGAAAGAAAAAAGAAAGAAGAAAGAAAGAGAGAAGAAAGAAAGAAGAAAGAAAGAAGAAAGAGAGAAGAAAGAGAGAAGAAAGAAGGAAGAAAGAAAGAAGAAATTAGAAAGAAAGAAGAAAGAAAGAAGAAAGAAAGAAAGAAAGAAGAAAGAAAAAAGAAATAAAGAAAAAAGAAAGAAGAAAGAAAGAAGAAAAGAAAGAAGGAAGAAAGAAAGAAGAAAGAAAGAAGAAAGAAAGAAGAAAGAGAGAAGAAAGAGAGAAGAAAGAGAGAAGAAAGAAATAAGTAAGAAAGAAGTAAGAAAGAAGTAAGAAAGAAAGAAGAAAGAAGTAAGAAAGAAGTAAGAAAGAAGTAAGAAAGAAAAAAAGAAAGAAGTAAGAAAGAAGTAAGAAAGAAGTAAGAAAGAAGTAAGAAAGAAAGAATAAAGAAAGAAGAAAGAAAGAAGAAAGAAGAAAGAAGAAAGAAAGATGTAAGAAAGAAGAAATATAGAAGAAAGAAAGAAGAAAGAAAGAAGAAAGAAAGAAGAAAGAAAGAAGAAAGAAAGAGAGAAGAAAGAAAGAAGAAAGAAAGAAGAAAGAAAGAAGAAAGAGAGAAGAGAGAGAGAAGAAAGAAAGAAGAAAGAAAGAAGAAAGAAAGAAGAAAGAAAGAGAGAAGAAAGAAGAAAGAAAGAAGAAAGAAAGAAGAAAGAAAGAAGAAAGAAAGAAGAAAGAAAGAAGAAAGAAAGAAAGAAAGAAAGAAAGAAGAAATTAGAAAGAAATAAGAAAGAAAGAAGAAAGAAAGAAAGAAGAAATAAAACAGAAATAAAGAAGAAAGAAAGAAGAAAGAAAGAAGAAAGAAAGACAGAAGAAAGAAGGAAGAAAGAAGTTAGAAAGAAGTAAGAAAGAAGTAAGAAAGAAGTAAGAAAGATGTTAGAAAGAAGTAAGAAAGAAGTAAGAAAGAAGTAAGAAAGATTTTAGAAAGAAGTAAGAAATAAGTAAGAAAGAATTAAGAAAGAAGTAAGAAAGAAGTAAGGAAGAAGTAAGAAAGAAGTAAGAAAGAAGTAAGAAAGAAGTAAGAAAGGAAGAAGAAAGAAAGAAGAAAGAAAGAAGTTAGAAAGAAGTTAGAAAGAAGAAAGAAGGAAGATAGAAAGAAGTAAGAAAGAAGTAAGAAAGAAGTTAGAAAGAAAGAAGAAAGAAAGAAGAAAGAAGTAAGAAAGAAGAAAGAAAGAAGAAAGAAAGAAGAAAGAAAGAGAGAAGAAAGAAGAAAGAAAGAAGAAAGAAAGAAGAAAGAAAGAAGAAAGAAAGAAGAAAGAAAGAAGAAAGAAAGAAAGAAAGAAAGAAGAAATTAGAAAGTAATAAGAAAGAAAGAAGAAAGAAAGAAAGAAGAAATAAAAAAGAAATAAAGAAGAAAGAAAGAAGAAAGAAAGAAGGAAGAAAGAAGAAAGAAAGAAGTAAGAAAGAAGTAGAAAGAAGTAAGAAAGAAGTAAGAAAGTAGAAAGAAAGAATAAAGAAAGAAGTAAGAAAGAAGTAAGAAAGAAAGAAGAAAGAAGTAAGAAAGAAGTACGAAAGAAGTAAGAAAGAAGTAAGAAAGAAGTAAGACTTGGAAGAAGAAAGAAAGAAGAAAGAAAGAAGTTAGAAAGAAGTTAGAAAGAAGAAAGAAGGAAGATAGAAAGAAGTAAGAAAGAAGTAAGAAAGAAGTTAGAAAGAAAGAAGAAAGAAAGAAGAAAGAAGTAAGAAAGAAGAAATAAAAAAGAAATAAAGAAGAAAGAAAGAAGAAAGAAAGAAGAAAGAAAGAGAGAAGAAAGAAGAAAGAAAGAAGAAAGAAAGAAGAAAGAAAGAAGAAAGAAAGAAAGAAGGAAGAAGAAATTAGAAAGTAATAAGAAAGAAAGAAGAAAGAAAGAAAGAATAAATAAAAAAGAAATAAAGAAGAAAGAAAGAAGAAAGAAAGAAGGAAGAAAGAAGAAAGAAAGAAGTAAGAAAGAAGTAAGAAAGAAGTAAGAAAGAAGTAAGAAAGTAGAAAGAAAGAAGAAAGAAAGAAGTAAGAAAGAAGTAAGAAAGAAAGAAGAAAGAAGTAAGAAAGAAGTACGAAAGAAGTAAGAAAGAAGTAAGAAAGAAAGAAGTAAGAAAGAAGTAAGAAAGAAGTAAGAAAGAAGTTAAAAAGAAGTAAGAAAGAAGGAAGAAAGAAGTAAGAAAGAAGTAAAAAAGAAAGAAGTAAGAAAGAAGAAAGAAAGAAGTAAGAAAGAATTAAGAAAGAAGCAAGAAAGAAGTAAGAAAGAAGTAAGAAAGAAAGAAGAAAGAAAGAAGAAAGAAAGAAGTAAGAAAGAAGTAAGAAAGAAGTTAGAAAGAAGTAATAAAGAAGTAAGAAAGAAAGATGTAAGAAAGAAGTATGAAAGAAATAAGAAAGAAAGAAGAAAGAAAGAAGAAAAAAGAAGTTAGAAAGAAGTAAGAAAGAATTAAGAAAGAAAGAAGTACGAAAGAAGTAAGAAAGAACTAAGAAAGAATGAAGTAAGAAAGAAGAAAGAAAGAAGTAAGAAAGAAGTAAGAAAGAAGGAAGAAAGAATTAAGAAAGAAGAAAGAAAGAAGTAAGAAATAAGAAACAAAGAAGAAAGAAAGAAGTAAGAGAGAAGTAAGAAATAAGGAAGAAAGAAGTAAGAAAGAAGTCTGAAAGAAGTAAGAAAAGTAGTAAGAAAGAAAGAAGTAAGAAAGAAGTAAGAAAGAAAGAAGTAAGAAAGAAGTAAGAAAGAAGTAAGAAAGAAGAAAGAAAGAATTAAGAAAGAAGAAAGAAAGAAGTAAGAAAGATGTAAGAAAGAAGTAAGAAAGAAGTAAGAAAGAAGTAAGAAAGAATTAAGAAAGAAGTAAGAAAGAAGTAAGAAAGAAGAAAGAAGTAAGAAAGAAGTAAGAAAGAAAGAATTAAGAAAGAAGTAATGAAGAAGTTAGAAAGAAGTAAGAAAGAAGAAAGAAAGAAGTAAGAAAGAAGTAAGAAAGAAGTAAGAAAGAAGAAAGAAGTAAGAAAGAAGAAAGAAAGAAGAAAGACAGAAGTAAGAAAGAAGTAAGAAAGAAGAAAGAAAGAAGTAAGAAAGAAGTAAGAAAGAAGGAAGAAAGAATTAAGAAAGAAGAAAGAAAGAAGTAAGAAATAAGAAACAAAGAAGAAAGAAAGAAGTAAGAGAGAAGTAAGAAATAAGAAAGAAAGGCAGTAAGAAAGAAGTATGAAAGAAGTAAGAAAGTAGTAAGAAAGAAAGAAGTAAGAAAGAAGTAAGAAAGAAGTAAGAAAGAAGAAAGAAAGAATTAAGAAAGAAGAAAGAAAGAAGTAAGAAAGATGTAAGAAAGAAGTAAGAAAGAAGTAAGAAAGAAGTAAGAAAGAATTAAGAAAGAAGTAAGAAAGAAGTAAGAAACAAGATAGAAGTAAGAAAGAAGTAAGAAAGAAAGAATTAAGAAAGAAGTAATGAAGAAGTTAGAAAGAAGTAAGAAAGAAGAAAGAAAGAAGTAAGAAAGAAGTAAGAAAGAAGTAAGAAAGAAGAAAGAAAGAAGTAAGAAAGAAGTAAGAAACAAGGAAGAAAGAATAAGAAAGAAGAAAGAAAGAAGTAAGAAATAAGAACAAAGAAGAAAGAAAGAACTAAGAGAGAAGTAAGAAATAAGAAAGAAAGAAGTAAGAAAGAAGTAAGAAAGAAGTAAGAATGAAGAAAGAAAGAAGTAAGAGAAAAGTAAGAAAGAATTAAGAAAGAAGTAAGAAATAAGTAAGAAAGAAGTAAGAAAGAAGAAAGAAAGAAGAAAGAAGAAAGAAAGAAGAAAGAAAGAAGTAAGAAAGAAGTAAGAAAGAAAGAAGAAAGAAGTAAGAAAGAAGTACGAAAGAAGTAAGAAAGAAGTAAGAAAGAAGTAAGAATGAAAGAAATAAGAAAGAAGTAAGAAAGAAGTAAGAAAGAAAGAAGAAAGAAAGAAGAAAAAAGAAGTTAGAAAGAAGTAAGAAAGAATTAAGAAATAAGTAAGAAAGCAGTAAGAAAGAACTAAGAAAGAATGAAGTAAGAAAGAAGAAAGAAAGAAGTAAGAAAGAAGTAAGAAAGAAGGAAGAAAGAAGTAAGAAAGAAGTAAGAAAGAAGGAAGAAAGAATTAAGAAAGAAGAAAGAAAGAAGTAAGAAATAAGAAACAAAGAAGAAAGAAAGAAGTAAGAGAGAAGTAAGAAATAAGAAAGAAAGAAGTAAGAAAGAAGTAAGAAAGAAGTAATAAGAAGAAAGAAAGAAGTAAGAGAAAAGTAAGAAAGAAGTAAGAAAGAAGTAAGAAAGAAGTTAGAAAGAAGTAAGAAAGAAGGAAGAAAGAAGTAAGAAAGAAGTAAGAAAGAAAGAAGTAAGAAAGAAGAAAGAAAGAAGTAAGAAAGAATTAAGAAAGAAGGCAAGAATGAAGTAAGAAAGAAGTAAGAAAGAAAGAAGAAAGAAAGAAGAAAGAAAGAAGTAAGAAAGAAGTAAGAAAGAAGTTAGAAAGAAGTAATAAAGAAGTAAGAAAGAAAGATGTAAGAAAGAAGTATGAAAGAATGAAGAAAGAAAGAAGAAAGAAAGAAGAAAGAAAGAAGAAAGAAAGAAGTTAGAAAGAAGTAATAAAGAAGTTAGAAAGAAGTAAGAAAGAAGTAAAAAAGAAGTAATAAAGAAGTAAGAAAGAAAGATGTAAGAAAGAAGTATGAAAGAATGAAGAAAGAAAGAAGAAAGAAAGAAGAAAGAAAGAAGAAAGAAAGAAGTTAGAAAGAAGTAATAAAGAAGTTAGAAAGAAGTAAGAAAGAAGTAAAACAGAAGTAAGAAAGAAGTAAGAAAGAAAGAAATAAGAAAGAAGTAAGAAAGAAGTAAGAAAGAAAGAAGAAAGAAATAAGAAAGAAAAGCAGTAAGAAAAGACAGTATGAAAGAAGTAAGAAGTAGTAAGAAAGAAAGAAGTAAGAAAGAAGTAAGAAAGAAGTAAGAAAGAAGAAAGAAAGAATTAAGAAAGAAGAAAGAAAGAAGTAAGAAAGATGTAAGAAAGAAGTAAGAAGAAGTAAGAAAGAAGTAAGAAAGAATTAAGAAAGAAGTAAGAAAGAAGTAAGAACAAGATAGAAGTAAGAAAGAAGTAAGAAAGAAAGAATTAAGAAAGAAGTAATGAAGAAGTTAGAAAGAAGTAAGAAAGAAGAAAGAAAGAAGTAAGAAAGAAGTAAGAAAGAAGTAAGAAAGAAGAAAGAAAGAAGTAAGAAAGAAGTAAGAAACAAGGAAGAAAGAATTAAGAAAGAAGAAAGAAAGAAGTAAGAAATAAGAAACAAAGAAGAAAGAAAGAACTAAGAGAGAAGTAAGAAATAAGAAAGAAAGAAGTAAGAAAGAAGTAAGAAAGAAGTAAGAATGAAGAAAGAAAGAAGTAAGAGAAAAGTAAGAAAGAATTAAGAAAGAAGTAAGAAATAAGTAAGAAAGAAGTAAGAAAGAAGAAAGAAAGAAGAAAGAAGAAAGAAAGAAGAAAGAAAGAAGTAAGAAAGAAGTAAGAAAGAAAGAAGAAAGAAGTAAGAAAGAAGTACGAAAGAAGTAAGAAAGAAGTAAGAAAGAAGTAAGAATGAAAGAAATAAGAAAGAAGTAAGAAAGAAGTAAGAAAGAAAGAAGAAAGAAAGAAGAAAAAAGAAGTTAGAAAGAAGTAAGAAAGAATTAAGAAATAAGTAAGAAAGAAGTAAGAAAGAACTAAGAAAGAATGAAGTAAGAAAGAAGAAAGAAAGAAGTAAGAAAGAAGTAAGAAAGAAGGAAGAAAGAAGTAAGAAAGAAGTAAGAAAGAAGGAAGAAAGAATTAAGAAAGAAGAAAGAAAGAAGTAAGAAATAAGAAACAAAGAAGAAAGAAAGAAGTAAGAGAGAAGTAAGAAATAAGAAAAGAAAGAAGTAAGAAAGAAGTAAGAAAGAAGTAATAAGAAGAAAGAAAGAAGTAAGAGAAAAGTAAGAAAGAAGTAAGAAAGAAGTAAGAAAGAAGTTAGAAAGAAGTAAGAAAGAAGGAAGAAAGAAGTAAGAAAGAAGTAAGAAAGAAAGAAGTAAGAAAGAAGAAAGAGAAGAAGTAAGAAAGAATTAAGAAAGAAGCAAGAATGAAGTAAGAAAGAAGTAAGAAAGAAAGAAGAAAGAAAGAAGAAAGAAAGAAGTAAGAAAGAAGTAAGAAAGAAGTTAGAAAGAAGTAATAAAGAAGTAAGAAAGAAAGATGTAAGAAAGAAGTATGAAAGAATGAAGAAAGAAAGAAGAAAGAAAGAAGAAAGAAAGAAGAAAGAAAGAAGTTAGAAAGAAGTAATAAAGAAGTTAGAAAGAAGTAAGAAAGAAGTAAAAAAGAAGTAAGAAAGAAGTAAGAAAGAAAGAAATAAGAAAGAAGTAAGAAAGAAGTAAGAAAGAAAGAAGAAAGAAAGAAGAAAGAAAGAAGTTAGAAAGAAGTAAGAATGAATTAAGAAATAAGTAAGAAAGAAGTAAGAAAGAACTAAGAAAGAATGAAGTCAGAAAGAAGAAAGAAAGAAGTAAGAAAGAAGTTAGAAAGAAAGAAGAAAGAAAGAAGAAAGAAAGAAGAAAGAAGAAAGAAGAAGTAAGAAAGAAGTAAGAAAGAAAGAAGAAAGAAAGAAAACGAAAGAAGAAAGAAAGAAAGAAAGAAAGAAAGAAAGAAACAGAAAGAAGAAGAAGAAAGAAAGAAGAAAGAAGAAAGAAAGAAGAAAGAAAGAAAGAAGAAAGAAAAAAGAAATAAAGAAAAAAGAAAGAAGAAGAAAGAAGAAAGAAAGAAGGAAGAAAGAAAGAAGAAAGAAAGAAGAAAGAAGAAGAAAGAGAGAAGAAAGAGAGAAGAAAGAGAGAAGAAAGATATAAGTAAGAAAGAAGTAAGAAAGAAGTAAGAAAGAAGTAAGAAAGAAGTAAGAAAGAAGTAAGAAAGAAGTAAGAAAGAAGAAAGAAGAAAGAAAGAAGTAAGAAAGAAGAAAGAAAGAAGTAAGAAAGAAGTAAGAAAGAAGCAAGAAAGAAGTAAGAAAGAAGTAAGAAAGAAAGAAGAAGAAGTAAGAAAGAAGTAAGAAAGAAGTAAGAAAGAAGTACGAAAGAAGAAAGAAAGAAGTAAGTAAGAAGTAAGAAAGAAGTAAGAAAGAAGTAAGAAAGAAAGAAGAAGAAGTAAGAAAGAAAGAAGAAAGAAAGAAGAAAGAAAGAAGAAAGAAAGAAGTTAGAAAGAAGTAAGAAAGAAGTAAGAAAGAAGTAAGAAAGAAAGAAGTAACAAAGAAGTAAGAAAGAAGTAAAAAAGAAGTAAGAAAGAAAGAAGAAAGAAGAAGTAAGAAAGAAGTAAGAAAGAAGTAAGAAAGAAGTAAGAAAGAAGAAAGAAAGAAGTAAGAAAGAAGTAAGAAAGAAGTAAGAAAGAAAGAAGAAAGAAGTAAGAAAAAAGTAAGAAAGAAAAAAAGAAAGAAGTAAGAAAGAAGTAAGAAAGAAGTAAGAAAGAAGTAAGAAAGAAAGAAGAAAGAAGTAAGAAAGAAGTAAGAAAGAAGTAAGAAAGAAGTTAGAAAGAAGTAAGAAAGAATTAAGAAAGAAGTAAGAAAGAAAGAAGAAAGAAAGAAGAAAGAAAGAAGAAAGAAGAAAGAAGTAAGAAGTAAGAAAGAAGTAAGAAAGAAGAAAGAAAGAAGAAAGAAAGAAGAAAGAAAGAAGAAAGAAAGAAGAAAGAAAGAAGAAAGAAAGAGAGAAGAAAAAAAGAAGAAAGAAGAAAGGTAGAAGAAAGAAAGAAAGAACAAAGAAAGAACGAAGAAAGAAAGAGAAAGAAAGAAGAAAGAGAGAAGAGAGAGAGAAGAAGAAAGAAGAAGAAAGAAGAAAGATAGAAGAAAGAAAGAGAGAAGAAAGAAGAAAGAAAGAAGAAAGAAAGAAGAAAGAAATAAGAAAGAAAGAAGAAAGAAAGAAGAAAGAAAGAAAGAAAGAAAGAAAGAAGAAATTAGAAAGAAATAGAAAGAAAGAAGAAAGAAGAAAGAAGAAATAAAACAGAAATAAAGAAGAAAGAAAGAAGAAAGAAAGAAGAAAGAAAGACAGAAGAAAGAAGGAAGAAGAAGTTAGAAAGAAGTAAGAAAGAAGTAAGAAAGAAGTAAGAAAGATTTTAGAAAGAAGTAAGAAATAAGTAAGAAAGAATTAAGAAAGAAGTAAGAAAGAAGTAAGGAAGAAGTAAGAAAGAAGTAAGAAAGAAGTAAGAAAGAAGTAAGAAAGGAAGAAGAAAGAAAGAAGAAAGAAAGAAGTTAGAAAGAAGTTAGAAAGAAGAAAGAAGGAAGATAGAAAGAAGTAAGAAAGAAGTAAGAAAGAAGTTAGAAAGAAAGGAGAAAGAAAGAAGAAAGAAGTAGAAGAAGAAAGAAAGAAGAAAGAAAGAAGAAAGAAAGAGAGAAGAAAGAAGAAAGAAAGAAGAAAGAAAGAAGAAAGAAGAAAGAAAGAAGAAAGAAAGAAGAAGAAAGAAGAAAGAAAGAAGAAATTAGAAAGTAATAAGAAAGAAAGAAGAAAGAAAGAAAGAAGAAATAAAAAAGAAATAAAGAAGAAAGAAAGAAGAAAGAAAGAAGGAAGAAAGAAGAAAGAAAGAAGTAAGAAAGAAGTAAGAAAGAAGTAAGAAAGAAGTAAGAAAGTAGAAAGAAAGAATAAAGAAAGAAGTAAGAAAGAAGTAAGAAAGAAAGAAGAAAGAAGTAAGAAAGAAGTACGAAAGAAGTAAGAAAGAAGTAAGAAAGAAGTAAGAAAGGAAGAAGAAAGAAAGAAGAAAGAAAGAAGTTAGAAAGAAGTTAGAAAGAAGAAAGAAGGAAGATAGAAAGAAGTAAGAAAGAAGTAAGACAAGAAGTTAGAAAGAAAGAAGAAAGAAAGAAGAAAGAAGTAAGAAAGAAGAAATAAAAAAGAAATAAAGAAGAAAGAAAGAAGAAAGAAAGAAGAAAGAAAGAGAGAAGAAAGAAGAAAGAAAGAAGAAAGAAAGAAGAAAGAAAGAAGAAAGAAAGAAAGAAAGAAAGAAGAAATTAGAAAGTAATAAGAAAGAAAGAAGAAAGAAAGAAAGAATAAATAAAAAAGAAATAAAGAAGAAAGAAAGAAGAAAGAAAGAAGGAAGAAAGAAGAAAGAAAGAAGTAAGAAAGAAGTAAGAAAGAAGTAAGAAAGAAGTAAGAAAGTAGAAAGAAAGAAGAAAGAAAGAAGTAAGAAAGAAGTAAGAAAGAAGAAGAAGAAAGAAGTAAGAAAGAAGTACGAAGAAGTAAGAAAGAAGTAAGAAAGAAAGAAGTAAGAAAGAAGTAAGAAAGAAGTAAGAAAGAAGTTAAAAAGAAGTAAGAAAGAAGGAAGAAAGAAGTAAGAAAGAAGTAAAAAAGAAAGAAGAAAGAAGAAAGAAAGAAGTAAGAAAGAATTAAGAAAGAAGCAAGAAAGAAGTAAGAAAGAAGTAAGAAAGAAAGAAGAAAGAAAGAAGAAAGAAAGAAGTAAGAAAGAAGTAAGAAAGAAGTTAGAAAGAAGTAATAAAGAAGTAAGAAAGAAAGATGTAAGAAAGAAGTATGAAAGAAATAAGAAAGAAAGAAGAAAGAAAGAAGAAAAAAGAAGTTAGAAAGAAGTAAGAAAGAATTAAGAAAGAAAGAAGTACGAAAGAAGTAAGAAAGAACTAAGAAAGAATGAAGTAAGAAAGAAGAAAGAAAGAAGTAAGAAAGAAGTAAGAAAGAAGGAAGAAAGAATTAAGAAAGAAGAAAGAAAGAAGTAAGAAATAAGAAACAAAGAAGAAAGAAAGAAGTAAGAGAGAAGTAAGAAATAAGGAAGAAAGAAGTAAGAAAGAAGTATGAAAGAAGTAAGAAAGTAGTAAGAAAGAAAGAAGTAAGAAAGAAGTAAGAAAGAAAGAAGTAAGAAAGAAGTAAGAAAGAAGTAAGAAAGAAGAAAGAAAGAATTAAGAAAGAAGAAAGAAAGAAGTAAGAAAGATGTAAGAAAGAAGTAAGAAAGAAGTAAGAAAGAAGTAAGAAAGAAT